>NC_080588.1:51050000-51361250 GCF_029962835.1 Magnolia sinica
AACAAGGAGTAGACTCGCAATCTCACATAGACATAAGTCATATCTAATCTATATCTAGTATCTACCTATGGAAATGTCTGGGTCTGGCCAACAAGTGAGGAAATTGGATGGCAACATTGTCAGCGGGTTAGTGGTACTAGGCACCAAATGAAGTGCAATTATTGTGATAGACTAGTAATTGGTGGAATTACGCATCTCAAACAACATTTGACACATCGAAAGGGTCAAGTTGCTGGATGTACTAGAGTACCGAAAGATATAATGATTTTAATGCAAGCCAGTCTGGATGAGCCGAAGGGTAAACGTGCTACTGAACAAAAGAAGAAAGATGGGATTTTAGATGCGGCTCGACAGGAAGTGTTTGGTCCTAAATATATGGGCGTTCGTGATGAAGATATTATTGATTCTGATGAAGATTCAGATCGGGAATTAACTGTAGCTAGGAAAGAGAACTTGCGTCTAGCTCGTGAAAAGGAAGAATGTCGCCACATGTTTGGCACAAGTGGGTCAATACGTGATATGGAGGGGGGTAGGTTTAGTGGGTTACGACATATGTTTGGGAGCCGATGAGAGACATCTTCACATGATGCCACTATACATTTGGATGAAAAAGTAAATTAACATAGGAGACCCTCTACTGATCAAATCCTGTTTAGGAAAAAATCAACTAAACAAAAAAAAAGAAAAAAAGAAATGTGGAGTAGAACTTCCGTTGAGAAGCTAGGTAGGGCAGCAGCAAAGTTATTTATACATGCCAAAATACCTCCTAACGCGGCCAATTCTCCATATTGGCAAGTGGTAATTGATGCAGTAGCAGAAGCAGCTGAAGGAATTAAAGCTCCCACGTCTAGGGATATTAGGGGGAAATGGACAGATGCAGAGTATGCGGATGTAAAAGCATACATGGCTACCTTTAAACCTGTATGGCAAGCCAGAGGATGCACGATCATGTGTGATGGTTGGACTAGCCCAACCAGACGCAGCATGATCAACTTCATGGTGTACTGCCACTTAGGAACTATATACCACAAGTCAATTGATCTTCAGACGGGACAAAATATTCTAATTATATTACTGGACTAATGGATAAAGTTGTGGATGAGATTGGAGAGGAGAATGTAGTGCAGATTGTGACAGATAATGAAACATCATATAAGCTTGCAAGATATAAGTTGATGAAAAGGAGACATCTTTTTTGGTCACCATGTGCTGCCCATTGTATTGATCTTATATTGGGACGAAGAAGAATGTTAAGGAAATGGTTGAAAGGGCAAGAGAAGTGACGACGTTTATTTACAATCATAATCAAGTAGTTGCAATAATGAGGAAGTTCACGAAAGGACAAGAGTTGTTGAGGCCTGCGGCGATTAGATTCACAACAAACTTTATCGCATTAGATAGTTTATACCAGCATAGGGGAGAGTTAAGTGAGATGTTCGCTTCCTGAGATTAGCTCAACATAAAACATGGGCGGAAGACATCAGGAACACCGGTTGAAGTTGCAAACACCATACGGGACAATAAATATTGGAAGAGGGTCAAGTCGATCCTAAAGTTGATAGAGCCACTAATGAGGGTACTCTGTCTTGTTGAAACCGACGAAGCACCTACCATGGGCTTCTTATACGATGTCATGGATAAGGCAAAATTGGCAATTCAACGTGATTATAGAAGTTGGGAGTCTTATTGGAGGATGATCGACAAGAGATGGACAAGACAACTCCATCATAATCTTCATGCAGCAAGTTACAACCTAAATCCTAGGTACAGATATGTCCAATCATTTGTTGCGGATAATGAAGTTCTTGTCGGGCTAAAGAATGTGATAAAGAGATTAAAACCTAACGTAGATATGCAAATAAAGGCGTTGAATGAATTAGATACATTTGGAAATCGCCTGGGTAGCTTTGGAGATGCTCTTGCATAGCATGCAGTATCTAGGTTGCAACCGGCCGAATGGTGGATGAATTTCGAAGAGAGCACGGAGGCTCTCCAAAAAATTGCAGTAAAAGTTTTGAGCCAAACAACATCTTCTTCTAACCGCGAAAGGAATTGGAGTTGTTTTGCGCTTATTCATTCAAAAAATAAGAATATATTGCAGACTAGGACATTGGATAGACTTGTCTTCATGCACTATAATATGAAGTTAAGAATGCAACGACATCATAGGAGCATTACAGTCGCCGATGACACAGACTATTGTCCAATAAACTTGGACAATATTTATGATGTGGATGACCCGCTTTTACCTTAGTTGGAAACAAGGGAAAAGCAAATTGAAGAGGATGGTGAAGAATTGAAAATTGATGACCTACAAATACGCACAACGCAACAAGAGAGTTGTGCAGCTGTGTTGGACCTAAAAAGAGAGGCAACTTTTATGCCAAATACGGCTCAAGATCAACAAAAGAGTACGACCAGTAGTAACGTGACCGTGTCGGATGATGGTGATGATGACGCCCCTACCCTGGTGCTGGCACTTCTAGTGTTGCTCAGCACACCATACAGCCGTCTATAGATCGCGATGCCGATGAACATCTACAAGGTAGTACATGAGATCGGACTTATAAGTGTACTGAGTCACGATATAGCCAGCAGGAGGGTAGGTCTAGTAGTGCACCAGATCTGAGAGGTCCGAAACATCAGCAAGCTCATGGTCCTGGTTCTTATGATGGATATTTTTATGGTCAATTGATTTATGATTATAGTTATATTGAGCCTGTTCCATCACCTTCATGTTGGAGTAGTCCTCCCGATCCATATCCATATGATTATAGATATCCAGATCCAAATCGAAGTTACTCATCACAGACACTCTCAATCTCAAGATTCTCAACAGCTTGAGTACGGGCACCAGTATGGCTATTCGACGGGCACTGTTGGATATCCTTCCTCGGGATCAGAGTCATTGCCTAGTCAGGATCAGTCATCCTCTGATTTCGTTGATCTAGTATTTTCTTCTGGCACTGGATATTATGGATATGCAGCACCTCCACCTATTGGAAAGCCTCAGCCTGATGATGACGATGATGTGGAGGTCGAGCAACCATAAAAAAGCAGATTTTCATTTTGGTGGTGACTTGTGATTGTAAGTATATATTTGTAATAAGGTAAGTATTTACAGCAAGCAGCAGTATTATTGCAAGCAACCAAGCACATACTTGACACTGCCGAACTTGTATTTAAAATAGCTTCCCTGACAACCAATCAAGTAATCCTTAATCAAGTTACAGGGGAGTATATCAAACACTACTAATTTTTATTTTTATTTTAATATTCTTGACTTGAGGATGACAGGTCACAGGACAGGAATCACAGTCACAGCCACAGGTATGTTAAATTGTTAATAACTTAATATAAAATAAATTATGAAAAATAATTGCAAACACATACACATGTAAGATATTTTCATATTACATTCATTCTAATATATCTATCATTGATAGTAGATAATTAGAAAATTAAATAAATGAGTTTTGCAGTCAAATCCAAGTTGTCTGGTTCATAAATTCATCAGACAGTCCGATACAACTTCTCACCAAAGAGTGGACCGTTACACCACCATAAACATGTTCCAATTTATAAATGAATGCATATTTGGAATACTTAGAATATTCCGGATTTAATTCATATTTTTTCATATTTTTTTGGCAAAAAAAAACTTACACCGTTACGGGCCGTTACGCCCGTATCCGTATAGGTAACGGTGGGCACCATTACGCCCACTGATACCGATACGGAATACCTTGGGTAGGGCCCGCCTCACACAAGCCACCCACCTCGAGTATGCCCCTGCATCCCACAGGCAACCCCACTCGAGCCTGGTGTGAAAATGCCCCTGCATTACTTTATCTCCGAATATAAAGAAAGTTGGAAAATATATGGTTTTTGGTTAATGGCCGATGGATGGACCGATAGATCCAGTCGGACATTAATAAACTTTCTTGTAAATAGTCTAACTGGGATCATTTTTAAAGTCTGTGGATGCATCGGCCCATTCCCACATGGCCAATTATTTATTTAAATTGTTAGATAGTGTGTTGAAGAGGTAGGAGAGGAATATGTTGTACAGGTTATCACGGACAACACAACTAATTATGCAACTATCGGTCACCAACTCAAGGAGAAAAGGCGACGTTTATTTTGGACACTATGTGCGGCACATTGTGTTAATCTAATATTAGAAGATACAAGTAGGTTATATCTTAAAGTAATTGCTAGGGCTATGGGAATCATGATTTTTGTGTACAAGCACGCCCTTATTCTCAATCACATGAGAAAACACCTTGGGTGCAACTTGCTTCGTCCAGCCATCACCCGATCCGCAACAACTTTCTTAACACCACAAAGATTACATTAAAAAAAGTTGAACTTAAGTCCTTTGTAGTGTTGGCCGATTGAAATAATGGACCATAGTCAAAGAAAGCCGAAGGAAAGTTAGTCCAACAAAGCATTCTTTCCGCTCAATTTTAGGCTCAAATGGTAAAGGCCTTAAAATCATCTGAACCCTTAGAGTGTTGCGATTGGTGGATGTTGATGAAAAGCCACCCATGGGCTATATCCATGATGTGATAGAGAGCTAGAAACAAGGTAATGGAACACTTCAACTATAAAGATCGTGATTACCAGCACATTCTAAATATTATCAATGCAAGATGGGGCAGCCAAATGCCATCCCCTTTATATTCGGTTGCCTACATCCTTAATCTGACCGTATTCTTTGCGTTCACCAATTGGACTACGACAGCCGCGTTTCATATGGTCGGATTTCTAGACAATTTAGAAAGAATGGTTCCAGACAAAGAACATGATAAAATTTCTTAGGAGATGGACTTCTACCTGAACAGTGCAGGGAATTGGCCAAAAGAGATTGTTATAGGTATAGAAGTATGAAATTACCAAGTATGCAATTCTATTAAGTTCTACAACTTACAATGTAAGAAGTCGAAATGAGAAAGTGTCTAACTTAAACTTATTTGCAAAGCTGATTGATGCTCTATGTATGGAGTTGACCCCACTAGGAGGGATCCAATCACTACAAAAGTTGGCCATGAGAATTCGTGAAGTGTTCTTCAAGCGGTTGCGGGGGCATCTAGAGTACATTCGAGTCGGTAAGTTTTACAAATTACAACTTAAAAAGTTCTATAATTTACTTATAGTTTCAAATTTCAATGCTAAATTGCTAATATTACATATTATAAAATGTTAATGGCATGCAGATTCATGCAAAAAAAAAAAAAAAATCTCCTCGAACAAAAGAAACTCAACGACTTGGTCTTCGTCCAATATAACCAGAAGTTGCGAGAAAGATTCCAGGCTAGCGAGAAAAGCATGAATTATATGATCCTATCAGCCTAGATGATTTGGAGACAATATGTGGCTTGTGGAGAAAGTGGATCCAATCTTTGCCGTCGAGTCCCTTACATGGACCCAAGTCGAAGACGCCGCTTATGGATCAACACCTGGCAAAGTTTCTCAATTTCAATGGCAGAGAAGGGGAGTTAGAGGGGCGAGCAGTAGCACGAGGCTTGCGCACAGCAGTCAATGAGAAGATGACAATGATATTGAGAATAAAGAATTACAAGAAGAAGATGCTTGACCATTAGACGTGGATGAGCAACTTGTGCAAGTAGATGATGAAAAAACAGAAGAATATGAAGTGTATGTTGATGAAGGAGACGACTCTGACGATGATGATGGCGATGGTGATGGAGATGGTGGTGATGTGCCATAATGGGAGAGGGAACAATGTATATAGTATTATAGTTAGTAGATTAGTAGTCTGTACTCTATCGATTTTATTTATCAATAAAAGTATTAAGTTTTTACTTTTTATTAATAAGTTATTAATTTTTAGTTATTAATAGCTTAGATAGTATAGGTAATATACTTGATACTAATATTCACAAATTAGTTTGAAAATTGATGGGAGTAGGAAGTCTTAATGGGGGAAAAAACATATTTTCCCAAAATTTCTCCTTTTTTTTTATGATTTAAAAAAAATATCAAAAAACAAAAAACAAAATGTTGTGCGATCGCTTATGCAATTGTGTGATCGCAAAAGCAATCACATAGTGGTGGTTGCATACAATCACTTAGGCGATTTAACAACATTGCCGTCCACACAATCAACTATTGCGTTGACTGAGGTTATTGGTTTGTATGAGTCTATTTGGGTCGCCTATGATCCTCCTATAACTGTTTAACAAGATAAATGTTCTTGTATTACCCATCTCATTCCAATTTTGTTACCTTTTCCTATTTATCTACAAATTATCGTAAGTTGTCCTTAACGTGTCTGCTATACCCATTCCTGAGTCAGTCCATGAGACATTGTCGGATAAAAATTAGAAAAGAGCTATGGATGAAGATATGGAAACCATGTACTCCAATGAAACCAGGACGTTGACTGATCTTTCATCAAGTAAAACTCCAGTAAAGTGTAGATGGGTGTACATAGTCAAGTTCTTGCCTGATGGATAAATTGACCGTTACAAAGCTAGAATGGTTATTACACAGATTTACGAGTCAATTATCTTGATAAATTTCCACCAGTAGCTAAACTTAATTCAATTCGGGTTCTTCTATCAATAATAGCAAATCATGATTGGGCTCTTATTCAACTAGATGTGAAGAACGCATTCCTGCATGGAGATTTATACAAGAAAGTCTACAAGGAGCAACCTCCGTGTATGTTGCTCAAGGAGTCCTCTAAAGTATATAGGTTAAAGAAATCTATATATGGGCTAAAGCAATCACCATGGGCCTTATTTGGGAAGTTCAATGGTGTGATTTTGTCATTTGAATTAAAAAGAAGTAAACTCAATTTTCTCAAGGCATTCTACTACTGGCAACATAATACTTGTTGTGCATGCAAAATGACATTATAGTGATTGGTGATGACTTAGAGGACATTAAGAAGTTGAAGTCATAGCTTCAAACTTAGTATCAAATTAAAGATCATAATCTTTGATATCTTCTGAGCATTGTAAGTGGCACGATCGAGAGTTGGCATAAATCTATGTTAAAGAAAATATGCTTGTAACTTGTTGAAAAAGACAGGTATGTTGGGTGCCAAACTAGTTGATACACCAATGGACCCTTACCTCAAGCTTGAACCTAAAAAAGAAGTGTTAAAAGACCCTGGCATGTACATGAGACTTGTTGAAAAGCTCATTTATTTGGCCATCATCAGGCCTGATATCGCATTCATGATCATTGTGGTGAGCCAGTTCATGCAAAGTCCGAGGACATCACATCTAGTATAAGTTCGAGAATCCTTGGGTATTTGAAATGTTCGCTTAGGAAGGGTATTTTATACAGGACTCATTGCTATCTCTAGGTAACCGGTTATTCAAATGCAGATTATGCAAGGTCAAGATGTGATAGAAGAAAAACTATAGATTACTGCGCCTTCCTAATTGGTAATGTGATTACTTGGAAAAGCAAGAAACAAAATGTGATTGCCAGATTAAGTGTTGAAGCTAAATACAAGGCAATGGCACATACGACTTATGAACTTACAAGGTTAAAAGTCTCTACTTGAAGAATAGGGATTCAGAGTTCAAATTCCAAAGTCTTTACACTGCGACAATCAAGTTGCAATACATACTACCAATAATCCATTATTTCATGAGAGAATGAAGCATATAGAAGTTGTCATTTCATTCGGGATAAGATATCTCAAGGAGAGATCCACACACCTTATATTCCATCCCACAATCAAGTAGCAAATTTATTCACCAAAGCTCTTAGATAGTCTCAATTCGACAAACTAATCTCCAAGCTAGACATGCAAGACATCTATGCTATAACTTACGTGGAAGTGTTAATGGTATTGGTTATGGGCATACAGCCCACTTATTTATTCTTGGGATGTGTTAGGAATATAGTGTTTTGTATAAAGGGTATTATCGGCTTTTTTTTCCTTTTATTACTTACATATATATGAATAAAGAGTGGAGGGCAGGAGCCCAAGTCTCCACTTGCCTTTTCTCAACTTTCTTCTCCTTTCTCTTCTTTGCTTCTTTTCTCCTATTTTTCTCTTTTTAATACCAGTTTACACACTAAAATTGGTAAAGTTACAAAAGTGCCCTCCTTGCTTAAGGAATGTAAAGGACTTCTATGGACCTAAACACTACTCAAACAAATACAATAAAGCCCAACAGCCCATAAACACCAACTATATGACCATTTGACATTCTAACATATTAGAGTTCTTGATGTCCAATACATACTGAGTTCATCTTAATGCTAATTATGTATTAGAGATCTTGATCTCTATACATAATTACTGTTAACTAAAATGAGATCATCTATTATTTAGGCATCTACAAAATAATGCCTAATAATTATATATTAGAGATCATATTTTTTTTGGTAGGCAATGATTACCAACATTTTATATAAACCGTGATCTCCTATTCATAATTACTATTTAGACTGCATTTGATTGCACCAAATTAATGGTATTTCGTGATTAATCAGTCTTAATGGTTTGGATCATTGAAACATGAGCTCCAATCCAACAATTCCTTAAACTACATATACCTTGAATGAGAACTGATAACAAGTGTCCTTAAACTGTCTATTCTTTCTGTATAACGGCAGCTCGGTTGATGACTAAAATGGGCCAACCGGTCGTGCTGGTCCATTCATTTTGGCACCAGACAGATTTCAAGCCCAAGTCCAGCCCTCAGGCCAAGTTTAGGGGCCTAGGCCCAGGCCCTACAAGGTCGGGCTGTCCAGCACATTGCCACCTGTAGATTCAACTGCTGCATCCATCTTATTAGTGGCCTATAAAGGGCAAGGTAAGCATGATGGAAAATTCAAAATAAAGCAACAGTTCATCTTTAATCAGCAAACTCATATGTCCAATTACTGCAATTTTCAGCCTATAGCCTATCCATATCATGGATCAAGCTAATGGGCCCTAATCACCATGCATGTTTGCCACGTGTATGGTGAAGGAACAACATAGTAACTCCATGGCACAGGCTGCATATTAGCATTCTCCATATATAAGTGATACTTGATCTACCATAGTTGCTACTAGACAACTCAATAATTTGTCTACTCATAGAAACCAAAAACATGAAGCCACTTGAGATTGATTGATTATATGTGGAACATTATGAACTCAATAGTGTCACATACTCTAAATATAATTTAATGGAATAGATCATGTAGATGAATGGTCGGCTAACCATGATTTGAAGATTTGATCACTTCATACTCTGTTAGGGCATGCTGGGATGACGTGATTTTGGTATCATCAACAATGGTAATTCGCTCCGACTTCCCATTGTCCATAACCACCTGAAACGATTGAAGCTAAAAACTTTAGTTACAATCTCAAGATAAAAACCGTTTTCAGCATGAGGTATGGCTCAAGCATCAAATCATCATCATCACCATCATAGGCTTCTACCAACTCTTGTGGTCAGCTTTACAAAGTTCCCTTGATTTCCTGGCAACAGTTCAACAACTGCCACCTGACATCAGCCCTCCTCAACCCATGCTTTGGACTGCTTGGTGCATCGGTACCAGACAAGAGTTGCATCAAATGTAGGATAAATAAATGGTATAATATGACCTGAATTTCAGAATGATAGTATGGATTGTTCTAGGCTTTCATTGGCTCATCGCCATTTCAGGAGCAAAGACGAATAATTTTGTGATATTTGAATTTCTCCTCTTATTAGAACTTCCAGAAATTGCAAGATGGTGTTATTTTGTGCTGTAATGTAAAGAAGAGCCCTTTTGTATCCATACGAGTAACATTTCATGATTTATGGAAATCCTACTAAAATTAGAAATTCCAAGAAATCATAAATTATTTTCTCGCAGCTCGAGACACACGTCCCAGTGTTCAAAATATCAGTATCACGTTACGTATCGCATCCTTGGTATACAGATACATATCGGTTATCGCATGGGATATATCGTTTATATCGTGTAATTTATCGCACTTTTTGGAAAACATGGGGAAACACTAGGAAAATGCTTGAATTTTTCATTGAAACTTCAGGGATTGTTAAAAAAGATCTTAATACACACTTCTAAATCATAACATCTCAAAAAAGAAGTGCACATAATAGGTTTCCTATGTATAGGGCCCTAAGTTATGCATTGTCTATCTGAACTAATGCAACTATATTCAAATTGAATGCATAACATTTAGAGTGTATGTGATGATCATTCCATCAAACACTCCTAAATACTTCGAAATTAATCTCAATTGACAGCTGGTTGAAGGGAAATTTCAGAGATTTTTTTTTTGTTAATTTTTAATTAAAAATTAATTTTTATTTTTCGAAAATTGACAAGGACTTAACAAATTAGTAGATCAGCCCTCATACATGCTTGATTGCATGTTTGGAGTGCAACATTGCAAGCAATTTGAGAGAAATTTGGGATATTTTGAATTTTTCCTAATTTTCACCAAATCGGACCACCTATACTCAAATTTCGAAATTAGAGTGTATGTGATGATCATTTCATCAAATACTCATAAATAATTCAAAATTAGTCTCAATTGATAGTTGGTTGAAGGAAAATTTTGAAAAAAAAAAAAAAAAACAAGGAGATCATAAAGAACCAATGGATATCAAAATCAAAGCTCCAACTCCATGATTTTTCATGCCAAACATGAAGAACCAATGGATTTATAACCAGTTGACACTAATTTAACATAATTTCAACAAAAAAAAAAGGGATCGGAAATTGAAAATGCTCACCGGATCGAACATCTGGGATATATCGGCACTACTTGTGTTTCGTATCGCATAGGTGGGATACAAGATATATCGTGGGATATATCGGTCGATATCGTCGATATTTAAAACATTGCATAGTCCTAGGGGAGTTACGAATTCTTGGTATGGTCAATCCTAGATTGGTAACTCCTGGATTGGCCAATCTTTTGTTTGATTGACATGCCAGACTGCAAGTCACATATCCTTGTAAATTTGTTGTTTGGTTGACAAATATAAAAGGAGGAATGCTAAAGAGAAAAATAAACAATAAAAAACAGAAAACCTATATTAGGTGGTTGGACGGTAGCTAGACAACCACCTAGACAAAGGGGCCGTTGATCAAGTTTGGAGAGAAGGGGTGGCCACAGGGAGAGGATTGGTTCATCCTAGATTGTGCAATCACACAATTTTGAGGGTAGTTGTTAATCCCTACTTTTAAGGATGATGGTAGGTGGACTCATCAATCCAAATCCTTGGTGGCCCCAAAGAAGGGATTCAAAGCATTTGCCTAGACTGACCAATCTAGGATTGACAAATGCAGGGATCCAAATGGGCCCTCAATATATAGTTGATCAGTTAAGGAGTGCATCATACATCCAAGGTAGTGTTTGGATCAAGCAACAAATAGCAGTTGGCATGACTTCTGAGCCAACTAGGTGCAATTTTCATCTGAGCTGTGGAAAACGGAAATTGCAATAAGCAAGCTTGCATTTTCCTGCCATTTCCACCCCAAATCACAAAGAAGCATGTACAGGAAAGTCCAAGACCTATCTCACTTGTTTTGGCTCCAGTGAATCAGGATCACCTTGCAGCCAAAAACTTTCAAAAACACCAAAAGCCATCATGAAGTGATAGTTCCAGAATATTAAATGGAAAGTGTTTGTTGTTGGCTTCAATTGTTGTCTATTACCGAATTCTTCTTTCCATCTTATTTTGCCATCCAGCATGTGTAGCTGAGGGAAAAAAAAAAAACACTGCAATCTGACAATAAATAAAGCCAAAGATAATTTAATCATGGTTTCTGAAAAGTAAAAAAATCAGATCCCATGCACTTGCAGCATTACCTACACAACTGGAAGTTCGAAAGGCCTAAGCAATCCTTATTCAACAGTTTCACATATGAAAGTGGAAACTTTTTCAAATTTTAATAAAAATAAATGTGAAAAAAGGAAAAAAAAAAAAAAAAAATCAAAACAGCAGTTCATCAAGAATAGATTAACCTTTGCCAGTGGAGCAGATATTAGTCCCTTCGCACGTCTTGGAGTTCCAATGACAAGTGCCCAATACTTCCTTTCCAGGATTCTTTCAGCATTGCCAACAGCCTTGGAATATGGAAATCAGGAAATCAAAGGCAGTTATAGAATTTTAAACTTCAATTAGTAAAGATAATAAGAGCAAAACTTTGATCCTCTGGCAGTGCGATGGTCAATATGCAACTGCCGGCACTAAGAAACAACTTAGAAATTCCATTAGTGTCATACAAGTAATCCTAATTAAATTGACCAAATTATGGGTAACAGTTTAGACATTTCATGAACAAAAATCTTTATTACCTGACTATAGGATTGGTAGACATTTATTGGATGGTTAAAAATCAAAAAAGCCTAACAGTCCTATTTCAGCAAACAGGTGTCACGAATTAAAAGTTTGGATTGTTCAACTAATCATATTTTGGAACTGTGACTTACTGATTTAGCGACATTGGGTTCCATAATTTAGTTGGTCCAATTTAAGTTAATGTAAGCCATGTGTACAATGTTTGAGTGCCTGCATATCAAGTGTCATGCTCTGCCAGAGTATCATTAGAACCCTTCGAATAAATACTTGCAGATTTTGAACAAAAAGCAGATGAGATCTTTACTTACATGAAAAGATGCTCCAGAAGTTTTTTCTCGGAAGATGGAATGTAAAACAGTTGCACTGGTTTGCGTCCTTCCCATCACTAAAATGCCACTACTATCTCTATCAAGTCTGTGTACCTAAAATATTCATGAGCTTGTTCGTGAATCAAAATTTAAACATCAGGGCTCAAACATCAATCGTCCTTTTAATACTACTATATATAGAAAGCATGAAATAAACTGTCAATCTTGTTAAAAGAAAAAATTCAAATTCAATTTAGCACATGTCATGAGAAAAGTTAACTTATCTTTTTCTTCTTTTCTTTTCTTTTTTCCTTTTGAGAATTAACACATGCTTATGAAATCTAAACATGCACTTAAGAAGGTCAAGATGATGAAGAGAAGTCTAGCTTGCAGTTTTCTGCAATCTATTTAAGGCCAGTATTAGGTAGGATAGATTGATCAGCGAGTTTTTTTTTTTTTTCCTTGCTGGTTGATCTATGGTGAGACCCGCCACATGAACAGTCCACATCATGGACCGGTGCCCCATGTCTAGTTTGAGTGGCCCACATCAGAAGTTAAATCAGTTGGCTTGCTCCAAATTTCATTGAGACCATGTTTAGATACCATGGATTCCAGCGAAACAATGGAGAAGGAAAGGACTCTTATTTAGTGTGACAATTTGGCAAAGGAAAAGGTGGATTGCAAAAATTAGTCATTACACTTCTCCACAATTTGAATTCTTGGAACAAGAAACTAGGTGACTTTTGTGAGAGGACTGAGATTTCCAGTTGCTATCTAAACAAGAACTCTAAAGTGGAATCCATGATTAAATAGTGCTCATGGAAATCATCATTGAATAATTATTATTATTGTTTTCCTTTCTATTCCCTTGGATTCCACATACCCAAACATGTGCTCAAGCAAGGTGTGCCACATTGGTCCAGCGGGCATATCGGTGCCCATCAAAACTGATACGTGTAATGGACAATATACCCCCCCGTACGGTCCTCTTCTTCTTCTTTTTTCTTTTTCTTTTTTTCTTTTTTTTGCTCAAAAAATTCTAGAAAAAAAAATGTAGGAAAAATCCCCAAATATTTGGAAGATCCCGAATATGTATTCCTCTTTTTTTTTCTACCCATGTTTAGGATGACGTAATGGTTGAATCTTTGGTGAGAATGTTGTCTCAGCCTATCTGATGATTTTATTAACCTAAATTGCTTAGATTAATCTTAAATTGGTCTTAAATTGGCCCACAATTCATGCAAGTTATAACACTCATCACACTAATGCACATCCCTAAGCATTTGACATCATTCCCTTAAAGAAATTTTAAGAAAAAACTGAAATTAAATTCGGATGAATAATGTCGCCAATTTAGGGCGTCATTTTAATGCTTCCAATTAGTCCCGAAATTCATGTAATGTATGGCATTCATCCCACTAATGCATATCCCTAAGAATTTTACATCACTCCTCCCAAGTAATTATAAGAAAAAATTAAAATTAAAATTGGGTGAATAGTGCTGCTAATTTTGGAGCTTCTCAAATCCCCCCAAAGCGGCCCCAGATTTATGCAAGTTGTGGCACCAATTCCACTAATGCATATCCCTAACCATTTGACATCATTTTCCCCTATAAATTTTAAGAAAAACTTGAAATTAAATTTGGATGAATAGCGATGCCAGTTTGGGGCTGATTTGGGAGAGCACTTGATGCCCCAAATTTGCCTCGAATTCATGCAATCCATTGGCACTCATCCCACTAATGTAATTGGCCGAGAATGGTGGACATTTATTGGAGGGTGATGAAAAATATCTGATGGTCCCAACTTATGCTTATGCCATCATCCTACTATCAGATTGTTTGACATTGATTGGATGGTGTAGAATTAAAAATATCTAATGGTCCTATTTCAACAAACAAGTGTCAATAAATCAATAGTTAATATCATTCACACAATTTGATTATGGGATTTTGACTTAGCAACAGTGGGCCACACATTTTAATGGATTTAGTTTAATTTAATACATGCCAAGTGGAAGAATTTCATGTGTACTAGTAGGTGTTGCCTTGACCGTGGGGCCTGCCTTGATGAATGTGTTGTATATCCACGCCGTCCATCAGTTTTCCAAACTCATTTTAGGGCATGGTCCCAAAAAATGAAGCATATCCAAATCTTAAGTGGACCACACAGTAGGAATTGAATGCCACCATTAAAAACTTCTTTGGGCCACAAAAGTTTTGAATCAAGCTGATATTTGTGTTTTCCCTTCATCCAGGTCTGCGTGACCTTATCAACAGGTTGGATGGCAAATAAAGATTACAGTGGGCCCCATGAAGTTTTTAATGGTGGGCGTTCAATGACTACTTTTTCCTATGGTGCGGTCCACTTGAGATTTGCTTCATTTTAAGGACCATGCACTAAAAGGAGCTGGAAAAACTAATGGATGGCATGGATATGCAACACATACATCAAGGTGTGTCCCACAGTCAAGGAAACAGCCACAAATGTGCAAGTGCACTTGGCATCATACACCACCATCGAATTTAAAATATATATATATTCAAAACTTGGCTCTCAAAGGGCCACGTTAGCAACTTTCTTTTAAAGATGAGAGATGGAGGGAAGGGGGGAGAGGGCAGAAGAGGAAAGGGGAGAGAGAGAGAGAGAGAGGGCAGCACAACAGATGAAAGAAGAGCAACAACAGCATAAGAAGAAGAAGAAGAAGAGGTTCAAGGTACATATGTTTGTAACTTTTTTTTTCGCTTTCTCCATCATGGGGGCAACGGCCATTTGTTCCATTTTTCCAACTCACCCCGTTTCGGATACGTAGCACATAACGGCCTTGGGCATTACCGTTACGTATTTGGCCGATACGTGACCAATTCGGCACACCTTGCCCTGAAGAAAATAAATTGGCATGTTCACTATCATTTCCAAGCTCATAATTTAGCACAGGGATTGCTGGGTATATCACACAGAATAGATGTTTCACATGAAAATAATCGATGATATCAAAAGCCGCCCCCCCCCCCCACCAAAAAAAAAAAAAAAAAAAATTGTATGATTAATGATACCATGATGGTTAACACTGAACATTAAAATGGTTAAAATGCCCTAATAGTTCTCATTGAACAGAATGGAAACCAAATCCATGTGCCATCATCCAAACTCACCAGCCGAGGGGGTTCTGAATAATCATATCTTAAAGAAGTTGCAGCTAACATGTCTAAACTTTTGTTGATGCCAATACCACCCTGTTTAAAGAATAATAATGCATAATAATTAGTAGCTCATAAACAAAAATCAGACAATGCACAAGATAAGAAAATATGAACAAGCCCAATTTACCTGAACAGGCAAGCCTGGAGGTTTATTCACCACAATGATAGCTGGATCCTAAAAGCAAATAAGCGTGAGTAATCCATAATGTTGACAGTAAAACAGCATGGAAAATCACCAACAAGGGAATCGAAGTTCAAGACCTTGTACAATTCAAGGCTCTGGATGTAATTTATTTCATCCTCATTGCAGAGGTAGTCATTCTTTTCAGAGGGGTACTCTTGCACAGTGATAGGGAGAAAGATCCGATCACCAGAATTCATTGCGTCTTTTGCCGATACCTTCCAGTATTTAATATCAGGGGAGGAAATTATGCAGCTATGACAAATAGTTAACAAAGAACAGTTAATGGAGTTTTGATGCGCATTTTAGTAACATTTCAACTGGCTATCTGGACATTGTGTCTCAGTTGTTACCCTTGTAAGTCGATGTTGTTGAACTTGACTTTCCAGACAAGCAGCAGTTGCATTACTGGATTCTCTTCGAACCTGCAATAAGACATCCTGTCAGCTAACAAAGTTTCACAGGTGAGAACAAGGGGCAAGCCTGATTCTTTTGATTCAAATATCATGACAAACATCAAATAGTCACAAAGTGAGGGATTAATGGTGTCATCCAACATTTGTATCTTATACAGTTCGAGGATGCTGCTCCTATAAAATAATATGATAGTATCTTGTGCAAACTTGCTAACTTTACAAATGAATTGTGTGGGACATGTCTAAGACAATTTTGTAATTTATAATTTTAGTTTCGGACATCCTGAAATTTTGATTCGGATACTCTCAATATTTCTTGTTTTGAATAGGATGGGTGTTTGGACATGTCAGATTTGTAGACAATTTGAAGCAAGTTTTGGTAATATAGCAATTTGCATGGTTTTCGAATAGAAAGTATGCCTAGCTAATAGGTGATATTGAATAAGTTTTCTCTAGTTGTGCACGTGCACATGTTCATGAATGGTCCTCTCTTGTACTTGTGTCATACTTTTTTGGTCTTCCCAAGGTTGCAGGAGGGGATTTGAAATTTTGAATTGCAAATTTCAAATTCATAACTGTGTCTATATGGTCTCATCTAGCGACTGAGATATATATCCCGTTCATTTTGACATTGCTTGCAATTCCAACTCAATCAGTGAAATTAGATTTTTGCCAATTTACTGCAGTCAGAGTAACATGAACATGTGAGATGGTGTCAACACAGATACAAAGTTTTGGACACAGTGGCTTTTAAAAGTCAAATTTACTAACACATCCATAAAAAATAAATAAATAAATAAATAAAATTTACTAAATTATATAATATTTATATTTTAATAATTGTATCTATATTTTAATAATATATTTTTATTGACATAATAGTATACGGAAATTATTGATATGTAAAATATTCTTTAAAAAAACATTAATATCAAACATAAAAATTACTTAGATTATAAATAAATAAAAAGAATCCTGAAACTGAAAGAAAATAATGATTCTTTGTGCTCAATGGCTTGCTCGGCGAATGCCCCCTCTATGAACCTACTTTGCTTGAGAGAATCCTTTTGACTCTTTCGGATCTGTTATTAAACATATAATTATCGCGTTCTTTCCATAACAACCAGACCAAAACCAACTAGAAGAGATGCCGAAGAAATCTTTCCTTTTTCCCTAAGCACCCCATCCCCAAGAAAAGAACACCTCGTCAAATGAGCCTAGCATTACACAACTCATTTCGGAAAGGGCCAAGAATTTCTTCCCGACCACTAAGGAAGTCTCGTAGTGTATGAATACGTGATCAACGGACTCTGTATTTTTAATGCACATACTACTGTTGTTCATGATCATCATATTACTATTCCACAAACAGTCAATAGTTAGGACTTCATTTTTAGCCACTAACCACCCAAATGCAATCACCCATATAGCAACAAACTGAGGATGACAGCTCCATGATGTTACCCAAATCTCCACTTCAAAGGAACCAATAGAAAGATTTTACCATAACCTACCCATGGAATCAGGCTTCATTACCACCTCTCTCTAAGGGAAGAAGATGGGCAAACATTCCTGATACAACCCTGCAGAATGATGTCATCCTCAATCTCTCTGCCGCTAAGATTGCTGCAGAAACACGAAGACCAAACTGATACATTTCCAGTTATGTTAAAGCACTAAGCCTTAACAAGAGGAGATACTATATAACGTGAAGAAGTCGTGACGTTAGTTGCAGGACCATTCCAAGTAGGTGCTGCTCTCGCTTTTGAATCACAATTATGACTCGTGCTCCCGCTCTCACTGCCTTTTTATTATGCTTGCTAACATTTTGAAACAGAAGTTCCCCCCTCCTGCACTTGAATTTGTTGCTGCTACACATCACACTTGGTGCAACTATAGTCATGACAGATTGGACTGCTACAACACCAGGAATCTCCAGAACTTAATTCTAGATCCCACAGCAACCTTGAAAGCCACCCCTAGCATGACTTCACTAGTCCCTCCAACTGCTGCCTTCCAAATCCCCAATAGCCTATACTGAGAAGGCGCAAGGGCAATCCAACTTCCCTCCTAAACTCCATATTTGCATTATATGAAACGCATCCAAAAGTTATCTTCCTCTGTCCCAAACCTTCACAACCATTTTCTAAGGCACAGTTCATTATTTTCAGATCTTCAATACCTTCTTCCCCAAGAGATTGAGGTTTACACACCTCCCACAACATGGTGGAACTTCTTCCTTTCTTCCCTCCCTCTCCAAAGAAAATCTGTGTAATCTTTTGATATGGTAGATCACACGAGTCCAGCAGTGAACGGGGGGCATATTGGATACAACAACTTTAATTAAGGTAATGCATCACTTAGAAACAAGCATCTTCTTTTCCATGCTGCCAATTTTCTTTCCATTCTCTCCATTACAGCATCTACAAGCGCTTTGCCAGTTTCCCATGCACAACAGCATGGAATTTAGAATAAATAGTATGTCTAGGTAATAGGTGGTATAAAATGAGTTCTCTTTAGTCGTGCAACGAACATGACAAGGTGTGTGGTCCTCTCTAGTACCTTGTGTCATGCTTTTTGATCAATATGTGCAAGATCCTCCTTCCCAAAGTTGTTGAAAGGAAGCTGAAATTTGAATATCAAATATCAAATTGGCAGCAATATTTATATGGTCTTCTCTTGTGTAGAGAACGAGATTTATATTGAGTTTATATTGGCATTGCTTGTAACTCTTAACTCAATCAATGAATAGTTTTATGTCAAAGTACATGCATTTGATCTTTATATTTGGAAAAGACGCCAAAGGATGAAGGATTATTTCTTACTAAATGAATCTGGGTCAGATAGTGTCAATCAACAGAAGTAGATGAGTAGTTGACCTAAAGAGAGTTAGATTGGCCTCCTTCACAAACTATGCAGTGTTCGTAGTACCGGTATCGTTACATGTATAGCCAATGGGAATATAGAAACAGGTATCAATATTGCCGAAAATATCACCGATACCCGGAAGTGTATCACTAAGGGAAACATTGGGGAAACATGGGGTAAAACATTTTTGTGAACAAACCAAGGCGAAAGAACAAGACCTTGCCTCCAGCCATGACGATCAAATTTGAAGTTTGTCTTCACTCTCCAGATCCTACGGTTTAGATCCACCCATGAACTAAGTAGTGTCATGCGTACAAACCTTTCTTAAATTTCTCGCACTTGAATTTTTTGAAATTTGAGTCTTCTAATCTATGCAAGCACAATCTGCCAAGATTGATGGTATCACAAGCTAATCCAAATGACTTGCTTGCTTAGCTTCGGGGATCCTCCAAGATTATCCATTTATAGGTTTCCTCCCATCAAAGAAAGTAGTAACCGTATGGAGATCATGGATGGGTTAGTTATCTCCTAAAGGTTAGCCACTAAGTCTCAACTAACCAGGTTCATAGAGGGAACAATTGCCTTATTTCCAAAAAATGCAATAGTTTAGAAACTAACAAAACATGGGCAATAACCATGTGGAGTGGGCTGACATGGCAATGTGGGCCACATCAATCTCTCTCTAGAATGAGAAACATGTCTAACATTTTCCCACTTGGCTCATATTGACACAATTGGTTTTATAAAAGACGTTGGGCTTTTTGAAGCTTTTGGAAAAACTTGACATATGGCCATACATTTTAAAAACAAAATCGTTTTGTTTCTGGTTTTATTGAGAAACTATGTGCTCAAACAAAGAGTTCCAATGCATGAATCATTGCAGCAAATTCCTTTCAAATGAGTATTACCTTCAATGCATTACAATGTCATTAACTTCCTCTGAATGAGTGCTTTATGTGGCATAACTTCCTTATGAATGGGCTATCCAATGCCCCATTCAAGGACCAAATTTATTGTCCAAATGGACATTCTATCATCCTCTAAAACCTTATGTCTACCAAACACGAGAAGACAGATAGCAACAGAATCATCACAAACTATATATTGCAATATCAAAACAAATAAACTCCAAATGGTGTCTCGGATACACAAAATAAGTCAAATACAAGAGACGCTAATGAGTCCCATATGCTCCACATGTTCCTTATACAACTTAGGATATAGCCCTTTTGTCATAGGGCCTACAATCATCAGCTTAGTACTTATATGCTCAATGGCCACCTAATAATTCTAAACTTTCTACATAACAACTAAGTACTTTATGTCGATGTGGTTGTTTTGACTTCCATTTTTGTTACACTTCCCGTAAAGGTCATTACACCCGGTATCGTAAAGGTAACGGTGGTGGCAAGTACAGCCACCATTACCATTACGGAATACCTTGCCATTTATAACTTTCCTCCCGTCAAAGAAAGTGGTAACCGTATGGAGATCATGGATAGGTTAGTTATCTCCTAAAGGTTAGCCACTAAATCTCAACTCACTAGAAACTTACAGGAAATGGTTACTTTATTTAAAAAATAAAAAATTTAAAAAAATAATATATATATATATATATATATATATATAAAAAAAAAAACCAATAGTTTTAAAATTTACCAAAACGTGAGCCGTAACCGTGTGAAGTGAGCTAACGTGGCAAAGTGGGCCACATCAATCTTTCTCTAGAGTGAGAGATATGTCTAACAATATTTACACATTTAGGAATATAAAAAATTGCAAAAATGAACCATATATAATGAGTTTCCATTTAATAGGAGCCTAAAGTATGTGCTATTGTAGAAAATCAATGCAATAGTAGACAAAATGAGTTCATTTCAATTCATATCAATAATATCATTAGGAACACTAACCACTTAAAGTTGTTTCTAAATGTAAAAGAAAAAATTAGACATCCATCCATGCATGACATGTTTATCCATCCATCTGTAAATACATACATACATTAATACATCCATCAATCCATGCATATACCCATATATACATACATTAATATATCCATACATGCATACAAACCAGCGTTTTAAATAACGTTGGTAGCATAGCTATGGAGTTCTATCTCCAAAGCGTGCCCACCAATCAGCTACACAAATTAATTAGAAATTAATGAAATGCTTTCACTAATTTTATATATATATATATATATATATATATATATGAAAACATAAATCACCTGAGCAACGCTTTGTCATGGTGTCGAGTGCCAGCCGATAGCCAAAATCCCCTCTTTTATAGTAATTCATCCAACTGAATATTAGCATTAGCATGCTTATTCATGTCGGGGATCATCCTATCCATGCACTACAACAACCCACATTTTATATCAGGGTGTGTAGAGAACTCATCCGAGTACCATATTTTGTATCTAAGGATTCAAATATTACCCAATTTTGCATGTAAATGACAATGAAGTTGAGGAGTCCATCTCCCATCTATTTTGTTCCAAATAGAAACATAACTCTTTCTTACATTATTGCAATTAAATGTAATCCTCTCCTTCGTCGAGTCCATCAATTCATAAATGAACCCCATTGCTAGCCTCTCTTCTGAATCTACTTCTCTTAAAATGCTTACCAAAGGCATGGTACTCTTAATGCATAAGACAATGTGCGACCAAAACTTTGGATCAAACATTATAATAGCTCGTACCTTTATTCCTTTTGGTCTTTTAGCCCAAGAACATGAACATCATTGCGAACATTGCTTGAAGACCCTTCTTTTGCTTGTAAATACCTAGGAGGGTAAGGGACGTTGTTGCAAAGCATGTCACCACCAACCGTAGAAGCTCACTATTATTTGTGAAGCTTCTCATCATGCTCAGTACAATTCCAAACCCATATATAAACTTTTGCCTTTTCAAGCGTTTCAAAATACATTTTCATTTTTCCAATATCCTCCAACATTAGATCTATGCAATGTGCAGCACATGAAATCTAATATATCTTTCTCTTATCCATCAGCTTCTTCCTAGCACTCACATATCTTAAATGGTTATTCATGATAACCTAAACCACATTTTCTTCCCCAATCTCAACAAGATATTTAAAAAGCAAACATCCATCTTCTATTGAATCAGAAGCATCAATAGACGTAAAACATTGTTCCGGCTGGAGTATTTATCAAAAAGTCAATGATGTTTTTATTCTTTTCATCTATGCAACCAATGGACATAATTAAACTCCCATAAGTTTTCCAAGAGTCCTTATATCCTTTCATTAAATTATCAATAGTATTCATGTTCTCATCTCATACATGGATGGTGGCTTCAATTCTGGCCCAAAGTTTCCAATAGTCTCACACAATGTCGAAAAGTATGAGCTATTACATAAGTTAAATGGCAAAACATTCCAAATAATAATAATAATAATTAGCCTCCATACTTCTTTTCTCTTCCTTCTTCCACCTTGAATTCAATGTCGTTTGTCGTTGATCAATGCTAACAAACTGGTCCATGGGACCCCTTGCTCTTGTCATCGGTTGGTTACCAAAAGATCCACTACCAACGAACACACCATTACCCACGCTGATGTTATCATTACTAGAACTAGAACAATATGTTGAACTCCCCTCCCCATATCTCGAAACATCTCATTTCTTTTATCTTTTCCATCATGATAGTCTCTTAAACCCTTTCTACACTCCATAGCTTCTTCTGTCACTTTTGGGCACAGCTTTATCCCATTGTAGGTTCCGGCCAGATGATGCTTTTAGGCAACTTATGCCTCTCGTACACCTTTGACCACAAAATTTACAGAACAAAATTTCTATGATCTTGTCCTAGTGGATTAACAGCCACAAATTTTCAAGCAAAATCTCTCCTTCTCTTTTCCTTCGGACATCATTTTCTTTTTAGTTCGCTAAAAAATAAAAATAAAAATAAATCACAAGTTACAAACTTGCAAATCAATAAAGCACAATAGACGACAAACACACACCACAACATGCAACCTAAAACATTTAAAAAAATAAAATAAAATTGAATAGCAACCCATATCCTATAGCATTGCATAGTAATGTTCCATGCACAAACCAGAGCAGGGCCCTAAAATAAAATAAAAGACAAAAATTGAATAGCAACCCCTATCCTACAATATTG
This sequence comes from Magnolia sinica, assembly GCF_029962835.1. Taxonomy (NCBI): domain Eukaryota; kingdom Viridiplantae; phylum Streptophyta; class Magnoliopsida; order Magnoliales; family Magnoliaceae; genus Magnolia; species Magnolia sinica. Next base: position 51,073,447 of record NC_080588.1, read on the forward strand.
CATAGTAACCAACATCCTAAAATGAAAAAAAAAAAAAAAAAAAAAAAAAATCCTAAAAGAAACAATAAATCTTCATTCGAAATGAAAAAGAATTCATTAACAAAATATTAAGGATCAAGAACATACCTCTATCAAACTTGAGAAGAGATTCAATCAACAAAAAATAAAATAAAAAATAAAAAATGAATTTTTTAGCTTTGTAGCCGCATGGCTGTGAAAGGGGGGAAATTTGATTTTCTCCTTCAATTGATCTCCAATGATCTTTAACATACATCAAATGGACCTTCTTTCAGGATCGATTGATCAGCCAAAAATCTCACATTCAATGGCTTTGTGAATCGAGAGATTCGAAGAAAGGGATTTGGGGTAGAGGGGTGCTTGCGTTGACTTAGGGTTTCGAAAGAGGGTTTTCAAAAACCCTCTTCTAAAAGGCCTTTTGTTTTAACTTTTTAAGTTATGTTAAAGTTTGAGTTCTACACCATTTACGATATGGCAAAAGTCCACGGCAGTACACATGGAGGCCCATTATAAGATGGTCACAATTGTCTGATATGGTTAAAAGTTGAATATTCTCCATCTACAATGGGACCCACTATTTCGATGGTCTAAATGGCTCAACATCATTGCCACGTGTGAGAAGAATAGGTCACCACCATTTTACTTATATATATATATATATATATATATATATAGTGTATGCTACATACGCTACATGCTACGTAGCTTGTAGCATACAAAAATACACTATATAAAATACATGCACTATGTAGCGTTGTTGCTATGCTGCGCTACCAGCGCTATTTAAAACACTACGGCAAACAAACTCTTTTAGTTGTCCATTTTTCTTTGGGAAGTGGTAGACATGGAAAAAAGGTTTTAAAAAAGGGACCCACTCAACATGCAAACATATCCTCAGTTATGTATTGCTATTGAAATATTCATTACTAACATAAATTTTAATCCTACATGCATAGAATAAAGATTAAAAATTTCAACATGACTAGACATATCTTAGACCTACATAAATAGTAAATCCACAGTGGTGAAGCACATGAAATAAAAGACAAATTAAGGGGTTCTTTTTTTTTTCCAAACCATTGTGTTGACATGGGGCCACAAGGGTGTCAAACTGTCAGTTTTTTAGAAAGCGGAATGTTGTTCTTGCATAGCCTCTAATCTTCACAATGTACATAAACAAAATTGAAGATGCAACCAAAATAGTTCCAAGGAAGGAGATTGTTGGTCACAATTCAAATATGGTGGGGATAAGGCTTAGATGATGATGATAATGAATTCATTTGTGGTGCGTCCCAGATGAGTGGCATGTGTTCCATGGTGACAGAAGGAACAAGATTCCTACTCTCTCAAGTAGACCTTTGTATTTCCCTTGGAATGATATGCCAAAACTGTTATGTTTTACTCTGTTATCCCTGAAGGGGCCTTTACTATAACCATGGTTTAAAGGACACTATAGCAATAACAGCCACAAAATGCTACACTATGCAACACTATAAAAGAATAAATAGGGTTTGAGGGGAAAGAGTTCCATTTAAAATAGTACCCGTGATATAACATGAAATGCTATCAGATGTTAAAATGATGCACAGCCTTTTTTAGCAAATTTTTTTCTTTGTTTAGTTTTGCTAAGTACACATTCGAACAATCAAGTAACAGTAATACAAAATGGCCCTTAAAACTCCAACTATATCTACTCCATGTTTGATAAAAGAAATTTCCTCAAAAAGTAAAGAAAAGATGTAAACATTCCCATACCGGCTATTTGACTATTATATGACAGATTGCATGTGTGGGTGTGGGGGGATTAGTCATATAGTAAGGCAAGTTTTATTAGGCTCAAGAAGATTGTGTGGTTGTTTACAATTGCATTGGAGGTGGGAGAGGTGATACGGCGTTCGTTAGATTGATGAGTGTTTATTTCTCTACACCGAGTTTGTAATTACTTCCTGAAGATGGTGGATTCATTTGCTTGCTGCTTTGCCATAGACGTAACCTGTCTGGTGAACCACATAAATATTGTGCCTCTTGTGGATTTTGAATTTGTTATTGGTGCATTTTTCTCCATTTATTTTCCCTTATTTTGTTTCATACGATCCTTGGCAAAATTAGTGATTGTCGGTTGTGCAGACAAGGTGTTTGTGGGTTTGCTTGAATCAGCGGGTGACTGATTTTGCGGGCGGCAATGTTTGGCCACTACAGATTAAGGACATGGAAAGTGGACAGCTTGCATGCCCCTAATCAGATGGATCTTATCATCTTGATTTGGATGCCTGTAAGTTTTTACGTTATGAGTGACTTTCACCTGAAAGTGTCTTTCAGCTGTCACTTATAAGAAAGTGACTTCTCACCCCAACCCCATGAAGTTTCCTGACAGTTTTGCCTGTAAGTGACTTAAAAGGTTACAAGTAACTTACAAATGAACTTCCTCCCCAAACGGCACCTGTAACTGAATTGCCTGTAAGTTACTTCCCACTTACAGAACTTTAAGTCATCCAAACTACCCCTAAAAAATCCTGTGGTCGCCATCCTATCAAATGGCCGTCAGTTACCACAGATAAAAATCCTTTGTGGTTCCCATCCTATCACATGGCCGTCAGCAGCCACATGTTTTTTATTTTATTTTATTTTTATTTTTAAAAGACACACTTTGGATCATTGCTTACTATTTAGAATAGAAACACTATGAAAAGATCCAAAACCACACATCCAAGCATGGCCTACTCACATTTCACACCCACAACACCAAAACCCAAAATTCAAACAAACATTCCGTTGGAAAATGAAAGAAGAGAGGAAAACGAGAAATGCGCAGCAGGTTACCCGACCTGTCTCAAGCGGAAGAGCTTCTGAACGAGGCATCTCGGCAGCTGCGGGCAGCAACGCAGAACCCATTTCAAAGCCGTCATGGTTGCAGCAGCGTCCACTTCAGTCTCCTTCGAATCCGAAGGATGGCGACCGAAGATCCGCTTCCCGAGCAACGAAGCATCGACGGAAGAAGAAGAGAATGGAGGTAAGGTTAGCCATTTCCCCTTCTCTTTCTTAATATCCTCTCTCTCTTCTCCTTCTGCTGCTTCTTTGAAGGCAGCAGCAGCTGCAGAGGAATAGGAAGAAGAAGGGAATTTTGAGAAGATGGAAATATAGACAGCTTTCACGGCAGTCGCTGTTGTAAGGGAATAGAGGGAAGGTCGGCGAAGGAGTGAGGAAAGGCCTTTTTCCGCCATTTTCATGTCTGAGACTGAAACTGAGAGTGGGTTCTTTTATACGGGCGGTATTTGATACTCTAGCGGGGCTGTTCCGAGCTCGGGATAGGCTGGGCTTTCGAGGGGCCGCCGGGATGTATTGATTTCATCCACACCGTCCATTCATTTTTCCATATCATTTTAGATTGCGAGCCAAAATATAAGAAGATCTAAGGCTCAATTGGACCACACAGTGGGTATTAAATTTCTACCTTTGAAAATTTATCAGGGACAGCGGAAATTTTAGCAGACGATATTTGCTTTTCACTTTATTTAGGTGCATATAGAGGTGTACACGAACCCAGCTAGCTCGGTTGGCTCGCTCCGCTCGACTCGTTAAAGCTCGATTCGACTCAGTTCGAGCTGAGCCAAGCTGATTTTTTGAGCTCGAAAATGAGTTCGAGCCGAGTTAGAGCTGGCCCAGCTTGACTCGACTCGGATCAAACTCGGATCGGACCAGTTCGGTGACTCGATTACTTTGATATAGATGTTACTCACCAAGTGTTTGATGAAATGACTCAAAAAAGTGTGGCTAGTGACATTAAAGGTATGTATACGAAACCAACACCCTTTTTTTCTTGATTTTTATGTTGCTTAGAAGGTATTTGATAAAATACAGGTAAAACCATTGCTGATATCTCAAATACAATAAGATTTTGAAGGTGCACTTCAAGTGTTTGTGAAAATGTTGGCGAACTCGCCATAAGCTACTAATCGAATCGAGCCGAGCTGGCCAGTCAAGCCCGAGGACTGAGCTTAGCTGAGTTCGAGCTGAGGTCAACTAGTGGCCGAGCCGAGTCGAGTTGAGGCCGGCCGGCTCGACTCAGTTTGACTCGATATACACCCTTAAGTATATATGACCCTATGAGCATCTTGGATGGCATATAAACAATGCGGTGGTGCCTAAGATGGTTTCAATGATAAGCGTCCTTAGCACCGCTGCTTCCTATGTTGTGGTCCACTTGAACCTTGGATCAGCCTTGTGTTTGATCTAATGATCTAAAATAATATGGAAAAATGGATGGACGATACGGATAAAAGCCATACATAACGCTGGCCACTTGGAGCCTCAGCTTGTCCCGAGTTCGGAACACTCCGGGTAGTAACTAATGCACGCCCTTTGACGTAGGGTATGTAATCCACGAACATTTTATTTCATGGTCTATCGTATTTTTATTTGGTGGGTTTTACGTGAGTTGATTGTTTGGTGCATGGCTAATTTTTTAGTGCCCCTCATTTAAAAACCTGATTCGACTGTGTTTCAAAACTCTTTTGATTTTTTTTCTTTTTCTTTTTCATCTCTTTAAAGTGAGGCAGATAGGCTGGATTAGGTTGGACCAACGCAAATCACACACATATCCAGCCCTTGAGATTGGTACAAAAGGCTATGCCCGATTAGCTAACGAGAGAAACAAGCTTGAGAAGAGTCCACTAGAAAACTCATAAGCCTGCTAATATCTCATAAGTTGTGTTGGACGAGCTTATTTTGTCCTTTTGGCGCATGCAAAGACTAGGTCCAGCCCAATTGATTTTTGGGACAAAAAACTAAGACTTGTATTGAATCCATTGGTCTGGATGTTCACTCCAAATTGAGTTTAAGTTGCGTTGGGCCCACTTAGCTTTTCATTAAATGGGGAATTTTAGGTCTTGGCCTTACACAACATATTTCACAAGTTATTATATTTTTAATGTATTATTTCATATATATATATATATATATATATATATATATATATATATATATATATATATAGGGAAATGGTACTATAAGGTTGAGCGCATAGAACCATAACATACGGTCGAGTCGTGTCTTAGTGTGAGCCGTTAGATGATAAACATTCAAAATACGCGGGAAGATGCGACAACTTCTTAGGGAAGCTTAATGTGATAGGAAGTTAGTTAGGGCCCACCATCATGTTGTGAAAAATCCACACCATCCATCTGTTTTCTTATTTCACGTTAGGGCATGAGACAAAAAGTGGGGCAGATCCAAAAATCATGTAGGCTTCACGACAGGAAATAGTGAGGAATGAATGTCTGTTGGTGAACATTGGTGGGTTACTGAAGTTTTGGATTGAGCTAATATTTTTGTATTTTCAATTCATCCTAGTAAGAATGACCCTGTGAACAGTATAGATGGCATATAAGAATAATGGTAAACTTAAGAAGGTTTCAACAGTGGGCATTTAACTTCTCACATTTTCTTGTTGTGTGGCCCGGTTGAATTATAGATACACCTCGTTATTTTTCCAATATTTTACTCCATCCAGGTTTATGTAACTTATTAACATGTTAAATGGAAAATAAGCATGATGTAAACGTTATAATGGGCCATGGGAAGTTTTTAATGGTGATTATTCAATCACCAATGTTTCTGATAGTATGGTTCACCTTAGAATTGGATCTTCTTTATTTTTGGAATTAGGACCTAAAATTGTCTTCCAAAACAGATGGGCCATGTGGGTACACAATATGTAGATCAAGTTGGGCCCCACGATGAGGGATGCACTGTCCTAGGTTAGGCAGAGACCGCACCTAATCTGCTCCCTTCCACGAGGCGCAGATTAGCTACTGACAGGTTGAGTAGCGAGACTAGCTACCAAAGTGACGTCACCAAGCTCCATGGGCTCCACCATGATGTTAGCTACCAAAGTGACATCACCAAGCTCCATGGGCTCCACCATGATGTATGTTTTGTATCCACACCTTCCATCCATCCGGAGAGATCATTTTAGGGCAATATCCTAAGAACGAGTTAAATCCAAAGCTCCAATGGATCCCAGCACAGAAAACAGTGGGATAATGACGCCCACCATTAAAAACTTCTAAAGGCCACAACAGTTTTAGATCAAGTTGATATTTGTGTTTTCTCTTATTTCATGTCTTTTTTTAAACTTTTGAACAGGTTGGATTTCAAATAAACATTATGGTGGGCCTTAGGATAGTTTCAATGGTGGGAATCACTCTCCCCACTGTTTTCTCTGGTGGGGTCCACTATAGCTTTTTAATTGCCTCATTCTTTGGCCCATGCCCTAATGATATCAAAAAATGGATGGACGGTATGGATATAACACATACATCATAGTGGAACCCACGTAACTTGGTGACGTCACTTCACTATCCGACTCGCTACTCGACCTGTTAGTATCTAATCCGCATCCCCTTCCGCGTGGGAAGCGAAAAGGCTGGTGTGCCACACGCCACCGACTGTGTTGCCGTCACTAAGTTCCGTGGCCCCACCATGATATAAGTATTATATCTACATCGTCCATCCATTTGGAAAAATCATTTTAGGACATTAGCACAAAAATTAAGCAGATCCAAAGCTCAAGTGGACCATAACATAGAAAGTAGTAGGGATTGAACGCCTACCATTGAAAACTTCTTAGGGCCACAAAAGTTTTGGATTAAGATGATATTTGTTTGGTCCCTTCATCCAGTTCTGTGTGACTTTATGGACAGGTTGGATGTAAAATAAACATTATGATGGGCTGTAGAAAGGTTTTAACAGTGGGCATCATTGTCCCCACTTTATATGTTGTGGTCCACTTCAGATTTGGATCTGCTTGAGTTTTACAATAAAGCCTTAAAATGATATCTCAAAATGGATAGACGGTATGGATATAACACATATATCATGGAGGACCCCACACAATTGGTGACAACAGCGCACCCCAAGATTGTATAACTCCGATTTATCCGATTTTGCCCTTTTTTCTGGGATGGCATCTCCACTTTATATTTTGAAAATTTATCATCCAACGGCTCACACTAAGACACGACTCGACCATATATTATGGTTCTATGCGCTCAACCTTATAATATCATTTCCCACACACACATATATAAGGGTGTACACGAGTCAATCCGAGTCGAACTGGGCTCAATCCGGCCTGGCCCGGTCACCAGCCACACCCAGCTCGAACCCGGCCCGACCCGGTCACCAAGCCAACATGTCCAACCCGAACCCAGCCTGGTCAGCAATCGGGCGAGTTCGGGCTACTTTCGAACCTTACAACAAGTTCATGGGAAGGGCTTTGGTAGGTAATCCGCATCCCATTACAAGGCCCTCGAGTATTCTTTTTTGTATTTGGATGAATCTAGGACATTCAAGTTATACGTCTGTGAGGTGGATGAGTTACTGTCACTTCAAAGATGGGTGGTGAACTATCACAGAAGGGTAAAAGGGAAAGGGACGGGTAGGGTTTTAAATATAAATATACACACACAGACACACACACACACACACACCACTTGACCGAGTTGGGCCGAGTCAGGCCAAGTCGAGTTGAGTTTTGGGTTGGGTTGGGCCGAACTGGGACCTATCCAAACTCGGCCCGAACTCAGTTTCGGGCTGAAGAAAATGGCTCGTCCCGACCCGAACTCAGTTCTGGGTCAAGCCGTGTCAAGCGAGTTAATCGGGCTAGCTCGGTTCGTGTACAGCCCTATATATATATATACATATATATATATATATATATACATATATATATATATATATATATATATATATATATATATATATAAAGAGAGAGAGAGAGAGAGTCACGCTCACCTATGCACCTTTTTAGGCCCAACTTTCCCCTTGATCCCAAATCTCTGGTGAAATATAGCAAAGAGAGGAGAAATTAATGGAGGAAACTATTTCCTTTTGCCGTAGCCCACCATAATTTTAGATCAGGATGAAAGTTGGGCCTTGGAGGTTTCATGGGGTGTTGCATCACATTTGTTGATGCAGAAATCTAGTCGTCCTAACCAGGCCTCTGAGTCCCTGCGCAAGTAAAACAACAATAGGGACCTTGGCTAAAGAAGGGGACTCTCTGATGCCAAAGTTAGACAGGGAATCTAGGTCTATATATGTTAGGGTTTTAGTGTTTACCTCTCTCTATATATTGGGACTCTATTTATAGCCCTGGGGTCAATTTTGTGGATGGAAAATTCCCTTACTTGGCAGGTGTTGGTTGTAGATGTCTTCTGAGATCCTTGGCAGAGATCTCGAAACGACTTTAGCGATAAGGATAAATGCTCAGGACCTGAGAAGACTGTAGTAGATAGCCTAGCCCGACCAATTGAGGCCGAGCTGTAGGTCTGAGGTTTGATACCATCTTGATGTCGGTTTTCCAAAGTTAAGTGTTCGGCTGGAATTGAATTGACCCGTACAGTAACTCATTGGTCATAGCAATAAGGGCTCGGCGGCGATGAGGTTCTCTGCTTGTGGTCGGGTCGTCAAGTCGTTCATGGAGGTCATGCTCCCCAGGTTACCTTCCTGTGGTTACTATTCTCCTATATTGGTTGCCTTAGGTTAGTCCATTTTTACTCGTAATAGTAGCCCCCTACTTCCAAGCTTGTTCCACAAGCTCAGGAAGTAAGTCGGTAGGGACTGACACTCATACAATATTGTCTGTGAGGTCAGATCAACTAGTCATCATTGCTGGAGAGAAGGGCAGCATGTGCGGAAATCAAGGAGGATCCATAATGATTGGGACGATGCTCTCGAGGAGGTGTGGGCTTGCACGATGTCTCTTCAGCTTACAGCGCATGGCATGTGGATTCTTGGCGTTGCCTTGGAAGTCGGGTCGCCCTTCAAATAGAAAGCCACCACGTGGAAGGGTGCATGCGCTGGTATGATGTCCTTTTGGTTTTCGATCAATGTTGTGTGGGTATGTGGCCCTATCTCAGAGATCGGATCGAGATCACGAATGGGCGGACACCACATGGAGAGTAACATAAGTTGTAGCGCCTCCTCGGCTGCGACATTAAATGCAGGCATTTACTGTCTACAGCTGAGTATCTCTATAAAAGGGGGGAAAACCCTAGCAGCTCGGCCATTTGCTTCTGTTTTCGCTGTTACTCCTTCAAACTTCCAGAACTAGGTGATTTCCGGTAACTCGAAAATCCTTCTCCGGCAAACTCATCTTCCTTCTCCTTCCTTGCCTTTGTTCCTTTTTCTTTCCATTTTGAATGATATGTTCTATATTTTGGACGAATGGGTCGAGCCTAGGGCTTTCCAAGGCAATTCTGAGCCAGAGAGCTAGGATTCCCGGTTAGGAACCTCACATGATTCGACGTCTCCAATACCGTTAAGTCACAATCAGGTGACGGAGCTTGCCCCAATAGAGAGGGCGGCAACTCAGTCTTCCGTTGAGCAGCTGGTTAACATTGGTCCCTCTGGGTTAAGGTTGAGAGAGACTGACCTAGATTGGATTAGGTCGGAGTACCAAATACCAGACACTGTGGTGCTCCGAGCTCCTAAGCCTAGCAAAGTCCTTAGTGATCCTGGCGAGGGCGAGGTGGCCATCTTCTTGGTCGCCTTGCAATGTGGCCTCTGCCTCCTCATCCATCAAATTATGCGAGAGCTCACTTCTCACTTAAGGCTAGCTCCAGGCTAAATCATTCCAAATGCCCGAAGAACTCTGCTGGGGACCTACATTCTCTGGTGTCAACTTGGAAACGCCAAGCTGACGACCGAGGAATTCCTATACTTATACCAACTGAAGGTCAACCCAAAGCACCTAAGTTGGTACTATTTCTCGGCATGGGCGAATAAGGTCAATGCCCTTATCACCGGCAATCCGTCCTTTAACAAAAATTAGAAGGACAAATGGTTTTGGGCATCAAGATAGAGGGAGGCCCTGGTTACTGACTTGGTTGGGTTATGGTCTCAAATTCCCACCAAATTCGCCAATCCAAGTCAGACATCTTCGAGCAATGGACTTGTAAATTTCTTTGGCTTTTGTAACTATGCTTGCTCACCATTGATTATTTTTGTAGGTTTTTCTCAGACTCAGCCCCTTCTCTTCGACCTTCAGCTCCATCAAGTGAACTAAGCAAAGGTGACGAGTGGAGCTCATGGGGGCATGGAGCGTGATAATCATGCCCGACCTCCTACACCAATCCAGACTTTCCTGACCCACTCCATCAGGTAGACAATGAGTCGCAGAATTATCTTGAAGGTTATGTTCAGAATATGATTTTTTTTTATTAACCAGAAGTGTCTTGTCATGCAAAAATGGTCGACTTCCAACGCCTTGCGAAAAGAACCTAACCCCCTTCTGAGGCCGAAATGGTCTAGAAGAAGTCGTTGATGAAGAGGAGGGTTGTTGTACCTCCAGCAAAGCAGGCAAGGTCATCCATAACTATGGAGACGAGGTCGGATCCCATCACTGAAGGGCTTGTGGTGGAGCGACCGACCCCAGCCATCGCAGGTGAAAGAGCTCTAGGTGCTCCAACTTTGGTGATTCCTCCCCAGCTAATAGTTGTGGAGGTGGTATATTTGGAGGAAACTCCCCCGGCCCAGGAGGCTCTCCCCGCCGAGGAGCCCCAGCCCCTGACAACCCAGGCTCAGGCTGAGGAGGGTGATACCTTGGGCCAAAGAGCTGATGAGGCTAAGGAGTAAAGTCCTCTACCTCCTGAGTATAATACGAACAGCCTTGCTGCATAGACGGCCAGGCATGTCCTAATGGAGCAGATCACCAAGCTGGTAAATACTCATCCGGTGACTCTTCTGGGGGACGTCGTCGCGTACTACTACAAGGTAGACTTCTTCCCCTTGGCCATATATGTCCATTTGTAAATTGTTGACATTTTCTAATGTGTTCTTCTTTGTTTCAACTCGTCCTTGCTCTCCTGTCTGGCCATCGAGCAGTGAGGCGAGCAGTCGAGGAGTGCAAATAGGCGGAGGTGGTGCTTTGGGACAAGACAGCTGAGGTCGGAGTCTTTCGAGAGATTCTAGAGAAATCTGGGGAGGAGCAGGCTTCTTTGAAGATCCAATTGGATGAGGCCCAACAGAAGGAGGGTTTAACACTAGCTGATCTAGAGGTGACGAGGTCGCGCCTTTCTGCTTATGAAAGAGAACGGGCTGAAGCAGTGGCCAAGGCTGCAAGGTTAGAGGCTAAGCTGGCGGAGGTGAAGGCTAGCTCGGCAGCCAAGTTGGTCGAGGTCGAGGCATCCATCCCATCAATCAAGGCCGTGGGGTGGAAGAGTACAAGACCTCAAATGTAACGACTCATATTTTAAATCCTAAACTCCAACTCACAAAGAAGATTAACCACTCCACTCCCCGACTTCATAAAACGCAGTAGTAAGACTCCAACAATAAGAGAACTCTACCACACGTTAACTCACCTTATAACTACTAATATACACATTGAAATTATAGGTAGCCGTCATATCAAAATAAACAACACTTATCTTGAATAAATCTCCAAGTATGGCCCCCTAAAGCTATAGAATGGACTAACCGTCTGTCCATAGCGTGTAGTAGGCCTGCCAAGAAGAATGGATGGCGTGGATTGCACTAAAGATCGCGTGGACCCCACCTTTTAGGACGTGCACGAACACAAGCTGTGTGCACCCACAATACATGAGACCATGTATTTGGTCAAACTGGGGTTGACCCGATAAAAACCAGAAAAATGAGATTTCTCCACTTTTCCCACCTCACGTGAATTCAAACAGACCGTTTGTCGCCGTCACGGTATGGCCCACCATCAGGGACCATTGAAGCCCATCTCTCTAAATCCGAACCTTTTAAACATCCTAGATCATCCAATCACCCGACCGTTGTGAAAACGCGATGGCCAGGGCGTCATCTTCCTCGATCTGACTAGAGAAAATCGCATATGAGAAAGTAATCCTTTTATTGATCCAAACCGTCCAAAGTGCGGCCCACTTCGCCAAAATCACATCAGGAATAACTGATCAGACCCATGCTAACATTTAACTAAACAAATGAGCTCCTGCGGTGAGTTTCTTAACCTTTTCATTTGTTAAACAATACGCTAATCTTAGTGATTAGTCGTGGGAATCTTTAGAAGAAGAAAGGCTATAAATAGCCAATTTTTAGGGCAACTTTCGAGGCAAGTTTGGGAAAGAAAGAGAGAGTTCGTGAGAGAAAGTGGGGCACCGCATTTCATGCGACCGAGTCGGGTCTCGACCAAGCTTCTGGTTGAGTGGGTCGGGTCCTTTGCCTATTCATCCGAGTAAAGAGAAGGACGTGTAGAGGCAAGTAGAAAAGGAAGAAGGGAGTTCTCCCACTCTGGACCTCCACTGTACGACAACCCAGTTCGATCATACTGATTGGGTTGACTCAGCGAGTTTGATTAACCAACGAGCTCACTAGCTCAACTCTCTCTACTCGCTCGTTGTAGGAGATATCGGCAGGAAGTCGGGAGAAAAGGAGGGAACAAACCACCTATTCCAAGTTCGTTGTCATGGTCTGTCGACTCAGAGGCAATGGAGTGAGCAGACGGACTCATCGAGTCAACTCAGGTAAACCCCCTAGAAACTCGGACTTAACCTCCCCTACCCTCTCTCATCCCATCTCCTCTAATACCGAACTTGCACCAGGTTTCCGACTCGGTTGTGTTTGAAAGCGAGTCCGGAATCAGCCTCCTTCGTGTAACTTAGCCAAACACCGAATCATAGCTCTCAGATTCAACTCGGACCGATCAAAATTTGACCTTCGTTGTGGCATCAAGCAAGGCCAACTCCAGTGTAGGTAATGTAATCACATTCATCCCTGCCATGATTTTACACCTAACTCTTTGGCGAGTAGGTTTTATAAACACCCAACTGAGTCGACTCAGTGATAACTCATTGAAATAGCACGATCAGGGCTTATCCAGTACAGGAGATCTGAAGTGCCACTACAAATCCAAAAAACCAGTAATCAAATACTACAACTGGTAGTTTTCTGAAATTCTAAGCCAACTAACTTCTTAGTTGAGAATTCCAACCGAGTTGACTTAGTAGCGACTCACTGAAACCCTGGAATGATTCATCCAGGTACCACCTACAGTAGCTCACCTTGAGAAACAACCACTCCCTCAACTAACTTTGAATCAAGTAAGTCATGACAAACTCATATCGGTTATAGTACATACATGAAATTGAATAGAATTTGATTATATGCTTGTGATTTAGGAATCTGTAAACTCGCCTTAAAAGAACGTTCGTATCAGGAAGAATTACCTAAGGTGAGGAATATCCCACATTGCTTCCTTCATTTCATTAAATTCTAATTTGGTTCTAAGCCTAAAGAGTAGGGAAATTTAGAGTAGTGTAAATATTGATTTCACTCCTTTTAATGTCTAGTTGATATCAATAATCATGAATGAATGTTTAAAACCCTATTGCTCTAATTCATTTTTATAGAATTTTGTATTATACTTCTTATGCCACAATTGTAATTGCTTGGTTATGGGTACATTCCTACTAGTTATAATATGATGTAGGAAACCTTGTTCCCATCCATCTTATAAAATGTATAGTGAGGAATTACTCCATTACTTCTTATATATGTTAGACTCTATTTTAGATTGAATCTAAGTGTATAAAATTTTAGAATGATGCGAATAGTAATTTATCCCTTTCATTCCTATTTTGTAATGATGAACATGAGATAATACTTTATTTCTCATTACTTAAATCCTATATTTATTAACCATGTGGATAGAATTTAGTCTTGCATTCTCTATGTTATTTTAGCAATTGCTTGATTATGGGCATAGTTCTACTAGTTATGACAAGAGCCATGAAATTTTCATTCTATTATATTTGTACAATGAAGATTATGTGTGGACATCATCTTTTGTAAGAAACGTAGTATGAACTTATCAATAGTTTAATCATACTTAACACGTCACATTTATGGGCCCTCATTTGGACCTAGAGGAATTATGAAGGTTCATGTAGAGCTCATATTTGGATGTTTGATAGCTTGCTAAAAGATCCCAAGCTTTGATGATGTCTATGACCTAAAGAGCAATCTTGTTAAACCTAAGGAACGTACATGGGTACCATGGTGCATGACATACACGTGTGACATATAAGCTTTATCGAGTGCTCAATGTAAGCCACACTCTGTTTGGTTTACCATAAGTTCTATTACTCAGTTAAATCCTCAGAATATGTGCATTTGTACCATAAGGGTTACTCTCTCTTTACATGAGGCTTTTCCAGATTTTAGAACCTCCTCGGGTATATCCTGAATATTTTTCCAGGAGGTTAGACATCCTTGGGCACACTCACCTTCATGGTCTTTTTTAGGTAGTCAGTCTACCATGGGCGACCCTTTTATTTTGACAGCTGGATGTGCATCCCCAGGACTGTGACTTGAACATACATTCACACATCCATACATAGATACATTGGAGATATTTGTCTTATGAAATGAATGTGTCAGTTTAAACTACATTGAAGTGGTGTGATATGCATGAATCTGTGCGAGAAATTTCCTGTAACGCCCTGAAAATCAGGGGTCGCGCATACGCTCAACTTCGAAGTTCCCGAGAGTCACTTATAACTAATTTTCATTAATGTGCATTTAATCTGGTTTAGTTGCGCAGCCTGGAATTCCCTGGAACATGAAGCATAATCACACAAGTCTACTAAAATGAAAGAGATCAAATATATATCTATACACATGTCCAAAAGAATAAAAGGGTTGCACATGGTGCCACCCAACAAAATCACAAAAGAATAGTAAGTCTAAAAGAATAGAGTTGAGCCCACTAATCAGCGATCCAACGCCCCATCTACAGATCCGATGAGGTCCCGCCCATCAGCTGGGAGTAAGAGAACTCATCCTCCTCCTAGAAGTTCGCATCGCTAGGCTCCACGTAATCTACATCACCTGCATCTACGGGCGAGTCTGGTTGATGTTTTAAAACACCATCCTAGAGTGGGAGTGAGTGATCAACTCAGTGGGTACTATTAATCTCAAGTTAAAACAGACATTAATTTTAATATGAACTTAATGAAAAGCAGTCAATCATAAACACCTAACAACTCTTATTAAAATGCATACATGTGGGATGATATGATGCATGCCCTCGCCACAACGCTCCCTTGGGCGACTCCATCTAACGATCACGTATGACTACACTCCCTCAGAGTGACCTTGACTTCCAAGTCGCCACCCTAACTAATGCAATGCAATGCGATCATATTAGCCGAGTTATTAGTTAAGTCCATTCATCCAGCAGGTTGGAGAATCTAATACACCACACGTATCAAGGCCCTAAGCTAGTTGTGAGACCAAGACCCCCCAATGCGTGAGGCCGAGACCCCGCGGTCCGTGATACCGTTGGGTTCCTTATCCCCGACTTCAAGCACATGAGGAATGCCGAGAGAAAGGGATCGCTCACGGTCATTACGGGAGAGGCGCGGCACCCCAACGTAGGCCGACAGCTCGGACACAGTGTCCCATTCCACCATGCCCAGCTCACAAAGCTGTGGACTAATTTCAAGTGGGTTATTGATGGGATACAATGGTTATAGGGTGGATCAGGTTCTATACATATGTGAGCAAATAGGGTTAACACACAAGGTTAGTCAGCCCATAGACTAGACTGCACGAGTCCAGGCAAGTACATGACAGAACGGCATCAGGTGCAAGCAACCCATATAGTCTAACTACTGTCGCCCACGCACACTCGCCCAAAACCATGGGTTTAGCCTTGAGGCGGTCCTTCCAACGGAACCACCTTCGCTCTCCTCCTGTTCCTCACCAATCCAAGGGTACAAATAGTGATTCATAGCATGCCGACTACCAATGTATCATCTAGCATAAACAACATCATGTCCTCATACTTCTCACATATAATTCAAATTCTCATAGCAAGCAAGGCTAACAATATCATGAAACAAGTGCATGTGAGATATGGGTGTGTGTGAGGAAGTTAAGCACTTCCTCCATCTTAGAAAATCATATACACAAAGGTAATGAAATCATACATACTATGAAGCAACAATATATGAAAAAATCAACACGGTATGAGCATATAATCCATATACAAAACCATGTGAGAAACACGAACAACATCATGAGAGAGCCAAACATGCAAATCCATACAATTCCAACAAACATACAATCCCTAAGATTTTCCTAGACCTTCAAATGTAACATCCAAGCAATTAAAATCATTAAGCTCATACTAAAATTGGTGCTAGGCCACCTAAGAACAATAATCTGCACCTTCGGATTTGTAGAAGGCGTGGGATCGACCTAGGAGGGTGGATTTCAGGGGTTGATCAGCTGGAATCCCTAAAACAACATTTATACATTAGAACCCAAGCAAATCCCTTCTGAATCACATGGGTTTCAACGAAAATAGGTGATGGATCTTACCTATATGATAACGGAGTGAAAAGGGCAGTCATGGATGAGGGGTTCTTCTTGGAGAAGATGTAGGGAGTTGTGGGGTTTGATTTTGTTGGGCCCTATCTTGATTTAAGGTCCACCTTAGTTCCATCACTCTCTCTTTCTTCTCTCTTTGCTTCCTAGTTCTCTCTTTTCACTCCCTTGGCAATGGTAGTTGTGGTGAGAGTTATGAGATAAGAGAAGTTGATTGTTGGTGGATGGGGGGAGTTTATGAGGGGGATTTGTTGTTGTTGGAGAATGGTGGGAGATATGAGGGAGAGCTTGGTTGTTGGAAAAAGAATGGAGGAAGTTATGAAGGAGAGAGCTAGGGTTTATTTCTTAGACTTGGGCCCTTTGGCCTCAAGTTTCTCTAAATACCCACAATGGCCCTCTAGGACTCCATATTGGCCTAGGGGCGGCCCTAACACCCCACCGGCCACCAAATTTGGTGGGTACGTGCCCTATGGCCCAATGAGTAGCCATATAAAATTTGAGAACAAACGGATGAACGGTTATGGGGTTTAAGTTAACGGTTCTGATCTTTAAATGGCCCTATGGGGGCCATTCTGGTGATTGGAGCGGTTCTGGTGGCCCCTGGCCATGAAATTTATAGGATATCTGCTCCATGGCCCGATGAAGGGCCATGTAAAATTTGGGGATGATCGGATCTGGGGTTTGGTCGTACGGGTCTGATTTGTGATCAACGGTCACCGCTCCTCGATCGGGTCCCAGAGTTTGTAGATGGGTGTAGGAAAATTCATTAGACCTTCACCGTAAATGTAGAAAAGATCCAACGGCTGGATAGCCTGGTATCTCGATTTTATTTGTAAGTGCCAGATTCCAATCCTGGCATTGGTGGGGTGCATTTAGCCAGTGCTAGATCCCACTTTTGGGTGTCCACCGGGTCCGTGGTTCGCGATGGTCCCCAAGCCCAGTGAGATCTATGCTTTCCTAAATTTTTATAATTTTCTAATCTTCCCGCGTCACGGTATAGCTCGTACGGGCTGTTGCTAAGTGCAGACGAGCCATCTGGCTTGACGGCCCACACTGGGTCCTGTCATGACCCGTCTGGTCTATTCTAATGGGCTAATCCTAGGTTAATTAACTTGTGGTACCCCATCGCAAGTGATTTAAATGAATGGTCCTGCGGACAATCCTACATGGATGCCCTAGGACACTGTGCTGGTTGGACGGGATGTTACATTTCCACTATGTTTTCACTCATCCAATAGTGCGGTTGCACCAAATAGATGCAGGTATGATGATCGATGGTGACCCCTATAACAGGACTCCAGAGATAGCTGAGGAGGAGTATGGCAAGGAGGACCTATATGCGAATGTAGTCAAGCCGGAGGAGCTCAACTAAAATCTTAGGATTTACCTGCTTTCATATTTCAGACTTTATATTTTGCTTATATTTTGAGGATTGTAATCAAAATCCCCTGCTGAGGGATTTAATTTTGTTGATATATATGCGGATTTAATTTTCCTTATTAATGCTCACGATAACTTTGCTTGTGTAGAAGTTCTCTTTATGATATGTTATAAAATTTCTCTATACATTATGTGTATGAGGCCTTATTCCATGACGTAACCATCAGGTTCTCATACTCGAGTGATCATCCTCGAGCTACGAGGACCAGGGTGTTACATCGAAGGAAAAAGCTGACAAGCTGGAGGTGTTGTAACGCCCTATGTTTTCAAGACCCGAGTATATGACTCGTTTCCCAAAAACCCTAATGTTAATCTTAAAAGATGATCAAATTCGAGTGTGTGTGTGTGTGTGTATATATATATATACATGTACACACACATATATATATATATATTTCATTCAGAGTCAACAGTTTAGCGTAGAATGGACAAATCAACATAAAAGAAGATTTTATTTACATTTAGAATATACAAGAGGCTGCCCATAATGACTTATACAAACTAGTGTCCCAATACTTACAATTACAAAATG
The DNA here is from genome assembly GCF_029962835.1 of Magnolia sinica. Taxonomy (NCBI): domain Eukaryota; kingdom Viridiplantae; phylum Streptophyta; class Magnoliopsida; order Magnoliales; family Magnoliaceae; genus Magnolia; species Magnolia sinica. Next base: position 51,091,814 of record NC_080588.1, read on the forward strand.
AGATAACATCTCATGTGAAACAAATACATCATAATAAATCTTGAGCTGTAAAATCATGTAGCAACTCTTAGCAATACAATCATGCATCTTCGACAATGATATCCTGCTCCTCATCAGTATGAACACGAATATCATCTATGCCACATATTCTACCTGTACGGTTATATATTTGATAGATAAGTGGCTAGCTTAGTGTGAATTCCCTTTAAGATTACACACCGCCGCATTAGGTAAGTATAGTTATAAGAATATATATAATAAGGCATACAAAAAATACATGATGCAATCTTATTAGATGCATGGATGCGTGAATGCATCATCGACCCGGGGATGCTCATCCGTTCAGAAGTTGGGCTCGTCACCCATGCAAAGGCTGACCAATAGCGAAGCACATCATGTGCGTACATCACGTACCGCATAGTGGTTGACCATCGTATATCACGTACGTAAATCGATAGATGATGGTCTGTGCCATGTATGCATGATTAGCCAAGCCATTATTAGTCCAATTACAATCAGCCGGTTTAAATAAGCTCAAGGTACTACGAGGGCTCGTCACCAGTGTAGGCCGACAGCTCGGGCATAGTGTTCCATGACCACCATCCTCGGCCTATGAGGCTACCACCTTAGGATGTTTAATGGAAACCCATTGACTAGTGACTAATCATATTTCAGTATATGAGGCTTACCATCGTATGGTTGCACAAAATAAAACGTCGAACCCATCTAAGGCAAATACCAAAATAAAGCCACATAGGGTGAATATCAAATTAAGCCACATAGAGTAATTATCAAAACTAAGCCACACAGGGCTAATATCAAAACCATGCGATAAAAGACCATCCTTAAAAAAATCACATAGACACAGTAACCCCCGGATGGCAGGCCCACATTAATAATCAATTTAAACCACCACTCAATAACCACTAAGTCAAAGGTCCATTACAATCACAACCAGTCGAGTTATATCCCGAGTATGGGTGTACATTTGTAGGTGGGGGTTTCCCATTGATGTACCAGTTTAAGTCTCACAAGTAATCCACAAATAATCCACAAGTATGAAATAAATATGCAGGATAAACATTAAGCATGTAATATAACAATTCAATTCCAACAATTAACATATGTGATTATAAAATGAAGATATCAATTATCAATTGAAATTAAAATAAAAACTATTACTTAAGCTAATGGGAAAATGGAAAGCTCAAGGGGAAGAAATCATCACTTGATGAACCAAATCACCTTCTAGTGTCGCTAAGTGCTTGCACCCTTAGAACCGAGTCCTACCATGAATTGTAAGATTGTTCGGTTAAATCAAAGTTCTATAATTATCTGTAGTTGAGATTATAGCCTAGGGTTTGGATTACTTATTTTAAGGGTTCTGATGTAGAACTAGGGTTTCATTTTAGAGTTTGGTCCTAGACTTAAATTTTTAGTATTTAAACTCTGATTATTTTCTTGTACCATAAATGAAATATATTCATAATAGAAGTATTAATCAATCAATATTAATAATGATGATTCACAAGTTCATATTTAAATATACCAACGTTATTTAATATTCCTATAATGACTAATAATCTATTAAATAATACAAGTAATAATAATAAAAATTTTACTGACAATAATATGATAAGGACTATTACTAATAATCATATTAACAATACACACCATTTAAGGTTAAGATCCTAACCTAGGGTTCAAATTATTTATTTTTGAGGCTTGATGTGGAATTAGGGTTTCATCCTATAACTCAGTTCTAGACTTAGGTTCTAAGATTTGAATGCCAATTGAGGTACGATTAATCACAATACTAATAATATTAATAATCGCAAAGTCGCCATTTATACTAGCGATATATAATTATTATTAGCTAACATGATGACAATAATCATGATGATGGTAATAAATAGTATGATCTACTGTCCATGATAATATTTAAGGATGGTAAATAAAATACTATTATCTAATATTTGTAATTATGTTTATAATATTTAATATAAGTGTAAATAGTCTACCAATGGCTAATCATGTTTAATAATCATAATAATTTCCACAATAGCAATTTTTAGTAAATTAAAACAATCTAATTTAGGGAGAAAAAGTTGACTTACATTAGTCGACTTGGTAGCTCGACTCGACGCAACTGGGTTGTCCTAACTTGACCTTAGCAAGGTCTGGACCATGCCCAAGCATTACTCGGCCCAGCTGGACTCGGTCCCAACCGAGTTGACTCAGTTCCAGCCGAGTTAACTCGGCCTTCTCCCACTCTCTCCTCTTTATCCTATCTTCTTCTTTCTTCTTTTTTTTCTTTCTTTTCCTCCTTTTCTCCTATGACTGACAAAACCATCAACCCAACAACAGCCCTGGTCGTGAGTCGTCAGCTGAGGTAATCCAGTGGCGAGTTGCATGCCTTGGACCCAACTCGAGTTCAGGCCCAACTCGAATGGCAGCAAGCTCATCTCTCTCTCTCTCTCTCTCTCTCTCTCTCTCTCTCTTTCTGCTTCTCTTCTTCCTTTCTTCCCTGCTAGAATATCCAACAGGCCTCCAACTCAAACCAGTTGACTCAACAATGAGTCAACTCTTATCGTATATGGCCGCACTTTGGATAGGGTTGATCTGTGGTCGACTTGAGCACTGGAAAAACTCTCTCAGGGGTCAGGGAGTGGCTCTGTTCTAAGCCCAAAATCCCCAACAACTGACGCTCGTCCTAGCTGGAGCTCGGCAGTTGGCCAGAATGCAACTCTCTCTCTCTCTCTCTCACGGAAATAGTCCCTCTCTCTCTTTCTCGGGCTTTCTTCTTCTCTGTTCTTTCTTTCTTCTTCTTCTCTTCCAGTTGGAGACGTCCAACAATGGATGCCAATTTTGACTAGACTCGGTCCAGACTCGACTCGATTTGAGTTGCTGGGTGCGGTAGAACAACAAGGAAGAAGACGATGCCATTAATGGTGTCTTCATCATCACCACATCTCCTTCAAATCCGACTCAAGCAGGCAGTCCGTGAGGACCCTAGAGAGCTTGCCAATGAGCTTCATCGAAGCTTGGAGAAGTTTTGAGTGGTGGGTTTGATCTTTGAAGGTGGTGAGTGGTTTTTTAGGTTTCTATGCAATGGACGAGAAAGAGGCATTTATGCTTCCTCCTACAGAAAAACTTAACTCTCTTGGGCCGTTGGTTTGAGTCCAAATAGTCAGGATTTGATCTGTTAAAACCACTTTAGAATACGGTTGGTCTTTGCAAAACTGGCCGTTGTTTTCTCTTAACTATGGGAGAGAGCCCTAAACTGCATGAAGGGCTACTGGATGGCTGGGATTGAGGGATTCTACCTCACTCGGATTGCCAAGCTGGCAGTGCAACAATTTCCATTTTTAGAAACATTGTGCTTCTAGATCCTGTTTGCGCTGGCGTTTGTGTGCACATATGGTTGCATGAATGCATATGGAAGACATGGTTTTGGTTAGAGCCATGCTGCGCACAAGATGGATGGTCTAGATCATGCATGTGGCCACAAGTGGTGAGCCATCGATCAAAACAAACGGATGCCTATCCGTCCGCTGTCGTAAACCAGAGAGAGAGAGAGAGAGAGAGAGAGAGAGAGAGAGAGAGAGAGAGAGAGAGAGAGAGAGAGAGAGAGAGAGAGAGAGAGAGACTTTCTCTTTTTAGAGAAAGCTCAGTCAAGGGAGCTTTAACCACTCCTGTTGGTATGGTGCACCGCGAGTGCATCACCCCTGGCACACATGCAACACATGTGTGGGGTCCACCTTGATGTTTGTGGGAAATCCACTCCGTCCACTCCACTTTGGAGGTCCTAAGCAAGGTCCTTGATCAAAGATCGAGCAGATTAAATGCCTAGGTGGGGCTCATAACTTGATTTGGGTTATATTTGGTGGATTCATGTCCATCTAACGGTCGAATCATCCCGAATTTAAACGTCAACGGTTAAAAGATCCTAATGGCTCATTTCATAATAGATTACTAATCAATTACTAATACTAATATTCCATCTATTACTATCATTGTTTTACATTAATAACAAGTAAGAATGAAATTTGTTATATATAATTTATATGATCATAGATTGTTAATATATTTTAGTTTTATGAATATTAGTGAGAAAGAACGGATATTAATATATATTATTTGTGTATTATTTGTATAGTTATATCTGTCTTATGTTTTAATTTTATATAAGATGTTAAGTCCTTTGAAACATGTTATTCATCCTAAATTTTTATTAATTTACATAATATAAATTTTATGATTGTAATTTATATAAATGATGTTACAGTTGTATAAATATAATGTGGATCATAATTATATATCATTTTAATATGAAATTTTAAATACTTATAAGGTGTATAAATAACATTTGATAGTGTATACATTTTGTTGTATTATAGTATTTATTATAAATGATTGTTAAATAGTTAGTTTATATAACATATATATACTAAGTTATATATATATATATATATATATATATATATATATATATATATATATATATTTGATAGCTATTACATTTTACATATTTTGAATTTGGATGACCAATCTGATGATCGGATAATTCCAAAATTGGTCATAAGCGTACCTAATGTTTCCCGATATTATCATTGATGTTTCTAAGTGCCCCCAAGCTAACATGAACGAACCCTAACCGTTTTTTTAGAGTTGGGTGGTTATACCATGCAGGTAAGCGTCAAATCATCCCACAGGAAGTTGCGGGCATGACGAATGGTGGATCTTGTGATCCATAGCTTCAAATCTACAATGGTCGGTTAGACCTGTTTATCCATGAAATTAGAATATTAAGGATAGATTTTTCTGGCGACGTGATGGTCCGTCTTGAAGAATAACAGATGGATAGCTTGGTATATAGGTGTGGACTGCTTTCGATGCTCGAATTTAAACCGTAATAAACGTAAATACCTAAGAAGGTTAAGTTTGTAATTATACAAGATTAGATTACATGGTAACACTCAAGTACTGGAAGGTACGGGGTGTTACAGGTGTTCTATAATTATGGCTACAAGAAATCCCTTGAAGATGTTAAGGGAAAGTTCCCCAAACTTGACCTGAGTGACTTCGAGGAAGGAGCTTCTCAAGATCTAGCTCCGGATGTCGTTGGAGCTAAGCACCCTGAGCAGACTAGCCTCGCGGTCCCCTTTATACTTTTAGCCATTTTATTTTTTGGCAATCAACTTTTTGTCAATGAAAGATGAACTTTTTGTTCTTTATATGTTTTCTTCGAATTCTTATAGTATATTATAGTATAGCAAGTCGAGGCTTGTAGAGGTGTTGTTAGGTCACGCATAGTAAGATTAAAAAGTCTACCCCAAAATGGCAGTTATAGTATTAGGTTGAGCACCAAGCACTCTCTTCCCTTGATTTGGGGAAGTTCTTTCCCTGTAGAATTTGTAAAGGAGAGCTAACTTGTTGGCTTAATAGTGGTTAAAGAGTCGGTAAGAGGATTTCCCTCCCTGGGATGCAAGGAAGCCCCCCATGGTTGGCCATTTAGTTCGAATAATTAAGAATTACAAAAAGCTCTTTTATTGTAGAAAAATAGTAGACAGAACAGTAGTCTCCTGAGCACCTTTTTCCCCTCGAGAAGGGAGGTTGCTCTAGTTGAGTAGATCAGCCACACGAGGTACTCCTGGTCGGAGGACTCCCTTTGCCCTCAAGAGCAGTAGATTTTCAAGTGATTGGCGTTCCACGGGTGAGGTAAGGGCTGTCCGGCCAAATCTTTAAGTCGGTAGACCCCTGGGTGCGTCATGCCCGTTACCAGCAATGACCCTTCCCAACTTGGCCCCAAGGTTCCCGAGCCGAGCTCCTTTATGTTATGGAAGGTCATACGAAGGACCATGTCTCCTATTCAAAATCTTCACACCTTAATTTGATAGTTGTAGTATTGGGCGACCTTCTGTTGATGAGCCGCAATATTCAGTTGTGCTCGCTCCTTGGCTTCCTCAAGCAGATTTAGGCTTAATGTCATCTACTCGGCACTCTGATCTTTGTTATACAAGTTGATCCTTACAATGAGGAGCCCAACTTCAACCGATACAACGGCCTCTATGCCAAAGGCTAGGGAAAAGGGGGTCTCCCTTGTCGAAGTCCGAGCAGTAGTTCAGTATGCCCAGAGGACATGTGGTAGTTCCTCAGCCCATGCTCCTTTGAACTTCTCGAGCTTAGTTTTAAGGTGGTTTTTGATGATCTTGTTAAATGCCTCAACCTGCACATTAGCCTGGGGGTTCTGAGGTGATGAATAAACATTTTGAATCCCGAGCTCTTCACACATAACTCGAAATCTTGCATTGTCAAACTACTTGTCGTTGTCTAAGAAGATGGTATGTGAGACTCCATACATGCAGATAATATTTTTTTAGACAAAGTCAGTAATCTTTTGCTTGGTAATTTTGGCCAACGGCTTGACCTTGACCCATTTAGTGAAGTAGTCGACCGCAACAACTGCGAACTTGGTCTGTCCCCTGCCCATTGGAAATAGGCCAATGATGTCGATCCCCTAATGAGCGAATGGCCACAGGCTGGTAACTAGAGTAAGCTATTCGGATGGTTGTCGAGGCACTGCAGCGAATCGCTGGCATTTTTCGCATTTCCTTGCGTATTGTTTATCGTCCTTTTAGATAGTCGGCCAGAAGTAACCCTGCTGGATGACCTTATGGGCGAGGGTTCGACCACCTAAGTGGTTGCCCCAGATCCCTTCGTGGATTTCTTTCAGGACATACACAGCTTCTTCGAGTCGAGGGTACCTTATGTGTGGTAGGGAGAACCCCTTTCTTGTTAAGGATGTCCCCTATCATAGTATATCGGGCTGCCCTGTTTCGAATCCTTCGTGCCTCAAGCTTATCCTCAGGTAGCTTGTTCTTCTGAAGGCAATCAACGATCAGATCTATCCAGCTCCGAGCTGAGGCAACGAGAAGGATTGCCTCTAAGTTGGGTTCCTCGATGCTGGGCTCAGGCAAGAACTTGATGGGGATTGACTTCGAGATGTCGTCGTCAGCTGTTGCAGGAAATTTCACCAATGCATCTGCCCTGGAATTTTCAGCCCTGGGGACTAGGATGACCTCACATCTGTGGGAGTCGCTGATGAGTTCCTTCACCTTTCGAAGATAGGTGATCATCTTTTCTTCATTTGCCTAATATTTGTTGGCGACCTGGTTGACAATGAGTTGTGAGTCCACCGCCAACCTGAGTCCAGTGAGCAGTGCCTTGCACTCTGCCACATTATTAGATGTTAGGAAGCCAAATCTCAAGCTATATTATGTACAGTCTGGTCAGGTGCTTCGAGAACTATCCCGACTCCACTACCTTTAGAGTTGGAAGACCCATAAACATGTAACGTCTAGGTTTGTTGGTCATGCTCTCTTCCTGTGGGCATAACTGCTCCCAAGTGCTCACCGCTAGTGAATTCAACAATGAAGTCGACTACTGTTAGACCCTTAATAGCGGTTCGAGGCTGATATTTGATGTTGAACTCACTGAGCTCGATCGCCCACTTCGTTAATCTTCTTGTGACCTCGGGCTTCTAGAGTACCTGACAAAGGGGTTATTTGGTTGGGACCACGATGGTGTGGGCTTGGAAATAGGGGCAGAGACGACATGAGGACACAACCAAGGCTAAGGCGAGCTTCTCAACATCAGGGTATTTGGTCTCGGCTGGGACCAGTGCCTTACTGACGTAATAAATAGGGACTTGCTTGCTTTCGACCTCTTGGATAAGTGTTGAGCTTATCGTCACGATGGAAACAATCAAGTAGAGCAGCAAAGGCTCTCCCTGCTCGAGCTTGGAGAGCAATGGGGGTGAACCTAAATACATTTTGAGTTATTGGAAAGCTCATTTGCAGTCCTCAATCTATGCTGCTTTCGTCTTGCCTTTCAATTGTTAGAAGAATGGAAGGCACTTGTCGATGGTTCGGGATACAAACATGTTGAGTGCAACATCTCTTCCCGTGAGACACTAAATCTCCTTCGTAGTCTTGGGTGAAGTCATATTCAATAGTTCCTGAATCTTGTCGTAGTTTGCTTCAATCCCCCTTTGATTGACCGTAAAACCTAGGAATTTTCCCAAGCTCACGCCAAAAGTGCATTTGCTCAGGTTTAGCTTCATTTGGTATTTTTAAAAAAAATGGTGAACATCTCCTTGAGGTCCATCGTGTGGTCCGCTGCCTTGATTCTCTTAACTAGCATGTCATCGACGTAGACCTCCATGGAGCACCTAATCTGTTGGGCGAACATTTTATTAACAAGTCGCTGATATGTGGCTCCAACATTCTTAAGCCCGAAAGGCATGACCTTGTAGCATTAGAAGCCTTTGTTTGATAAAGGTCATCTTCTGCCTGTCGTGTGAATGCATAGTGTTTTGATTGTAGCCCGAGTAGGCGTCCATGAAGCTGAGCAGCTCATGTCATGCCATATTGTTGACTAGTTGGTCGATCTTAGGGAGAGGGAAGCTATCCTTGGGGCATGCCTTATTCAAATCTGTGTAGTCGACACATACCCGCCATCTCTCGTTGGCCTTCTTCACCAAAACGACGTTGGCGATCCAGTCAGGATAGTATATTTCTTTAATAAATATGGCCTTAAGGAGCTCCCCGATCTCCTCACCGATGATGACGTATCAATAGGGCTAGAAATGTTCACCGCTTTTGTCTTACTGGTTGGTGATCGGGGGTTCACATTTAACCTGTGGACCATTACCTCCAGTTTGATTCCAGGCATGTCCCGATGAGACCATACGAAGATGTCAGCATATCTCTTTAATAGATCGACGATCTTGTCCCATGGACCTGGAGCTAACAGTGAGCCGACTTGAATGGTGCAGGTTAGGTCAGACTCACAAAGAGAACAACTATCAGGTCTTTTACGGGGGACCCTCTCTTGAGTGATTCCTCTCGGTGGTCGAGGGAAGTTATGGCCATTGCATGTTGCTGCGCTCCTACTCTTAATGCTGCGGAGTAGCATCGGCATGCCTCGTACTGGTCTCCCCTGACCTGCCCAACACCGTATTCGGTGAGAAATTTCATCATGAGATGGTAGGTTAAGACTATTGCTCGCATGTCGTTGATGGATGGCCGTCCAAGGATGACATTATAGGTAGAGGGGTAGTTGACCACTATAAAGTCAACCATCATTGTTATCTGATTCCTTCCTGCCCCTGCAATCACCGGAAGTTGTATACTTCATTCGGAGGTGACCTTCTCTCCTACGAATACGAGTAAAGGAGTTCAGATGAGTCGGAGTCAGGATCTACTGACTCCCATCTTATCAAAGGTGACAGAAAAGAGGATGTTAGCCGAACTGCTTGTGTCCACCAGGATGCGGTGTACTTTGCGATTGGCTATCGTCATGGCTACTACCAGGGCGTCATCGTGTGGATGGTGGACTCCTCGGGCATCCTCCTTGGTGAATTTCAGGTTGCAAGGGATCATCTTCTATTCTTTCGGGGGTTTGCTAGTGAGGTTAATTTGATGCTATGAACTACTGTCGCTTATGCTCCTAGCATGAGCTCGACGTGCTCTGTTAGAGTCACCCTCTATCGTGGACCCACCTAATATGGTGCGGATTTCTCCTATTGCTTTATTATCGTTCTGGGGACTTTGTATTCAGTTTTTTGATTTGGTCGCTTGCAACACCCTGTACCTCTGGTACACGGGTGTTACCTTTTAAAACCCACATTTATGGAAACCAAGATCGATTAACTAGGCGACTTGAACTTAACACGTGCAGGATGGGATTTTAAAGCAACATTGAGGCCATCCATCATGAAGTATGGAGATGAAAGGGACCCTACATAAGTCAACAGGGTAAGTCTAACTAAGCACTTCAAGATTAAAACCATTATAGGTCACTTAATCAAAGCATGTCGACACAACACACTTGCTATCAACGCTTAAGGATCAATTAATGGCCAAACAGGCACTTGCAACCTCTCAAACCCACGTTTAACCGGCAAAACAACATCTTGGACCCATCTGACCATTGGATGACGATGAATGGGCCAGATAAAGCCCCTAAGAGTTACTATGGCCTACCTAGGCCTCACATGTGCCCCAAACTGGACCAAGGCCCCTATATAACGACCCCTAAACAAATGGATGGTGTAGATTTATCACAAACATCACGGTGGACCCCACACACGATGTATATGCAACGTGTATCACCATGCATGAGGTGCATCAAGCCAAGCTTGCTCGGTCAAATAGCTTTGACACTTGACCGAGCAAAAACGTAAAAAGAAAGAAAATGAGCCAAAAGATCTCCCGCCATTTCGAACGTTTGAAACTGAGGAGTTTGAAGCCCCTAAGTGCACCACCTTGGCCACTTTTCGGACAATCCAAATCGTCCATTTTCCTCGTGGGGTCCGCCCAACCAAAACGGTATAGGGATTCGGGCCCACACATAGGAATGTAGGATTTAGGTCTCAACTGTCCATTCCTTTAACAAATGGCTGGGATCCAAGAGGAAGGACCATCTGGTGGCTTGAGATGCAAGTCACTACCCTCTTTGTCCTGAGGATTTAGGCCTCCCATGAGCCAGTTAGGGAGAGTCCCCTCATGGCCGAAAATGTCTAGGAAAGCCTTAATGGTGGAAAAAGTGAGTTTTCCATTTCCGTCTGAGAAAGGCTGTCACAGCCGTCGGAGGTTTCCCTCCCTTGCCTATAAATGGGCACTGCTGCCCTTTAGTTCCCACACAAAAAGAAAGGAAAGAAGGTAAGGAAATAAGAGAGAAACAGAGAGAAAGAAAAGAGGGAGAAACAGAGAGAGGAGGGAGTGAAACAGGGAGTGTTATTTGGACAGGTGAGCTTAGTACACACTGCCCCAACTCAGCCCGTAAAAATCAGACTAAGTCGGGTTAGTGTGGTCCTACAGCTTCACCACCTGAGGGAGAGGAAGATAAGGATAGAAAAGAGAGAGAGTGAAAGGAAGGTGGGTGTGTGCGTACTAGCCCAAGCTCGAGTCGAACCCAACTGAAGTAGGTAGAACCTTTCCCTCCATCCTTTTTGGAGCTCCAAAATAAGCTCAGATCGAAAGTCCATCACATCTTGCCCACACCATGAACATCCCTCTAAATAGAGCTCTGTTTTAGGTTGTAAGTGCCTCACCAATGAGTATGTGCAGAAAACTGAAAATGGGCTCCATTTGAGCTCTGAAATATGACGGTAAGGTGGACCATGTTGGGAGGTAAAAAAAATTCCAACGGGACCGTGGAATGGAGTGGAATGCAACCCCAACAAAACTCTAATAAGGGCTGTTGAAATCGGGGCTGAGTTGGGGCCGTGCGTTGGACCGTGAGCAGTCCTCCAACGGGACCAAAAACGGCCTGAAAATGGGCCAGGTTTGAACAAAAATCAGACACCATCAGGCTAAGAAACGGCCATGTGATGGGCTATGTAGCGAGGCAAAGATTAGGTCTTCCTATAAGGCTGAAAGTTGGGCTCAAAACCACCTTTGGTGGGCTGCACCAAATGAGAGTCTGGACCCTCTGTTTTCCAAAACCGCAACTTCCCATTCTTCCTCCCTTGTTGTATAGTGATGGATTCGTCTCAGCCAGCAATGCAGATTCAATGCATTCCACAGTCTCACAGTCCAATTAGATTAAAATCCGTATGGGTGGGCCACACCTGAGATTCAAATCTCAGTGGGCCACACCATCTCAAACAGTGGGCCGCACCTGAGATTTAAATCTCAGTGGGCCACACCATCTTAGACAATGGGCCGCACCACATTTCAAATGTGTGGGCCACACCCTGCAAATAGCAAGTGGGCTGCACCCTGCAAAAAGGCAGGTGGGCCGCACCACATTTCAAATGTGTTGGCCACACCCTGCAAAAGGGCAGGTGGGCCGCACCACACTTCAAATGAGTGGGTCGCATTGCACCACATTCAAACAGGTGGACCTCACCATAAGATCCAGCAGGTCTCACCATGAAATGCGGTGGGCCATGCTAGCGATAGGTGGGATGCATCCCATTTAAAATGGATGGGCCTCACTTCAAAACTCCGTGGGCCGCACTCATGCCACCTGTGGGCTGCCCAGTTGGGCCGGGCATGGTCCAGCCTAGACTGTTTTGGGCCCAAAAATCTGGACCATTTATTGGGAATAACTTCTAGTGGGCCTGATCACTCCAAATTCGAGCCCAATTGACCTTATACATGGGTTTTCAAACCACCCCATAATAGTCAACTAAAGCCCTGCAAACGTTAATTAACACAAATGCTTAGGTCGAAAATAATCCTAGGTGACCAACCATACAACGTTGAACCATTGGACAACCGCATAAATCCAAATCAAGGGAGGAGCTACAAATCCCCAGGTGATGACTTTCCCCTTGGGCTTTCCATCTCTAAGTTAGACAAACATGGTTTGCACTAAATTGATACCACTAGTTTAAGGTCCTAATACTTGTTGCAAATATCTAATTAATGTTAACTATCCTGTCTCCACCTTATGATACTATGTTCATATTATATGATAGGCCCACATGTTAGTTAATTCTTGAGAGATGATTACTATCCACATGTCTTAGTATTATATCATCCGATGGTTATTATTTGGGTTTTATGATGTCTCCTTACATATTTCAGTATCATCACTTATATTTATATGTCGCTACATATTAAATGATTGTTGTGAGTCGCTTTATCATTTAAAACTCACAGCGTTGCATGTGGAGGATTCCACTATTGTATGTGAGCCATACTTGGCATGTAACTAGACGGATTGTGTGGAAAAATAGGGCCCTTACCTAGTGTCTTTTTTATCAAGGGATCTCATTTAAACATCCCAAGTTGGAGAACCTCATGGGCTGAGGATGGTAGTTATGGGACACTATGCTTGAGTTGTCGGCCTACGCTGGGTGATGAGCCCCCCGCAATGACTATTGAGTTACTCAAACTGGCTGATTGTAACTAGAATAATAAATGGGTTGGTTAATCATGCATTCATAGCATATTGGCATGACGGGTGGCTAATTCTGGATTCTATAACATATGCCCTTAGGATCATCGGGGTATCGTTTTGCTAGCTCCCAGATCACCGACTATCGATCTATTGTTCCGACTGGATGATCATTCCCAGGTCGATGATTGCATGGGTGACGAGCCCAAGTTCAACTAAATGAGCATCCCCAGGTCGATGTGTGTAAGACCCGTATCCTAGTCCGTACTGTTCCGTCGACTCTCGCGATCCTTCCCGACGAAGTCCGGTAATCCGTGACCTATAATCGATATTTGCGCATGACCTTAAGTCGTATCCTGTAGATTTGAGTCAGCTTAATCCGAGATTTGTACAATTGCGACCACACCGTCGCCGCGGTTCCAACGCCTCGACTTGCATACCGATCTGATACCTTGGCAGGGAGATGTGGGTCGGCGTTCAGTTCGAAGAAAACGCCACGTGTTTGCAATCCCAAGAGAATCTCTACAACATGTCCCATCAATCAATCACTCAAATCAATCAATTAATTACCTTATGTCAAGTACAAGAGCAACCCATGCTTTCTTTCTCCATAAGTTAAGCGAACCCCAAAGTCAACCAATCTCTCACCTCACCCATCACTCACCTCACATCCATCACTCCATCACCCATCACTCTCTCCTTACATCCCATTCTCTCTCTTTCTATACACCATTTTTTCAAGCAACAAATGAGAGAGAGTGTGGACATCCATAGTTTTTCAAGTGAGAGAAAAGTGAGTTTGTGTGGCCCACTTCCTCTCTCAAAATCTTCCATCCTAGCCATTCATTTCTCATCTCCCACCATCAAAGTGAGACAGAAGGAGACCGACGTTCCAATAGACCAAGAAGATCAAATGGTGGGATGCTTATTAGGCTAGATCTTTCCATGTTTTGATGATGGGCCAAGTGAGGCCTACCGATTGATGGTATGGATCTCACTTGGGACCCCAGATGTGGCCGATGGCCCACCTTGATTTTATTATCATTTCATGATGGTGCCATTCTCCATGGACCCCATGATGATGTTTACTTTCTAGTCCAAAAAGGGGTCATCTAGATCTTACATCTTGGTAGAGATGGATCTCCACCGTTGATCTTTGATTTGGTGGGCCCACATGCAATGGGACCCACTTGATGTATGATTGGATGCTTGAAACGGAGGGCCCATAGTGCCGGGGTCTCTCCATCACGCATGTCCATCTATCTTTCTCTCTCTCTCTCTCCCTCTCTTTTTATTTATTTATTTTTTTGTATGTGATGAGGTGGCCGTGTGGCCCACTTAGATGGACCCCACCATGAAGCATGTATTTGATCGAAGCCATTTGTAGGTGGGGCCCACTTTATATATGTGTTGTACCTACACTATCCACCATTTGATGGCCCACCTATGCAAACCCAAACTGTCCAGTGTCCAGGGACGCTGGATGTCAACCGAGAACACAAATATTAGCTTGGTGAGAGGATTTTGGGTGGGTTGCTCATGCAAGCCCCACCATGATGTATTGATTAAATCCATGCCGTCCATTACATTCCCCAGATTATTTTAGGTGTTGAGCCAAAATAGGAAGCAAATCTGATTCTTTGGCGGGCCATAACGTTGAAAACAATAGTTATTACCGTTGAAATCCACCTTGATGTTTTTACCCGCCAAAACACATCGTATATTGGGCTTGTTTGATCCATCTTGAGTCCTGGAATCCAGTGGTTGGGCTGGATTCACCTGATGAGGGCCCCACCTGTGAAAAACCATCAAAAAATACATTTTTACAAAAAAAATAAAAAAATAAAATAGGCAGCAGCCACTTGCCGCCGCTGACGTCCAGAGCAGCAGCAGGCGCTGCTGCGCTGTGGATGGACTGGCCAGGGACATGGTCCCAGCCGTGGGCCCCACGTGATGTGTGTTGAACATCAACACCATGCATTTGATAGCCCCTTAGGACAGTGGGCCCCACCCCAAAAATCAGCCATTTTAGGAACCCAGGTGGCCCACGTCGTAGGAAATAGTGGGATTGAATGGCTGCCATTAAAACCTTCTTTCTGTGGTTACAGAAATCTTGGATCATATGAAATTTGTTTTTCCTATTCATCAGGGTCCGTGTGACCTTACCAATAGATTGGATGGCATATAAACGTTACGGTGAGCCCCACATGGGACCCACAATGATGTATGTGTTTTATTCGCACTGTCCGCCAGTGGACGTTGGACACCACATGTATGTGTTTTATCAATACCGTCCAGGCAGTCACTGGACGGCCAGTAGGCCCCACCATGTCTGTGTTATATCCAACCGTCCTTCTATTTGGTGGGCCACACATGTGGACCCTACCATGAGGTATGTGACCCACCATGATGCATGTGTTGCGTCCAAACCGTCCACCATTTGGCAAGCTGTCTTATAGGCTTGAGACTAAAAATAAGACAGACCTATGGTTCAAGTGGACCCCACCTTTGTATATGTATGAGGCCCATTTTGATTTATTTGTGGCTGTCCATTGAGGCCCACCTTGGTATGTGTATGAGGCCCATTTTGATTTATTTGTGGCCGTCCATTGAGGCCCACGTTGGTATATGTATGAGGCCCATGTTGATTTATTTGTGGCCGTCCATTGAGGCCCACCTTAGTATATGAATGAGGCCCATTTTGGATTTATTTGTGGCCATCCATTGAGGCCCACCTTGGTATATATAAGGCCCAAGTGATTAGGCGCACCTTGCTATATTTATGACCCATTGTTGAGGCTCACCTTGATGTGTATGAGACCATTGTTGAGGCCCACTTTGATGTGAATGTAAGGCCCATGCTATGAGACCCATTTAATGTATTTATGGCCCGTTGTTGAGGCCCACTTTGATATATATATGAGGCCCATGTTACGAGGTCCATTGTGATGTTTTCAAAGGCCCATGGGATATGGCCCATTACAATGTACATAAGGCCCATTGATGCGGCCTACTTGATTTATATAAGGCCCATATGAGGCGGCCCATGTGATGTATCTGAGGCCTATGGGTCGAGGCCCAATGAGATGTATATAGGTCCATTGCAATGTGTGATTCCCTAGGGTTTGTGTAACGATATTTTATGGCGGGCCATGCCTTGGGAGCAATGTTGGTTTGACGTCCACATTGGAAGAATAATGTTGGTTAAATGTCTACATTATAACTCTCCCTAGGGCCCATTGATAGGCCCATACTTGTTGTGTGTAGGCCATCAAGGCCCATCTTCGTTGTGAGGATAGTTCATCACCATATAAAATGCTTAGTATAACTCCATGATTCATGCCCATACGCATCATATGTATGCCTGATATGAGGAATGTTTGATTATAACATACGCCATTGGGCAGACTATTTACGGGACTCCTTATGAGACGGAGTGCCCACATTATCGCGCCATACGCGCAGAATTGCTGCATGACTGGATAGTGTGACTCATGCATCTCGCATATATGTGACTTGATCATTGTACGCCCTAACGACATCAAGGCCGTGGCTTCCACAGACACATTGTGGATGGCCAGATGGGACACCGAAAATGCTTGGTTCTAGCACTGTGGGCACGTATGATGTCCTTGGGTGAAAATCCCAGAACCTCCTTGGTATCAAGAGATGTTCCAATGTCTAGACCAAGTAGAATATGAGCACCGGTGACTATACCATGAGGTCATGTCTCCCACTGTGTCGTGCTCGGTTGGAAGGGGGTGTGGCCTTATCCGCCCGAGTGAGGGGGTTATAAACTAGGCTGAGTATGACCAGCTTTGTAAATGGGTACGTTATCGACGAGCGGGGCCCGATATTGGTAGGCAAATAGTGAGGTCTCTTCCACTTGCTTGGTTGTGCAGCTAGGGAGGAGGTAGTCAGTATGGAGTGTAATAGACCCCGGTGATTTCTCCAGAGAGCAGTCGTACTGATATGTGGACTTATTGAGCAGAAATTGCATATCCATTCATTCATTCATTCACTATCCACTCGGGCTGGTGGTGCGTAACTATTTGTTACGTGTACCTTCGCATGACCAGGATTTCGGTTGGGCACGCGACTAACTTGAGATCAGGAGTTTACCACATTAAGTCAGACTATCCAAATTTAGGTATGAGACTAGTTTGGATAGAAGTCCCTTGTGGTGAACCCCGTAGCTTGCGATACTATGTACTATCATCCCGACTTCACATTCCAGCGTGGCCGTTTCATTCGCACCGCATATTACATTGCATCCGCAGTACTTGGCATTTTGGGTTACTATATTTTTGTACTTATATGGCCTAGATGAGGTTGGTGGTATTCGTGGCTCGTCAGGATTTGCATATTGCATTGCATCATCTGTATCTTTTATTGTCTTATTATATTTTGCATCGCATAGCCTTGGTACGACTGATAGCACTCATGGACTTACCAGTATATTCCGCTTACTCTGATATCGTATGATTCATGATCTTGTCAGTATTTCCGCTTATTCCGATGATATATGATTTATAGACTTTATGGTATACTTAGCACTTATCTTGTGCACACACTTTCACTACCCACGGTAGATGTGTGTAGGTGGCGTTAGGTTGCAGTAGCGTTGAGCTTGGAGCATGTAGCTGACTTATGGAGCTTGGATTTGACATATATATTTTTCTTTCAGCATTGTATTCAAATGTTTATATTAGTGGATATGTGATGATGATGTTGCCTTTGTGATTTGGGTAAACTTGTAGTTATGCTTCTTACAAAAAAAAAACGTTGAAAAATCCTCCTTGTAGGATCCCAGGATCGGAATCTGGCATATGAGTGCTGGAATTCGAGAATGGGGCACTACAGAGGCTGTCGGCACCGGATTCCGTGATCGGGAATTTTGTGAGCCCAGTTTCCAAGTTTGGGGTGTGACAATGTGTATTTATACATTCATGCATTTAATAAGACTGCATCTTGCCTGTTTTGGATTATTGCCTTATTTCCTTTGAACTATGTCTGCTAAGGTAGCAGTGTGTAATCTTGAAGGGAATTCACACTGAGCTGGCCACTCATTCATCAACTATCCAACCATATAGAGTATACAGGGACGGATGTAGAAGGTGACAGCGCTGGTCTTGATGGCGCAACCACGAAGCCTGAGGAAGGGTACTATGATGACAAGGCACAACAAGAAGCGGCGACGTATTTTGGGCTAAATCAGTAGATTAGTATTTTAAATTTCAGTGGATTAGTGTTTTGAAACTTATGAATTTTGTAACTAAGACACCCAGCTGGGTGGGTCAAATATTTGGGCTTATATGATTATCCATGCTTCATTTTTGCTATCACACTCTGAATTTATACTTCCTCGAATTCTCTGATTTATAAACTTTTGGGTTTTTAAAGCAAGCCTCGTACTCGGGCTTTAGAAACCGGGGCGTTACGTCGCTCCTCCCTCCTCCTATAGACATACTCTCGCAGATGTCCATTGCGGATGAGGGCTTCAATCTCTTCCTTGAGGTCGAAGCAATCGCTGGTTGCATAGTCATGGTCACGATGGAAGTGATAATACTTCCTCTTGTCCCATTTATCAGCATCGGTCTTCATCCTATTTGGCCATCTCAAGATCCTCTTGTCATGAACTTCCATGAGGACCTACTCGGGGGTAGCATTTAAAGGAGTGTAGGAACGAAATCTACTTTTAGGCCGTCGGTTCAAGCGTTATCCCTTTCTTGAGTCATTGTCCCTTCTCCCTCTGTTGATGACAGCTTGCGACTACACCTTCTCTTTGTGTTTCTTGTCCTTAGCTAAGCTCTCGGCCCTTCGAGTGGCCTTTCGCGAGATGAAAAGCTCCTCGATGTTAGAGTATTTCTGGGTTCAGTTAAGGAGATCAACCAAGGTTGTAAGAGGGTTCTTGCCAATTGAGAAGAGAAATCTTCCTTCTTTGAGACCAACTATCATGGCGGCCAATGCTATTTGATTTGAATAACCTTCCACTTGCATTGCTTCCCTATTGAAACGTGCGATAAAATCTTTCAGCAATTCATCCTCCTTTTGGGTGATAATGAGTAAGTGAGTCATCGGATTTTGCCTATCCTTCCCCCCAATAAATTATGTAATGAAGGTCTTGCTAAGCTGTGTGAACGAGCTGATGGATTTTGGCTTCAACTGCCTAATAGAGTCAAGGAGAAGGATCGACACACTGTGGAGCTTTATCCATATCCTGAACAATTCCAAATGCTTGGCTGGGTCACCAGATTCGGAGTAGGGGGCAATTTGTGACATTCAGAATTTAGGAAGGAGTTGTGCTCCCATAATATCATTGGTAAACAGAGGCTCAATCTCCTCTAGCATAACCTCGAGAGGGGTTGGTATTTGGGCGCGGTAGGCTTGGTGAATATCGCCGATTTGGCCTTGTAGCTCCTTGAGTTTTGCCTCCCAGGGGACCTCATTTTTCCCTACTATCTTAGGGGCTTTGTTGCGCCTCCTGTTCTCCATCGTATGACACAGGTCAGATTCAACGAGCATGGCAGTTCTTGCAGTTTGAGCAGGCGCTTGGATTTGCTTCCCTCCATAGAGGTCTTGGGGGATTCGTGGAGGTCGGGACTACTCAGTGGCAGCGCCAGCCTCTGCCTCGTGGCCGAGGGGAGGGTTTCATCTCTCAAAGATCTTCATTAGTTGGTTTATATTGCCATTTAAAGGCTCGACCTAGTTTTCCAGAGAGACAAGTCAACCACCGACTACGGGACCTGGGCGCGAGCACTTTAGGGGTGGAACCCGCTTGATGCTAGGAGGGTGTATTTCCAAATGTCAACAGAATGATCGACTGAAGCGGGTGCAGGCATTGTGATGGCGGCTAAGGTCTTCTTCTTGCCTTTTGCCATGGTATGAGATAATAGATAAAATGGCAGTGGCTTTACCTGTCGAGTTCCCACAGACGTTACCAACTGTTGATGTAGAAATCTGGTTATCCTAACCAGGCCTCCGAGTTCCTGCACAAGTAAAACAACAATGGGGACCCAGGCTAAAGCAGGGGACCCTCCGATGCCAAAGTTATATAGGAAATCTGGGTCTATATGTGTTAGGGTTTTAGTGCTTATCTCTCTCAGTAGATTGGGATTCCATTTATAGCCCTGGGGTGAGTTTCGTGGATGGAAAATTCCCTTACTTGGCATGTGTTGGTTGTAGCTGTGTTCCAAGATCTTCGGTAGAGATCTCGGAACGACTTTAGTGATAAGGTTAAGTGGTTGGGACCTGAGAAGATTGTAATAGATAGCTAACCTCGACCAACTAAGGCCAAGCTGTAGGTCTAAGGTTTGATGCTATCTTGATGTCGGTTTTTCAAAGTTAAGTATTCGGCTGGGATCGAATTGACCTATACAATAACTCATTGGTCATAGCAACGAGGGCTTGGCGGCATTGGGGTTCTTTGCTTGTGGTCAGGTTGTCGGGCCGTTCATGGAGGCCGTGCTCAGTTATACAACCCAGGTTACCTTCCTGTGTTTGCTATTCTCGTATAGTAGTTGCCTTAGTTCAATCCATTTTTACCCATAACAACATTGATTGTTCATATTTTGTGCTTATATCACATGAGATGAGTTCTCAAAAAATTCAGACACACACACACACACACACACACACACACATATATATTATGGAAAAGGTTCTATGCAGTCGAGCTCATGGGAACTTCCCATGAGGTTGAGTTGTGTGGGCCCCACTATGATGCGTGTTGAACATCTACCCCATCAGTCAGATGCACCATTCCATGGTGAGCCTAGGGCTTGAAAATCAAATCAATCCATGACTTTTGTGGGGCCACACCGCATACAAAAGTTGAGAGGGGTTACCCTCCATTAAAAAATTCATAATCATTTGTTGGGCCCACCGAGATGTGGTTCACAAATTCAGCCCATCCATTATATGTGTCCTACTTGGATGAGGGGTCGGACCAAGTTTCAGACCCATCCAAATTTCAAGTGGGCTCCACCAAGTGCGTTTATATGTTTTAGCCATGTCTTCATGATTTTAGATGGTATGGCCCACTTGAGTTCCGTATGTGGCTGATTTATGGAATATCCCGTAATTTAAAGGGGACTCATCAAATGCATGGTGTTGGACATGCATCGCGGTGGGGCCCACACAGCTCAACCTCATGGGAAGTTCCCATGAGAGAGAGAGAGTACTGGTCTCCTGGTCTCCTGCTATGTCACGCCCCAGACTCAGTAACTGGATTCACAAGGAACCCGATGGCCGGTTCTGGCCGCAACAGCCTCCCTAGTACCCCATTCTCGGCTCCTGAAGTAGGTTCCGATCTTGGGATCCTACAAGGAGGATTTTCATAACAATATAACCATTTCCAATACGAGCATACCCAAGATCATAACAAGTAAATCTGATAATAAAAAGGCACATATCACAAAATCCACTATGAATTTGAACTTTTACAAGTTACATAAAGTCCAAAAGGACATACATAAGATAATAGAAGAAAGAAAAGAAGGATGCAATACTGGGTCCTCAAGCTCAGCTCTAATCCAAACTCTGCCACTGCGACACCTGCCTAGGATCTCCTGCACGCATCAATCGTGCATAAGCTTATAGAAGCTTAGAGGGTGGTGTAAGTGTGTGATAATAGTGCACAGAAGAATAATAGGAGATACAGGAAGGATACATGCTCAATGAGAATATCACTAGCCTTACCAAGGCTTATCATGAATATGATGCAATGAGTACTGGACGCCATACCAAGGTAATGCATGAAGGGGCTTACATAACCAATACTAATGCGATGCAAGTAATGTCAGTGCTTATAACCAAACCGTATGTCAAGTATATTTCCAATCATAAGGAAATCACCGGGGTCCATTACACTGCTGGATGACTGCCGCTCTACAGACCCCGCACAGTCAAACGAGCGTAAAAGACCTCACTACCCGCCTGTGGACAACCAATCACCAGCAAGGCCTGACGGTAGTGGACCCATTCACAAACTGGTCAGACTCAGCCTAGCAATGCCCTCTTACATTAGGCGAGTAAGGCCACACCCCTATCTAACCGACTACACGACAGTGGGAGTCGCGGCCTAATGGTATAAGGCCCTCGTGCACTCATATATTCCACCCGGTCACGGCGTTGGAGCAGATCCTTGGTACTATGGAAGTTTTGAGAATCTCACTCATGGGCATCCTATGCACCCAGTATGCTCAAGTAACATTTTCGGTGTCCAAACATGGCCATCCACGATGTATCTGTGGAGGCTACAACCCTGATGAAGCAAGGGTGATAATACTCATATTATGCAATGCCAGATGCATGAATCACACAACCAACTATGCATCAATTCCAAGCATCCAACATGCTCAAGAGGGAATATTACGTCCCTCGGGAAGACAGCATGCAATGCCCAATGGCACAATCATAACCACACACACAGTGTCATCCAAGCATACAATGATGCACATGGGCCATGAAGATGGGTCTAGGCGCATCATGCGGCGATATACAAAGTAAATTACATTCCTTCTATCCAAGAAGGAATCAAGACTAGGTACTTAGACAATATCCATAAGGAATCCCACCTCTAGTGGGGGCCCATTTACCTGGGGTAGCCCATAAGACTAAGCATACAACTACGGGTCTAAGTAATATAGAAATGAGCCTAGCAACTATCTAAGATAAGTATCCAATCATTTTTAAATACAATCAGACCTAGAGGGGTCCATAATGGGGACATTTAACCACTATTCCCCAAAAATGCATATCTACCATGAATTATATGGATAAAAGGCCCAAGGCCTACATTTAAGATAAAAATAAAAGTAACCACATACGTATATTCCTCATAATAGGCCATAAAAAGATATAATACCACTTTTAACAACATGGCTCTAATAGGGGAATTAAGGCCCAAGGCCCAATTCCCAATGGCCATAGAATCCATACATTAAGTTGGACTTGGTGGGCAGCCCGCGTACACAATATACGGCCCAAAAATAGGTTTAAGTTTGGATGAAATGGGCCCCACTACATCAGCCCAATAATTAGCAATTTAAGTAGGCAACCGAGGGCCCAATACTATCCTTACCTCAGCCCACAAGTCCATCAAAATGGTGGAAGTCGGCCCAATGTATGGTTGGGCCAAGCTGGGATGTCCCTGCCCAATCTGGGCTCACTGGATGTCCCAAAATTCTGATCTTAAGATGGTGGTCCTCATAAGATCACTAAAAATGACTCAAAAGAATGCACTGATTAAGCCCAAGGATTATAAGAAAGCATAAGTATGTAACACGTACACAAGTTCTCAATATGGTGAGCCCCACAGCCAAATAAAGTTGTAACCATAAAATTATACATCGAAGGCCCTTTGATAAACTTTTGGCCCATTTGACTTCCTGGGCCTGCTAAGGTCCAGAAATTAGTTGAGTATGTGGAAATAATCTCATGAAGGCCAACTATACTCACTGGGGTACCCCACCAGATGGAGAGTTTGTATATATCATGAAAAGATCAAGTGGACCTGCTACTGGATTGTGAGTCCAACAGCAACCCAAGGCAGAGAGTGCTTCCACAATCGGGCGATCCAAGGCTTGGACGGCCTGGACCAAACATGCATTAAGGTAGGTTCCACATACATGCACATTGAGCCTTAAATAAATAGCCTAAGGTCTATGGTGGGCCTTTAACCACCCATAGAGAAACCTATGAGCTTACCTTAGGATCACCCAGGAGGACATCCAACCTCAACTGGTTTCCAAGAGGTAGCTCACCACTACCCATATAATGAAAGATCTAAGGCCTAAGCAATGTGTGGACTAGTAGGCCATACACCAAGCCCAACTCATAAGCCATATAGTGGGCCCTCAAGTAAGGTTTGGGCCCAACCACAAAGGTCATAATTCTACATATTGTGGTGGGCTTCATGGGCAGCCCAGTAATTCGTTTACATGGGCAAGTTTCACATTTAACACAAGTGAGTTGGGCCTCACTTTTGGCCTAAGTACAGGGTCAGTTTAATGGGCAGCCAAGGGCCCGACTTCTTGTGTATCATTGCCCCTAAGCCCATCACAATAGATAGGAGAGTATAGGCTCAAGATCAATGGGCCTATCCAAAAGAACTGAGTCCACAAGGCCTACTTGCTAACACAAACATGCATATACTATATCACATAATGGGCCCTAAAGAAATGGCCCAAAACAAAAGTCATCCAATTCATACATTATGGTGGGCTTGAGTGTAGCCCAAAAACCCAAGAATACACATAGGCATGGCCTATACTGACAGTGTGGGCCTTACCACATCAGCCCAAAGACTTAGCAAGGCCCTCCACACTATACATTTATGTGGGCCCCGTAAGTCAACCCATAATTAAGCATTTCATGAGGGCATCACGGCTAATAAATACACACGGTCAGCCTGTAGACGGCCCGTTGGGCCCGTGAAATAATAAGGTCTGGCCCTGCACGATCTTGGGCTCAAGAAATAGGTTTCCAGCCCATTGGGCCTATAAACTACCAAAAATCTGGTTAAGGCTAACCCCCAACATCGCCACAAAGGTGGGCCTTAAGAGGAACTAATTATGCCCAAAAATGTCTAAGGAAATAAGGCAAGGAGTGTGTATAATACTCCCTTAAATCTGGTGGGCCACAACAGCTCCAAAACAATCAACTATGGAGCAAATTTGGGCCCCTTACTGGAATTTCAGCCCACCTACTTCCTGGGCCTGCTGGAATCCAGAAATTTATGTAATTCAGATGGGTTACTAGCCCATGGTGACCCACACATATCACAGTGGGTCCCACCGGATGAGAGGGGAATGCACAACACATATTAGAAGTGGGCCATGCTGCTGGAATACAGGCCCAGCAACAGCCCAAGGTAGGGGCGTCCCGTGATGGGTAGTCCTACGGGCCTGAGTATCTGGCCCAAAACTGACCCAAGTTGCAGGCGACACCACGGTCAGTACAGGGGCCCGATGGCCATGAAAATTTACAAGATGGTCCCCCCATAGGTGGACCACGAATCCTCAAAATTTTGTGATTTTTGGACGGTCAGAACTATTTTAATTAATTTGAATAAAACAGACCATCAAGAAAATCTGGTGAATCGGGACACCTGAACGTGGTGAGCCATTCCAGCACTTGCCACGGTGTGCATAGGGCTCCATTGGCCCCAAAAATTTGTAGGTGAGTCCCACCATAGGTGGACCACCTCCCTGTAAATTTTCATGATTTTAGGATACTCAAAAGTATTTAAATTAATTTAAATAATACAATCTATCCAGGGTGAAATATTGCTGGAATATAACTGTCCTGAATTTGGGCCATCCAATGGGTGGGTTCTGGGCCTCCAAAATTCTTGAAATTTGGACCCAAGGTCCCTCATCAAGCCTAAAACAAGTTGGGATCCAGAAATATGGCCCACCTTTTTAGAAATTATTTTTTTAATATTATTTTTATGAGACTATGCTGCTGGACTACACAACACAAATTTCTGGCAGTCGAGTATGTTGGCCCACCCTTTTGGATGCCCAAATAGGATTCCTTGGCCCTGAAATTATGTGGATAGGTCCTACCATGGGTAGGATACCTCCCTACAAAAATTTAGGATTTTTGGGATAGTAAAATATTTTATTTAACTCATGCAATTTATGAACAGCAAGGTCCAGATTTTTATTTTCCTGCTGCAGCAATGCTGCTGTCCCTGACTTTAGCACCCCATTTGAGTGGGCCCAGGTCTATGTAAATTTGGAAAAATGCAAGGCCAACCTTCCTATACAACTATACAATAAGGTGGGGTTCACAAAGGTGGCCCACCATTTCAAAATCAGGCTGATATTTATGATTTTCCAGCAAATAGTGTAGCTGGACAGTCCAGAAAAATCTGGACCGTCCACCCTCCTTGGCCCACCCTTTTGGGTGATCAAATAGGGACATTTGAAGGTGAGGTTTAGCATACTTTTAGGTGGGGTCCACACCTCAAAGAGAAGTCTAAGAAATCAGGAAAAAGGAGACCACAAACAAGGCCTACAACCCATACATTACAGCATAAAAAAAATTCCAGCAATCTGGACAGCAACATGTTGCTGTCTAGGTTAGCCCAAAAAAATTAATAAATGGGAAATAAATCATAGATTCCACAAGGTGGGGTCCACCCTGATGTGTCACACAACTCCCAAGCCTAGCACCTCCCCAAGAAAATCCATAAAATCGGGCCCAAAGGCTTTCCAAATCAAGCAGCAAAACTAGGCAGCACAGTTGGGCCTGGGTGTCCAACAACTTGGGCCTGGATGTCCCAAAATTTAAAAATTCTTGTTGCATGACACATCAGGTGGGCCACATAATCATTACATCCAAAACCATAGAAAGTGGAGAAGAGAGGAATAAAGGAAATCTCATCAAGATGGGGTCCATGGAGAATGGCCCCATCAAGATCACATGCATGCAAGTGATGGCTAAAAAAAAACCTTATCCAAGGAGTGGTGGACCTTCACCATTGATGTGGTGAGTCCTACACTCTCCAGATGAAGCAACAAAAGATCTATGACAATAAGAACCATGCAATCTATCCTACATGCTCACCCACTTGTTGGATCTTCAAGATTCTTCAACCACCATGCTCCTTAAGCTTCAAGGAAGGAGGTTCAATGGTGATGATGGATCTTTGATGGTTAGATCTAGGGGGAAAGAAGAGGAAAGAGGGCTGGAAAAGTTCAGCAATGGAGGACATTGGAGAGCATTTGCAAAGAGGAGAAGAGAGAAATGAAGAAAGAGAGAGGGAGATGAGAGAGTTTCTAAGGTTGAAATGATTGCTTTCTTAGAAAAAGATGAGTTTTGAAAAGAGAAAATAATCATTGCTCATGGGATAGGGTGGCTCATCATTGCCTAGAGAAGCTAATCTCATCATGGTTTTCTTGAGAAAAGAAGCCATCATTGCTAGGCTAAAGGTGACTTACATGGGGAATAGTGCACATGGGGAAATGTGAAATCAGGTGGGTCCCACCAAAAATGCAATCAACGGTCCAAATAATGCGCGGCCCATAACTTTTGATGGACACTCCGGATTTACGCATGAGACACGACGCTGGAATCGCGGCGACGATGCGGTCGGAATGGCATAGGTCTTGGGTCAATCCGAGTTGGGTCTACGTGACCAAACTCGAGGGTGACCGCAATCACTATCCGAAGGTCGCGGGTCGCCGAAATTTGACCGGTAGGACCGCGGGACCAAAATACATGAGATGCATACTCACACAAACAAAAGCACACATGCGAACTCGGGTCAGGTCTCACATGCTATCTGTACAGCGGGAGACTTCGGACACACTAATGCGGGCTTGCTAATTAGACTACAGAGAGAGAGAGAGAGAGAGAGAGAGAGAGAGAGAGAGAGAGAGAGAGAGAGAGAGAGAGAGAGAGAGAGTACTGGTCTCCTGGTCTCCTGCTATCTGAGAGAGAGAGAGAGAGAGAGAGAGAGAGAGAGAGAGAGAGAGAGAGAGAGAGTAAGTACTAGTCTCCTGGTCTCCTGCTATCTGTACAGCCGGAGACTTCGGACACACTAATGCGGGCTTGCTAATTAGACTACAGATGGAAGGTAGACCCCACTGTGATTCTTTTGTGAAACCTATTCCAATCATGAGGTCTATGACGATAATTTAGCTGCAGGACTCAAAAACTAGGTGGATGATGATAATTTACCTGCAGGGCTCAAAAACTAAGTGGATCCGTAATTCAAGCAGGCCACAACAAGGGAAAATGTGGGAGAGGTTGACACCTACTGTTGATTTTTTTACTGGATCCACTGAGGTGTTTACGTGAGATCCACTCCAATCATTAACTTCCTTATGGAAATTCATGCATTGGGACAAAATATTATCCACTGAGGTGTTTACGTGAGATCCACTCCAATCATTAACTTCCTTATAGAAATTCATGCATTGGGACAAAATATTAGGCATGCGCATGATTTATGTGGGCTAGAAAAACTGAAATAGTTTGGAAGGTGAGAGTCATCCTGCACTATTTTCACTAATGTTGCCCACCTAAATTATAGATGTGGCTGATCTTTGAGTCCCATGGCTAAATTCTTTCCATACACCATATTATCGTAGTGGATTTTACACACGCACGGTGGGGCCCACTCCCAGCCTGGAGGTAGTCGAAATGCATGATGAACAGTACCCTCCACGCTCGCCGTTGGTACTAGAGGTGCCCTATAGGCCCCACCATGATTCATGTGATTTATCCAGCCGTCCATCCACTTTTCTATATCATTTTGTGGCAAGAGCTAAAAAAGATACAAATCTCAGGTGGACCACACCACAGGAAAACGGTGGCCATTAAACACTGACCATTACAAATTTCTTAGGGTCCATGAAAGTTTTGATCAAGCTAGTATTTGTGTTTTCTTTTCATCCAGGTCTGTACGACCTAGTCAACAGGTTGGATGGCAAATAAACATTACAGTAAAACCCTAGGAAGTTTTTAATGATCAGCGTTCAATCACCACTGTTTTCTACGGTGTGGTCCACCTGAAATTGGATCTAACACTTTTGAGCTCATGCCATAAAATGAGCTAGAAAAATGAATAAACAGATTAGGGCTACCAGCATCGGCCAGCAGCAAGGTTGGTAACGAGTATGGAATCCACCTAATACTAGTGGTGCCATCCTGTAACAATAGGGTGGGCTGACCATGATGCGTATGTGAAATCCACTCTGGCTATAAGGTGGGTGATAAAAATTTAGCGGCAGTACTCAAACATAGGATATATTCATAATTTAGATGGGCCACATTAGTGAAAATGGTGTAGGGGACACTGACCACCCAAAATATTTCACTTGATATAGCCGACATAAATTATATTTGTGACTAATTTTTTGCTAACGTGCATGAATTTTTTATGAGGCAGATAATGGTTGGAGTAGATTCCACGTAAATGTAACAGTGGGCCCCATAGAATTCAATGGTAGGTGTTCCCTTTTTCCTTTGGTGTGGCCTACCTAAATCATGATTCCAACTGATTTTTCGGTCACATGACTGAATTGTCACCACGGAACTTTCTGTTGGAGTGGATTTCACGAAAGTATCATGACGGGCCCCCTAGTTACCGTCTAAGTAAGCTCGCCACACCAAGTTTGCTGCAATAAAGCTCACGGGATACCAATACTCTCTCTCTCTCTCACAGTAAGCTCGACCGTTCTGTCACTACAAGAAAGTAGGCCTTTAGCCTCAATTTTTTAGCCTCAGTTGAAAATATGGAGGCTAAATGTGTTTTTTAGCCTAGGTTGCTAAGGAACTGAGGCTAAAAGTTCATTTTTCGCCTTAGTTGCTAGGTAATTGAGGCTAAAGTCTACTTTTTAACCTCAGTTGCATAGGAATCGAGGCGAAAGGTCTACTTTTTAGCCTCAGTTGCATAGGAACCGAGGTGAAAGGTCTAATTTTCAGCCTCAGTTGCATAGGAGCCGAGGCGAAAAATTTACATTTTACCCTCAGTTCTATAGGAATCGAGGTGAAAGGTCTACTTTTTAGCCTCACTTGCATAGGAACCGAGGCGAAAGGTCTAATTTTTAGCCTCAGTTGCATAGGAATCGAGGCGAAAAGTCTACTTTTTAGCCTTAGTTGCATAGGAACCGAGGCAAAAGGTCTAATTTTTAGCTTCATTTACATAGGAACCGAGGCGAAAAATCTACATTTTTGCCTTAGTTGCATAGAAACCGAGGCACAAAGTCTACTTTTTAACCTCAGTTACATAGAAACTGAGGTAAAAGGTCTACTTTTTAGCCTCAGTTACATAAAAACTGAGGCGAAAGGTCTACTTTTTAGCTTCATTTACATAGAAATCGAGGCGAAAGGTCTACATTTTAACCTCAGTTGCATAGGAACCGAGGCGAAAGGTTTACTTTTTAACCTCAATTGCATAGGAACCATGGTGAAAGACCTACTTTTTAGCCTTTTTTTTAAAGCCTAAATTGCATAGGTACAAAAGCCAAAAGTCAATTTTTTTTAGCCTAAGTTGTAGAGACACTGAGGCCGAAACTCTACTTTTAGCCTCAGTTACAAACCGAGGCCAAAACTCTACGTTTTCAGCCTCAGTTACCAATCGAGGCCAAAAGTTTACTTCGTATGAAAAAAAAAAGTATTACTATTTCACAGTTTTTACTCTTTTTCTTACAAGAGTGGCCGACTTCCCCGTGATCCAAACCGTTGATATGAAGGACCTCACTCTGGATAGCCCATTGGCTAACCATCCCCCATAAAAAAAAAATGGTCTTCTATCTTCTATCCGTGGAATGTGGAATGTTGCCATATTTTGTTTCTTACAAGGGTCAGGATCTCTCCATCCAGAGAATTTTTTAATTTATTGTCCATTTATAGTGGGGTCCTTATCTTCATCGGTTCAGATCACTGACCCATGTTCTTCACTTCCACAAGATGGAGAATGAACAAACAAACATTTGTCCAGAGCATTGTATAATTTCACCCATTTAGTTCTTTTAAGTAAAAGTACAACGGTCCAGCTTCTCAACCACTCCTTGCTTTTATTTATATTTATTTTTGCTAAGCCCATGCACCGTGTAAACCTTAGCTAACGCACATGCCAGCAAATACACTAGCATGGCACACGATTGCAAAATCCAAGCCATTCATTGGAAGGGCACCATTATATAGATTCACTGTCCCTGGAAGCAGATCGGTGCACTAGACAGGTGGGCCACAATTAATTGAAAAAAATACCATTGTGAAAAAAATCAACTGAAGTTTTATAACACGTCCATTTACTTCTGATTTAGTGGCCCAAAAAATGAGTGGACCACCTTTATATCCTTATAAAAGCATATATACAGTGAGATCTACATGATGAATGGAGTGGATTTATTTCATCTATATGTCATGCTATCATACATGGTGGCTTATGCACTAGATGAGTTGTACACACGTGTCGGCTTAACAATCTTTAAAGAACGAAGCCGACGCATTTCATTGCAGTCGCTACGTTTTCCAATCAATCCGCAGCTCAAGCCCTAATTTTTCATCTTCTGAATCTCTTCGCCGATTTCAGGTACTCGATCTCTTTTTTTTTTTCTACTGATTTCTCTTGAAAATCAGAAATCGGGGCAGAAATCTCTCATTTTCGTGCGTTTTCCCCATTTGGCCGTTCAAAATCCAATTTCCGCGTTTTTTGGTTCGATCTGAGGAGTTTTTTTTTGCTGATTTCACTGAAATCTTGCTCAAGAAGTGGAAAATCCTGTCGTTTTTGCATTGCAATATCAGCGATTAGGGTTTGGTGTTCGATCTGAGAGCAAAACCTTGTTCTCTGCTGCGAAATCTGCTCCTCCATTGCCGATTTCCGTGCAGGCTAGATAAACAAGGGACATATACGCCGATTACAACTCCTCACCGAAACGAACCCTAGCTCTTCTCTCTGTCTTCTCCAATATTTCTCTCGTCTTCATCAGATCTATCGTCTTTCTCTCTCTCTCTCTCTCTCCCCCCCCGATCATCAGATCCTCAAAAGACTGAGCTTTTTTCCACTTATGGATTTTTTTTCTCAATTTTTAGTGCTCAATCTATTTTAATATGAATCCATGTCTCTCGATTCTGAGAGATTTCATTGGATTTTGATCCGATTCTTGCTGATAGATCTGTTTTCCTTTCAGATCTCATTGTTTGGAGCTTTGATTTTCCACTTAGGGTTTGATTTTTGTAATTTTTTCTTGATTTCTGGTGCTTGATCTGTTTTGATCTTGATCCAACTTATGTCTCTTTATTCTTAGAGATTTCATTGGATTTTGTTTCGATTCTTGCTGATTTAAGTTGTAATTTAGGTTTTTGTATTTAGATTTTAGAGATTTATCTTTGATTTATGTAATATCATGTATTTGAAATACATTTTGAGATTTCATTGGATTTTCTGTTTCTTTTGGTGATTTGAAATACACGAACCTGCAATAAAACACAGATTCTTAGGAACCTTCAATTGCTTCTTATCTACTAGTAGTACATGCGACTCTGATCTCCTGTTAGAAATTATCTCTGCTCATACTTCCCTGCTATCAAAACTGTTGCCAATTCACAACTTAATCCATGTGGGAAGACATTTGCTGAATTTTCTCTTCCTACGCTTTGTCCTGCAACTTGTTTCAGTGCAACACCATCTCGTTTATACCAAACCAACAACCTATAATATCTCGATAGAGTCTTGCCTTCAATGGTTTTAGCTTAGTATAGGAGTTGGTTCTCTGTTCTCCTTCCGATATTAGTGTGACTTCCCTTACAAATGTTGCTTCCACATTGTGTACAAGCTATGAGGAAACAGTATGCATCAGTACTTTTTCCTTTGTTAATCATGCCCAATAAGTGATAGAAGTATGCATCCAGTCACTCAACAGCATAATGCAACTTACCTTCATAATTTCAGGATCTTTCCAAGGTCCTTTATTAGAACTTACCTTCATAATTTCAGGATCTTTCCAAGGTCCTTTATTAGACCTTAAGCATGCTCCTTCAACAGAACAGGTGCATGAGCCACCCAAGAAGTCTGGAAGTTGACTAAAAGAAGATACAATCTGAAAAATGAGAAAACATCCTACATTTTGGAAACCTCAACAGTAAAAGCACAAGGAAAAAATCAACATTACCTCGAGTCAATGACTTCAAGTAATTTACTCTGGAATTTGGATCCTAACACCTGCAAATTTAGCACCCAAACATATTCACCCAAAGTGGCAGAAAGCTATAAAATCAGCACAGTCCCCAAAGGAAGGTCTCTTACTTGTATCTTTTCCATAGTATTTGGATCAAGAAATTTCTTTAAACTCATCCAAGCCATCTTGAAAGCAGTACCAGCATTAACAATGAACATCTGATGTAATGTCTGCATAAAATAAATTAATAGGATAAATAATTTACCAAAAAATGTTTGGAGCATGAACATTCCCAGTGACAAAAAGAATTAGGTACCTCAAGATAGTAATTCGAATCAATTTTCTGCATGCCAGCAAGGAGGTCCCAAGCACACTTTGTTAAATTTTTTGTCCCCTGCCATCTCACAAATGAACCCA
Organism: Magnolia sinica; assembly: GCF_029962835.1. Lineage (NCBI taxonomy): Eukaryota > Viridiplantae > Streptophyta > Magnoliopsida > Magnoliales > Magnoliaceae > Magnolia > Magnolia sinica. The sequence goes on from NC_080588.1 coordinate 51,124,789, forward strand.
TGTGAGGTAAATGTGTCATCCATATTGATGCAAATGGACCCGAATCTCCAAAGAGACGAGAATCCCTCTAATGTAAAAGATACAAAGTGCATTCAAAATGTAAAAAGCCAACTGCAACAAAGGAACAAACATGCCACATACCAGGCCATGAACATCCAAGATCGTTGTTGTAGAATTAATGCGTCTTTTTACTGCAATTGAACATACAGGAAATTTCTCACGGAAGACCCTCTCATACTCCTATACATGATACTTAAGTAGCGATCTACTATAGTGATGTGCATAAGCTTATTTGGTTCAGCTTTACCAAGCCTCTCGATGTAGATGGGTCTCCCTTCTTTATCAACTCCATGGTACCCCTGAGGGTAAAAATGCAAACATTTCTTTTCGTAAAAAATAAAATAAAATACGTAAGCCAGGTGCTCTCTTCAATGTATATGGCATTTCAGATGTGCATCAAAGACAACTTACAAAAGTTGGAGTAATGTGTGCTCAGTTTTCCTTTATGACAACATATTCTACAATCTAGTGGTAGTAATGTGTGCTCAGATGAGCATGGCACTCAACTGACTATGCTGCTATAGCAGTTTCTACAACTATGCTTTTAACTTAAGCTACATTCGGATGTGCAGTTGATTTAAATTAAATTCCAACAAGTAAGATATCCAAAATTGGATTACTCCCATTTTATTTAGTGAGTGATATGTTCCAAGTTGCAATTGCATTTATTTTAAGTTGGACTTGAAACAAAAACAATTGCAGCAATGTTGAGCGAAAACTGCATCTATAATCAGAAAATTGTTGCGATTGTTTATTTCCACTCTGTTGCATCTTTTTATCTTAGTTGAAGTTCGTATGTCCAACCTTATTGTAGTTTTGCTTTGAGGAAAACTATGCTTGCATTGCAGTAGATATTTTTTTCCTTTTCCTTTTTCGAAGTTGGATGTTGTATCTTGGATACCATTTCTCATTTTGGTTATTGGATTGGCATTATGAATGCAGATGGAAGGACATTCCAGTAATACAAGATTCGTGAATTCCCAGTATGTTTGTTATCCTTGGGTTTTCATATTGCTTTATGGGAAGCTGTGCAGGCATTAAAATTAATTTACAAGATCCATGTTTGTAGTTTAAACTTTCTTGAAGAACGGAGGCTATAGAAGTCATTTTAGCCTCGGTTGCTAAAACTGAGGCTAAAGCCTTTGGCCACGGGGGTTACAACCTCGGTTTGGATAACTGAGGCAAAACTGAGGCTAAAGGTTTTAGCCTTAGTTTTTAACCTTTTTAGCCTCAATTTTGAACCGAGGCTAAAGCCCCCTTTTCTTGTAGTGTGTGCGGTCGAGCTCAGGAGAACTTTCCATTAGGTCAAGTTGTGTGGGTCCCACCGTGATGCGTGTCGAACATCTACCCCATTAGTTAGATGCACCATTCCATGGTGGGCCTAAGTTTGAAAATCAAGTCAATCTGTGACTTTTGTGGGCCACACCACATACAAAAGTTGAGAGGGGTTACCCTCCAATAAAACATTCACAATCATTTGTTGGGCCCACTGAGATGTGGTTCACAAATCTAGCCCATCTATTATGTGTGTCCCACTTGGATGAGGGGTTAGACCAAGTTTCAGATGCATCCAAATTTCAAATGGGCCTCACCAAGTGCTTTTATATATTTTAGGCATATCTACACATGATTTTACATGGTATAGCCTACCTCAGTCCGTATACGACTAATTTTTGGGATATCTATAATTTAAAAGGAACCCATCAAATGCAGTGTTGATGTTTGTCATGCATCATGGTGGGGCCGGAAGTTCCCATGCATTATATATATATATATATATATATATATATATATATTGGAAAAGGTTCTATGCCGTCGAGCTCATGGGAACTTCCCACAAGGTCAAGCTGTGTGGCCCCACCATGATGTATGTTGAACATCTACCCCATCAGTCGAATGTACCATTCCATGGTGAGCTTAGAGCTTAAAAATCAAGTCAATCCGTGACTTGTGTGGGCCACACCACATACAAAAGTTGAAAGGGATTATCTTCCATTAAAACATTCATAATCATTTGTTGGGCCCACCAAGATGAGGTTCACAAATCCAGACCATCCGTTATGTGTGTCCCACTTGGATGAGAGGTCAAACCAAATTTTAGGTAGGCCCCACGAAGTGCTTTTATATGTTTCAGGCATGCCTTCACATGGTTTTAGATGGCACGACCCACCTGAGTTCCATATACGTTTGATTTTTGGGATATCCTATAATTTAAAGGGGACCCATCAAATGCACGGTGTTGATGTTCAACATACATCATGGTGGGGCCACATAGCTCGGCCTCATGGGAAGTTCCCATGAGCTCGACCGCATAGGACCTTTCCCCCACCACACAAAGTGTGTGTGTGTGTGTGTGTGTGTGTGTGTGTGTGTGTGTATAGACACACATATGGAAAATGGTACAATGATGCCCACCTCATGTGAAGCTCCCTTGTGGACTGCACCATGATGCATGGCAAACATCTACCCAATCAACTAGATGCACCCTTCCATGGTGGGCTATAGGCCTAAAAATCAGGCGAATCCATGACTTAAATGGGCCACACTATGGACAACAATTGAGAGTGGATATCCACCCTGATTGTTTAGAGGGCCCATTGAGATGTGATTTAAAAATCCAACCCATCTGTTGTGTGTGTCTTGGTAAGGGGTCATACCAAGTTTCAACCATATCCAAAATTCAAGTGGGCCCCAATAAGTGCTTTTAGATGTTTTATCTATGATTACACACGATTTCAGATGATATGGCTCACTTGAGCTCCAAATGGGACCACTTTTTGAGATATCTCATAACCTAGTGGGGACCCACCAAATGCACAATGTGGATGTTTGATACACACCATGGTGAGGCCCACGCAACTTGACCTCAAGGGAAGCTTTCATGAGGTCACGTGTGTGTGATATTGGAGCTATGATACCAATATAGGCTACAACAACTAAAAAATGATAATCAAACCACGTACTAAAAAGATTGTGTATAAAGCCGTATTACAAAGACTAAAGTGCAAAGCTAATGGAGATAAAACTTAGGAAAGCTTCTCATGTACTTCATTTGCCCGATGAGCGAGAGGTGACCCCTTTTTACAAGCTAGAGAGTCTGAATCTTACCAGCTTCGGATTATACTACAGTGGTGTGACGACGGTACAATGGCTGGCCGACACTTAAAACTACTGGCGAGGGATAAATAGCTAGGGTAATATGCTATTTATAATAGAGAACGTTACGACTGTGAACCCCACCTTTTATCCATTGGATATTCTTGAAGCAATACAAACTTAACATCCGAACTTAGACCTCCTCTTACAGACACCGAATTTCAAGACGGAAAATACCCCTGCCTTGCGAATTGGCTGGCATGCAGAGACGAGCGCCGACGGACGTCCCTACGCTCTGGGAACTCAAGTAGGGCCCACTGTGATGTTTGTGAGAAATCCTCCCCATCTCAGTTCATTCATAGGGTCACAAGGACCTGGATGAAGAGGAAAAACAAATTTCATAATGATCCAAAACTTCTATAACCCCTAAAAGGGTTTCAATGGTAGACGTTTAATTCCACAGTGCCTTTTATAGTGTGGTCCACTTGATAGTTAGATCTGTCTTATTTTCATCTTAAGCCTTAATATGAGCTCGCCAAATAGCTGGACGGTTTAGATATAACACAGACCTTATGATGGGACTCACAAAAGCAACACAGTAAAAAAAAAAATATCACAGACTGCCGCGGTACTACCGCGGTATGGCGGCAGTGCCGCGGCAGTCTGGTGGATTTTTTTTTTACAAGGAGAACTTTTTCCCCTTTACATTTTTCTCTAATACATAATTATGTAAATATGTATATATAAGTATATAAAAATATTTTTCTATCTTTTAATTCATTTCTTTGTCTATTTTATTTAATAACCATATCTCCTAAACTAGAATGATTTACTTAACGTACCACATATGATTTTGGGGTAGGATAAGCTAATTTAGCCAACCAACCTAGTTATTTTTCAAGATTCCATTGGGTTGATGGTCGAAAATCCATTTCATTCACTTTGTGGTTAATTTCAATCACTTCGCGGTCAAATTGGAAATTGAGCGAGGTAAACATGAAATTGAGCGGGGCAAATTAGAAATTGAGCGGGGCAAACATGAAATTGAGTGGGGCAAACATGAAATTCAGCGGGGTAAACATGAATTTCAACAGGGCAACATGAAATTGAGCGAGGCAAACTAGAAATTTAGTGGGGCAAACATGAGGTCTGTGTTAGGGACCGAATGCATTTTATATAGGGGAGTGGCTATGGGAGAGAGTCCACTCATTGTAGAACTCATTCACTTACCTACATCTTCTCAATCTCTCACGTACAAGGAGAGAAGTTATTCTTTAATACAATTCTATCTTGAGTTGTTTATAGTACTTCATGCCTATAAAACTGTATATACCCAATGTGATTAATTTAAACCAATCATTGCAGTACTAGATGAAAACATGCCATATATGGCCAATGATTCCAACATTCTTACAATCCACTATTAGTGCACACTCCACTATTAGCCACCCCCACTAGGGAATCGATACCCAGACCTCAATGTTGAAACGAGGTATCTTCACTTAGTCTACCACTTGAGATATGGTCCAGGGTGTATTCCTTTCAAACCCTTAAGCACGTTTAGTAGTAACCCTAATATTGATTACACTAGTATATATAATCACAACTAGAAATATAAATAAATTGCATAAAAACACTCAAAACTGTGTAACCTATCTATCCATCGAGTCAACTGGTCGAAACGCTTTGATCGATCGGGTCGACATGTTAACTAAAGTTTTTGATATGTCGAAAACTCCAAAAATTGTCTAATTGTTTTGTCAAAAATTTAAATTTCTTTGATAACCTTTAACCTTCATGTTTGCCTTGCTGAATTTCATGTTTGCCCCGCTTAATTTTCGGTTTACCCCGCTAAATTTCTAGGTTGCCCCGCTCAATTTCATTAATGCCCCGCTCAAACTAGAAATTAAGCGGGGCAAACTGGAAATTGAGCGGGGTAAACTAGAATTTGAGCAGGGCAAACTGAAAATTGAGCGAGGCAAACTAGAAATTGAGTGTGTGGGATCCAATTATAATGCCGCAGCTTTCAAGGTGACTTGAAAGAAGCATAATTGTAGTTTGAATGCTGGTTCCTCAGCATTACTTCTAGGAAACGTCATTATCTTGCTAATGTTTATAATTCAATTCATCTGTGCATTGATACAATGAGTCCTATGCATTTGAAGGTCTGATGACATTTGAGAAATCCGTTGCTGAAATATTATTTTCTGATGACACCTTGTGTATTCAGGAACTCTAGACTCTCTAATGGTGAGTATTGTATACTTTAGATAGCTTTTCTCATTGAAGAACCAAATTACTTACAACAATTATTGATGCTTAGTGTGGACACAATGCACAACAAAATGCTGCTAAGATGCTTGAGGAGGTTGGGTGGTATGGATAAATATCAACCACATTTTGATACTTATCTTTTTTGATGCATCATATATTGAACCATTTCAATCAAAATGTCAGGATTCTCAAGGACAGAGGAATCTATGTTCTGGTATGTGTCTTATTCTTTAATCGTTGGAGCTTAAGAACTGTTATTCCTAGAAATAGTTCAAGTTAACACATGAGCTGTGTTTGGATGCAAAATGGAAATAGAATTACAAGCGTTAGTTTAATTAAGAAGAAATGGTGAAACTAATGATGTTTTCCTTGTGTTCATAATGAAGTAGTCCTCCAATTTTTAGTTTGCCCTGCTCAATTTTCGGTTTGCCCCGCTCAAATTCTAGCTTGCCCCGCTCAATTTTCGGTTTGCCCCGCTCAATTTCTGGTTTGCCCCGCTCAATTTCTAGTTTGCCCTGCTAAATTTTCAGCTTACCCCGTTCAATTTCTAGTTTGCCCCGCTCAATTTTCAGTTTGCCCCGCTCAATTTCTAGTTTGCCCCGTTCAATTTCTGGTTTGCCCCACTCAATTTTTGATTTGTCCCGCTCAATTTTTAGTTTGTCTCGCTCAATTTTCGATTTGCCCCCCTCAATTTCTAGTTTGCCCCGCTTAATTTTCAGTTTACCCTGCTCAATTTCTAGTTTGCCCCGCTCAATTTCTGGTTTGCCCCGCTCAATTTTCAGTTTGTCCCGCTCAATTTCTAGTTTACCCCTCTCAATTTTCGGTTTGCCCTGCTCAATTTTTAGTTTGCCCTGCTCAATTTTCAGTTTGCCCCGCTCAATTTCTAGTTTCCCTGCTCAACTTCTGGTTTGTGCCACTCAATTTCCAATTTGACTGCGAACTGATTGAAATTGACCGCGAAAATGAAATGGATTTTCGACTATCGACCCGATGGAATCTTAGAAAATAACTATGTTGGTTGGTTAAATTAGCTTCTCCTACCCCAAAATCATATGTGGTACGATTAAGTAACTCATTTTAATTTAGGAGATATGCTTGTTAAATAAATCGACATATAAATGAAATAAAAGATAGAAAAATATTTTTATATACTTATATATACATATTTACATAATTATGTATTAGAGAAAAATGTAAGGGGGAAAAAATTCTCCCTGTAAAAAAAAATAATAATAAAAATTCTGCCAGACTGCCGGGACAGTCCGTGTGTTTTTTTTTTTTTTTGTGTTTCTTTTGTGGGTCCCATCATGAGGTCTGTGTTATATCCAAACCATCCATCTATTTGGCGAGCTCATATTAAGGCTTGAGACGAAAAATAAGATAGATCTAACTATCAAGTGGACCACACTGTAAAAGGCAGTGGGGAATTGAACGTCTACCATTGAAACCCTTTTAGGGTTTACAGAAGTTTTGGATCATTATGAAATTTGTTTTTCCTCTTCATCTAGGTCTTTGTGACCCTATGAATGAAGTTAGATGGGGAAGATTTCTCACAAACATCACAGTGGCCCCACCTGAGTTCCCATCGCAAGACCATCCGTCAACGGTTAAAGGAAACGGGTTGGCTACTCCCCCTGCCATCGGCCAATGGCTGGTGGTCGGCGGTTTGTTAGCCCCATCATGATGTATGTGTTTCATCCATTCCGTTCATCCATTTTTACAGTTCATTTTAGGGCTTGTTCCAAAAAATGAGAGGGATATAAATCTCAGGTGGACCACACCACAGGAAAACAACAGTGATTGGATATCCACCATTAAAATCCTCCTAAGGCCCACTGTACTGTTTATTTGACATCCAATATGTTGATTAGGTCATACAGGCCCAGATGAAGGGAAAAACCAAAAATCAGCTTCATCCAAAACTTTTATAGCCCCCTAAAGGTTTCTAATGATTGACGCTAATTCAACAATGTTTCTGTAATGTGGTACACTTGAGATTTGGATATACTTCATTTTTGGTCTCATACCATAAAATAATCTGGAAAAATATATGGACGGCATGGATGAAAAGCATACATCATGGTGGGGCCCACAGACCACCGACCATCCACCATTGGCCGGTGGCAGGGGAGTAGCCAATCCGTTTCTGTGAAAAGGAGGGGTATTTTCGTCCTGGAATTTGGTGTCCGTACTAGGAGGTCTAAGTTCGTATGTTAAGTTTGCATTGCTTCAAGAATATCCAATGGATAAAAGGTGGGGTCCACCGTCGTAAATTTCTCCTTATAATAACTATCGAGGGATAAATAGCTGCGTTGTTACCATTCTGCCGGCACCATGGTAACATGCTACAGTAACAAACAAACTACCGTAGGATTGCATCCCGAGGAAAGCAATTGTAGCCTGAGCAAGGACCATCTTCTTTTCCTTGGGATGCACATAAATCATAATCAATGTAAAATACAAGCGAATAGAGGAATATCATCTTGATCAAAACTTATGCGGCTCCCAAGAAAGTTTTAATGGTCGGCGTTCAATTCCCACTTTGTGGTCCACCTGAGAATTGGATCGGCCTAATTTTTAGAATCACACCTAAAATGATCTGTAAAAATGGATGGACGGAGTGGATAAAACCCATACATCACTATGGGCCCCACGGAGCTCCAGGCGGGGGCAGGACGCAATGGGCTGTCCTCTTCCTGTCCACTGAAAGATGAAAAGAGGGAATCCCGTGCTTCCGCGACATTTCTAAGGCCGTGGCTGTGATTGGGCTTTTTTTCAGGCCCACTAGTAAATTGGCCAACCCCAGGCCTAGTTTATCAAATCTACTACAGGTGGTCTTGAGTCCGAATAGCTTGGCACATTGACCATTGCCAAATCATAGCGGGCCAGGCTCATGTGGACCCTACTCCAGCCCAAACATGCTGCATCGACAACCCAACTGTCTGCATGCCTCGCATTGGTATCCAAGCCGTCCATCGAGTGGCAAAATACAAGGCAGATGTTATCAGGTAGGCCACAGTTTCCGAAATGACTGTTGTTTCTAGTATGTGGCCTTCCTGATGAGTGGAGTAGACATGGACGGACCCACCCACCTGATGATGGCTTGGATCTTGAACCTCTGTGCCAAACTAGCACGTATGGGATTTTTTTAAGGCACATGCATGTGGGCGCTTAACAGGCCTGATTTGGTCGAATCATAAATAAGGTCTAATTAACTAATTATCTGATTTTTCTACAAACTAATTTTTACAAATTGCTATGAGCTAGTAGGGCTGTCAACAGGTTGGGTCTAAAGCACCCGTATCCGGGCTAAACTGTCTAGGTCCTTTGCGATCCTAGTATAGTTCCAGTGATCTTTGGATCTTGGTTTTGAGTTGGGCTCACAGTAAATAAGGGCATTTAATTACATGGTTCAGCTTCTTTGATGGATGAAGTAGATTTCACTCACACGTACCACTTTGACATGTGCTGATTGGGTTCGACCAAAAACTACTGTCTTCCTAGCTGATAACGTTCAATCTGTCTTGTACACGTGATATTCCACTCTTTCATTAGGTTGGATCCAGCATGAGGATCGGCTTGCGAAAAAGTTAGCTCCGTAAACCCATCCAGTGGGCCATATTATAGAAAACAATTCCTAACAACACATAAATAACAAAATATAAGTGCATAATCGGCCATGTTTATTGATTATCCAATCAATTTAAAGAAAATTATGGAAATTTACTCTGAATACAATTTAATACAACTTTCTTATACAATGCAATATTGTTTATCCTTTGTCCCTCATGGATGCCTATTTTAGTTTAGTTTCAATGTAACTCATCTATTACTAGCTAGTACAATGCTGCAGAAAGCATAAACTGATTAAATTACCAATCTCTCTATCTTATGCCCAGAATCACACGATTAGGCTACTAGGAAGTTCCCTAAATTTCAAATAGTGATGCTTTCGTGCCTATATGCTTAGAGATTATATATCAGCTATCTTACCCATGAAATTCGGCTCTTTGATGCGAACAAAATGATCATCTAACCATTATAGTCTCACCTACAAATCCTAGCTAAATGATGAATGGGAATTATTTTTTAGCCTGAGGCTTGAAATGAGTTCATTCACCTTATGGTTAAAATAGATTTTGAAAATGCATGATGGTGGGTCCACCCCAATTGGACCACAAATTCATCTAATTGGCTTTTTTGGTGGAATCCGATTGTGCAGTGAGGTTGTCGCTCCTTTTACCGTGGTGTGAATACTTTGTGGGGCTTACCATGATGTATGTGTTTTATCCATATTGTCCATCCATTTTTCCAGCCCAATTTAGGGCAAGAGATAAAAATTGAAGTATATCAATGCTCAAGTGGACCACATCACAAGGAAGAAATAGTAAGAATTGATTGCCTATGGTTGAAAACTTCTTGGAGGCCACAAAATTTTAAATGGAGCTGATATTTGTGTTTTCACATCATCCAGTTCCATGACACTACTGTATCAGTAGTTTAGATGACAAAGAACATCACCATCGTCCTAGGATGGTTTCAATGGTCGGCATCATCATCCCCACTGTTTCCTGTGGTGTGGTCCACTTGAGCTTTGGGTATGCTTTAATTTTAGAGTCATGCCCTAAAATGAGTTGGAGAAATAGATAGATAATGTGGATAAAACACATACATTATAATGTGCCCATAGTCTTCACACCACAATAAAAGGGTGGTGAGGGCCTCACACCCCAATCCCTATCCATCATAAAACCCATTTAAGTGAAATTGTGGTCTAGCGAGGAGGGCCAACATAATGTATTTCCAAAATCCACCCTAACTATTACATGTAACACTAAAATGTACACTCAGGGCCCAAAAATCAACCCTATCTATGATTTAAGTGGACCACACCAAATGAAATAGTTTGAAGGGTGGGCATCCCCTTCACACTGTTTTCACTCGTGTAGCCCACGGGCTGATGCATCTAATGCATGGAGTGAAGTTCACATGCACATCACGGTGGAGCCACTTGCACTGGTCAATGCACCAGAGCATGAAATGCTTATTTATGTTGTCGGCTACACACACAGACACACGAACTATCACCTTTGTTATATAAATATTTTAATTAATTTACAGTACATATATTTATTTCAGCAACATTTTTACAATAATTCCCATCAGAAACCTCAAAAATTAAAAATCTCGAGAGAAATTGTAGAGAACGAGATTTGTCACAATGGTTTTGTTCAAGTAGGTGCTGTTTGTATGATGATCCAAACCATTCATCCATGGGCCACACGGTGAATGAATCATGTGGCCTCAACTGAAACTCGAAAATATTCTTCTGACTGTGTTTGTTTGAAAGCCAACCATCTGATGGCTAGAATTGTCTGATCGAACAATACTCGTGCTGGCCCCATTGCTATCACAATGACGTGGCCACGTGGATGGAGGTATTTTCTAAGAAAGATCGCCTTGAATACGCCCCCATGAAATATCTCCCGCTTTGAATTCCAAATTTCTGTTGGCCCTTTGAACGGCTGCAAAGACACCTCACCCATTGTCAATCCGCATGCATACTGTACCATTTTCAGAAAATGGTATGCTCAATAACAAATAGGAGATTTGGGGTGTCTGGGCCAATCTTGACTGAATAAATGACATAGCAATGTTGTACCATATTTCTTGTTGTTCTTGAAAAACTCAATTGAAAAAAACATGTATTATAACTAGGGAAATATATTGTTAACTAAAGATTTTTAAAGATGGAGTGATTTTTACGAAATCACATCAGATGGAGATGACACGACATGAGTAGTTGGGAGGAATATTCAAAAGCAAATTAATTAAGTGGTTGACTAAGTGACCGATGTCCATCCAAAAAGTCGAGCAAGTGACCAATATTAATTCAAAAAAGTCGATCAAGTGGTTGATAGTCATCTAGTAGATTGATCAAGTGACCGATGTCATTCAAGAGTTTGATCAAGTGGCTGATAGTCATCTAAGAGCTCGATCGAGCGACCGAGTGGAATGCAGCTGAGTCACCAAGGATGCTTAGAGTAGTTACTAGGACATGTGGCAAGTAAGTCTTCATAAGGTTTTGTAGTGCTGAACAATTATAACAACTGTTAGAACGTGAAAGCATTTAAAAGACTATAGAGTGGTAAACAGTTACAAGAATCGTCAGAACGTGGGAAAAATCTAGATGATCAGAGTAAATGTATAAATAGAAGAGGAATACAAGATGAAAATTTCGTCTCATACCAACCCAATCAAAGCCTATCTATCTTTTAATTACTAATAAATTATATTCTATAGAATAATTTTTTAATTTTCCTGTCAAGTAAATTACATTTTTAATATAATCTTTTACTTTCAGCCTATTGTTTAAATTTCGTAGTGTAATCCATAGCATTAATTAAATAGTTGGTAATTTTAGTTGTAATTTGAGTTTACGCTCGCATATTGGATTCAGTTCCCTATTAGGAGAGGTTTTCCATTGCTGTTCTTCATGTCTGACTGTAAAAATTCCATTCTCATCTCACTTTCTTTGTACTGAAAAATCCTTTTGTACGGAAGGTAAATGTGTAACGCATCTTTGAAGGATGAATCCTATTCTCTGAATGTCACCTGATCCCATTCAAACATTGAGTGAGTGGTTGAATAGGCAACCGATCTCATCTAAGCTCAGACATATACTACATGTATGCCTATCTTAGCGCTTTGGGTCATAACTATTCAATTTGAATTGAGCCGAAAATCCAATTCTACACACCCGCACACATACAGTCGAAAACCAAGTAGCATCATGCACTCCTTAAAGAAGGAAATTACAACCATTAATTATTTCTGATCATTCGTGCTATGACCACTTTTGGAAATCGGGAAACTCATAACTAGCTATATGATATTTACGAACTTCTAATCGAAATGATTTTTGTTATGTACCTCATCCAAAATGCAGTTAATTGATTGGACAGTTCAAATCTATTACCACAGCTAATCGATGAGGGGTTTGTGGTATACATGGCATCCATTATATGGGATAGGATGCCTATTGTTACTAAACAATTCGATAGAAGTGCTATACACTCCCAATCGCTTTTGCTTATACTAAAGGCTTGTTTGTTAACAGTGAGTTTTTGCACAGTCACTTCTGCCTATACTAAGGGCTTGTTTGTTAACACTGAATTTTTGCACTTAACATAGAATTGGGAAAATATTCTGTGTTTAGTGGTGTTTGTTAATGCGTTGTTAACGCGGAAGAAGGAAAGTGCTAAGTGGTTTTTCACTGAATTCTTTCCATGAGAGGAGTCTGGCTTAATGGTGAATGCGGAATGCGCTTCATGAATTTTTCACTAAACAAAAATTTTTGCTTCCAAAATTACCCTTTTTCTAATTGCTATGGCAATTTTTTCTTTCAAATTGTTTGCGCAATACAAAATCAACTTTTAACTTGTGAAACTTCTTTATGCCCCATCATGTTTTATCTGTTTGATCCACACAGTCCATCAACTTTTTCAGATTATTCTAGAGCATGAGCCCAAAAAATGAAGTACATGTAAAACTCAAGCGGACCACACCATTGAAAATTATCACTGGTTTCAATGGTGGGTGTCATTATCAGTGTCATTATCATTGCAGCTTCCTTTGGTGTGGTCCACTAGAGCTGTGCACATGCCTAATTTTTAAGATACAAAATTAAAATGATTTGAGAAAAGTAATGAATGGCATGGATAACACAGTTATATCATAGTGGGCCACACAGAGTCCTGCCTGGATGGATTACCATCCGGGCGAGGGTACGAAGCAATCCGCACGCTATATCGCTAGTGCAGATACGTGTGGAAACGGATTGGCTACTCCCCCGCCACCAGCCTTGTGGCTAGTGGTTGGTGCTCTATGGGCGCCACCATGATATATATGTTTCATCCATTCTGCTCATCTATTTTTAAAGATCAATTTAGGGCTTTATTCCAAAAATGAGAGGGATATAAATCTCAAGTGGAACACACCACATTAAAACAATAGTGATTGAATATCCACCATTAAAATCTTCTTAAGGCCCATTGTACTATTTATTTGACATCCAATATGTTGATTAGGTCATACAGGCCCAAATGAAGGGAAAAAACAAAAATCAGCTTGATCCAAAACTTTTATGGCCCCTAAAATCTTTTTAATGGTCGATGTTCATTCAACACTGTTTTCATGTAATGTGGTCCACTTGAGATTGCTCATTTTTGGTCTCATACCATAAAATGATCTAGATGCATAGATGGACGGCATGGATGAAACATATACATCATGGAGGGGCCCACATAGCACCGACCACTAGCTGAGTAGCCAATGGATGCGGATTAGCTGCTGACAGGTTGAATAGTGAGATTTGTTACCGAAGTGATGTCACCAAGTTATGTGGGCCCACTGTGATGTAAGTGGGCCCCACTATGATGTATGTGCTTTATCTACACCGTTCATCTATTTGGAGATTTAATTTTAGGAAATGAGTTAAAGAATGAGGTAGATCCAAATATGTAATTGACCCCACCACAAAAAACGGTGGGGAGAGTGATGCCTATCGTTGAAACCTTCTCACCATGATTTTTATTTGAAATCCAACCTATTCACAAGTTAACACAGACATGAAATAAGGGAAAAAACAAATATTAGATCGATCAGAAACTTTTGTGGCCTACTTAAATTTTTAATGGTGGGCGTCACTCTCCCCACTGTTTTTTATGGTGAGGTCCACCGAAGCTTTGGATTTGACTCATTCCTTGGATCTCTACCTAAAATTATATTTCCAAATGGATGGACGGCGTGGATACAAAACATACATCATGATGGGTCCCACATAAGTTGGTGACGTCACTTTCGAAGCGAGTCTCACTACTCAACCTCTCGTTATCCAATTCACGTCCGTGGAAATAGATTGGCCACAGATGCGGATTGGCTGGTGTACTTGACACCAGCTATATAGATGTTGTATTGACGCCAGCAAGTTCTATGGGTCTTGTCATGAGGTATGTGTTATATCCAAACTGTCCATCCATTTGGCGAGCTCATATCAAGGCTTGAGATGAAAAATAAGACATCAAACTATCAAGTGGACCACACTGCAAAAAGCAGTGGGGAATTGAACATCTACCATTGAAACACTTTTCAAGGTCACATACATAGTGGGCCTTATTTGAAGGTTTTGTTGCTACTAGTGCTCAACGCCACACGACGCAGTGACAATCTTTCCACTAAGAGGAATTGAGGGCATTAGGAATAATGATATTGTAGTTTTCTATTAAGTATTTTAGTTTATTTAAATTAAATATAATGATTTTATTTTTATTTAATAAAAAATAATTCATTTTTAATGTAAAATATTTTCAAACTGGAGAAAGGGATAAATGTTTCAAATTAACATAGTTTAAATATTTAAGATGTTTGTTAACAAATAGTTTATTTCAAATTTAGTACTTAATTTTTAGACTTCAACCATAATTATCAAATAAGTTTTTTGATTTCAGATTTCATATTCAGGCTTCAAATTTCAAATTCGGTCTCTAGACTTTAGATTTAACAAACTAGCCTGAGAAAATTTTAATGGTGAAAATTCTTTAAACTCCAGCTTTCTCTTTCAACTAAGAGAGGCAGATTGGGTACTGATTAAATTTGTGGAACTGCTGTGATTTATTTGTTTTATCCACTCTGTCTATCTATTTTACCAGATAACTTTAGAGCTTACTACAAAAAATGAAACATATCCAAAGCTAAAGTGGAACACACCATTGGAAAAAATGTGAATTGAATATCCACCGTAGAAAAATTCTTGGGGGCCTCAGAAACTTTCGATCAAGCTGATATTTGTATTTTCCCTTCGTTCATGTATCTGTGATCTTATGAACAGGTTGAACGACAAAGAAACATCATTGTAGGCCATAAAAAGGTTGTTAGGCCATAAAAAGGCTTCAACGGTGCAAATTATTATTCCCACGGTTGCTTCGACCCCTGAAATGATATGGAAAAACGGATATACGGCGTGGATAAATCACATGGCCACAGAGTTTATTCCGTACGATTCCTGAGTAACTCAATACGCAATCCGCTTTCCAAATAGGTTATGCTAAGGTAGTGCTCGAAGAACCGTGATATGGTACAGCCGTCGCGAACGAATCTACATTGCAGGATGATTTCCATTTGGGAGGTACCATTTCCCGTTATTTTAATGGTAAATGATTCAAAGTACAGCTAGGTTGGACGATCATAGACATCTGATCAGTGGCTATCAGCAATGAAATGTTGGAAAACAAAAAATGGTAAACGGTTACCATTTAGTGTATAAAAATGATAAAAATAGATGGCTATAATTATATAATAGGTATTTTTGTTTTAAAAAATGGCCATAAATCATGGAGTCGTTAGATGGACGGTATAGATTCATGAAAAACCACACCACGTGGGCTAAAAGGAAAACGATTTTACCATACTCGGCTCCTCTCAGATGTACCGTATCATTTTCAGAGTGGAAAAAACAAAACAAAACTAAAAAAAAGAAAAAAAAACGAAGAAAAGAAAAGTCAAGACGCCAGTCGGCAATGCAAGTTGAACAGAGAAAAACCTGATACTTGAATGATGTTACGAACATCCGTACACATGCCTACTGCCATTCTATGCATGCTTACATATATCTCAATCAAAGCCGTTTGAATTTAAGGAAATTGTTTATCGGACGATAATAAAAAAGATCACACAAGATAGATAATTGTAACCATCCGAATAGCAACAATCAAATGGACAGTTATAAATCAAACAGTCATCGGTCCAAGCTCTCTTTTGGTATCCACCAATCTGGTTTTGTCAGACATAGGCAATATATTCTCATGCTATTTATTATTTTATGAAGTTGGCCCATTTTTGCCGAACAAGTGGTACGCGATGATTTTGATTGATGGAAGCGGATTGGCTGGTGTACCACAGACCAGCTATGTAACTGGTGTATTGACGTCAGCAAGTTCTGTGGGTCACATCATGAAGTATGTGTTATATCCAAACCGTCCATCCATTTTTTGAGCTTGTGTTAAGGCTTGAACGGAAAAATAAGGCATATATAAGGATCAAGGGGACCACACTGCAAAAAGAAGTGGGGTATTGAACGTCTACCACTGAAACCCTTCTGGGGTCATAGAAGTTTCGGATCAATATGAATTTTTTTTTTCCTCTTGATCCAGGTGTTTGTGACATTATGAACAGATTGGATGGAAAATAAACGTTATTATGGGCCCTACGAATTTTTTAACGGTGAAAATCATTATCCCCGCTGCTATTTTTGGTGTGGCCCATTTCAGATTTGGATATGATTCATTGTTTTTCTAATGGTCTAAAATTATCTATAAAAATTAATGAACGGTGTGGATATAATAAATACATCATTGTGGGGCCCATGTAACTTTGATCTCCTTTGAACCGTTCGTACAACTCGGTGCTCGAGGAGCGGTGGCGCTCGTCTTCGCACGCGCGTATCTACACCAGCTATATAGCTGGTGTGTGGTACACCAGCCAATCCGCTTCCGTGATTGATACATGGGTGGGCCCCACTTAGACACGCACGAGATTGGAAATTGAGCAAACGATTCTGATCGTCAAATCGCCAACGAATCACTGGGCCACATCTGGCAGTAACCACCATAAGATTCCGGTCCAATCCATACGGACCATACCACTGGAGTACGCACTTGTTATGAGTGTGGACAGTGTTGGATGCTTAGCAGCTCGTCCTTGCCAATGATCGGACCGTCCAATCTGAAGAACATTGATTGAACAGATGTATGTACACCTCTATCTATGTGATTTTGCCAGGTGGGCGGGGAAGAGTAGTTCGAGTGAATGAAAGGTCCAGATCAACGGTTGCATTTTCTCTGTTTCCTACTTCAACTAGGTGTACCATTAACTTACTCTACCCCTTGATGCACTGAACAATGACTAAGAGTGTGAATTTCTGTCGTCGATCTGATAGTTCAATGGACCCGACCTGACAGTAAGCTTGTCTGGGTCCAAAATTCGGACCCATCAATCAGGTCCGGGTCCAAAGTTAGACCCGACCACCAAATGAGTCGGGGATGAAATCTCACCAAATAAACAAGATCCGTCCTGTCCCAGATCCAATGGGTACCATTTCACAATCCTATGATGGATCATTCCTGGCTCAGATCAAATTTAATGGTTCAATATGGACCGTTGCTCTGACCATTCCTTTGGTGAGTACTATCAGATTGCTATGATACCTCACTCTGGTATGACCTATATCTACATGATGGCCCACCAGAAGAACGACTCGGATCATCACGTGCTTGCCGCTAGTTACGTGATAAGGGTAACCATTCCTTTCATGGACCGAGTCTCACTGACCACACAATCACTCATTTGAATAAGAATTCTTAAAGTGTGTCTTGTTTAGGAATTAGAGACAATAATTCAAAGCTTAGGTTCGATAAGCCCACACGCATGTAGAGCCCTGATCATCTGCACATCAGGTACATGTGCCAATATGGCACATGTGTGGCGCATGTGTGCGAGATCAGATCTTTCCATCAGGTGGGCCAATACTGTTTAGATATTATGACCTAAAAATTATACCATTTTACTCCTCTGGATGAGATTACAAAAACAAATTGATGACACAAGACATCTGATTGTTTTGTAAATTGTGGCCCACCTGAGGATTGAACCTGATCTTTGAACCATGGATCTAATCAGCACGGTCCACCTATGAAGTTCTTGGGTCTGGCGTACGAGTGTCATTTTTGGCACGTGTGTGTCAAGCGTGCGACACGATGTGGTCTCAGCGGATCAAATTATTTACAATATTTGAGGCCGGCCCTATGCTAGGCCATGCTCCGGGGAAGAGATTGTACATTGCGTTCGGGCTTTCAGTTCTGACAAGAGGAGATATATTTCAGTGATCCAAACCGTTGAAATAATGAGACTTGTCATGGATGGTCCACACACAAAGTCTTTCAGATTAGAAGATTTGGTTTTTATTAGTTGAACGATAACCGTGCTGTATGTATCATTTTTCTTACCTGTTTCTTTGGGTTTACGATTTTTCAGAATAACTTACATTGGGCCCACAATATCAACGGTTTGCATTACTGAGAAATGGGACCCACTTATACAAGATCAAAACATGAGCAGTCACGAGCAATGCATTGTACCGCTACTTATTTACATTCTATTGGACCGGATCTAGTCAAAGTATGTTCCAACTCTCGCTGATCCGTCCAATGTCTTTGGGCGTTGTTTTAGCCATTCAAATAAAAATATTAGAGAGATAAGATGTGAGATCCTATACCGTCATCAGGTGGGCCCCTTGTGTGGATTTCTTGGGCCAAAACTAGGTCTGGTCTTTCCTGTCCTTTTAGCCACACATGCACGTAGAATGTATGAATATCCAACATCAATCAATTTTTAGCTATACATTTCTTCGGTACACGCGCGTTTGTAACACAGACGGGGATCGCTGCTCGTGAAATGTAGTGGGAGTTTAAGTCACCATGGGGTAATGAAAAGGCTTAAAAGGAATAGTAGCCAAATTAATTAAAAATGCATGAAACAATAATACAGAAGTAATTATTATAAGTTGGTGTTTGGCTGAGACTCAAAGTTTCACGTTAAAATTTAAGCAAAACTCAAGTTTATAACAGGTGGTCCCCACCATGATATTGATGTTATGTCCACATGGTCCATTCAATTTTTTTTTTTAAAAAAAAAAATCATTTTAAGGTATGAGCCCAAAGACATGATAGATTTAAAGCTAAAGTGGGTCATACCACATCAACCAGTAGGATTGAACGCTTATCATTGAAATTTTATGGGGTACTATTGGTGTTTTAAATCAGCCTTATTTTTTGGCTCATGTTTTAAATTGATTTAACAAAATATCAAAATAAGTAGTTAACATAAACACATATCAAAATAAGTTACATCGGTTGACATAAACAAATATCAAAATAAGTTATTATTATTTATTTACCTTGATTTATATGCACTTTTTTTTTTTTTTTTTGTTAGCTTGTTAGTACACCCCAGTGTTAGTTCACACTTTACTGGTAGCCACCCCCACTAGGGATCAATAGCAAGACCAGCTAACCAATTAAGCTTTAAAGAAAATGGACAATGAATACAATTAATCTGTCTTGTAACATCAACTACATTTGAGTGCTTAGCAATTTTATATTATTTAATTTATCCACTATAGAATTATAATGATGACAAATTTATATTACTTCAATGTTAAATCATCACCAAAATAAATTTAAGTGTCTGTTTAGATTAAAATTTTTTATACTAATACTATGAAAAGTATAATAATTCTAAATATTTCACCAATGGTTCTAGTATTTAGTTTAGACATAGTAAAATTATATTGATGACATAAACATGCGCTTACATATGGTCTTAGGAATTGATATTGACAACAATGATGTCTCAAGTTGACATGGATTGGCAAATAGGCTTGATGAGGCACTCGAAAAACTAAAATCTCAAAACGCACACTCTTGTTGTACTTAAAAAAAAAAAAAAAAAACCATTACGGAATCACAGTTGGTAATGTTTAGATGATATATGTCATATGATAATGGAACACATTTGAGGCATCCAGAGGTAGAAAGTGGTCGAGTGAGAAGAATGGTTAGAAGAACACGTGTTAAGAAGGGAAGGATCTGGAAAACCAACGTCGCAACAAATCAACTATCATAACTGTCGAATGTAAATAAAAATGTCTGAAAGATAGTCAGAAGGGATATATCTACCAAAAAAAGGGGCAAAGGCTACAGACAAAAACCGTAGCCAAAGACCTATGGCTACGGTTATAGTCCGTAGCACGACCGTAGTCGTAGGTGCCGTAACAATAAGCCAAAAAAACTATGGCTACGGATTTAATCCGTAGCCATAGAAACAAATAGCTACGGATTAAATCCGTAGCTATTGATGCAAGTAGCTACGGATTAAATCCGTAGCATATTTTCTGTAAAAATCTACATACGGCTACAGATAATATTTGTAGCTAAAAGTATTACTATATCCGTGGCTATAGGCCAAAGTGAGAAATAGCTACGGTGTCTAGATCTAAAGCTACTGCTATTAGCCGTAGCTTTTTTCTTTAAAAAAAAAAAAACCAAAAATAATAATGGCGTCTCTCATCAATGCAAGTACATGCCCTGATAGATCAATTCATATAAAAATTTTAGATTTAACAATAAAAGAAACAAGTGCATATACAACAAATGAAAAAAATAATCTAGCTTGATGATAATCATGTTCAGGTGCCCTATATTGGAGGGGTTGGATGTCTACATATACCATGTGGACCCCACAATTCTCATATTCATTGTTTTTTCAGAGAAAATATAAATAAATAAATAAAGGTATTTTGGTATTTCTTCTTGTGGAGAAATACCTTCCGAGTATTTCAATTCATGGAGGCATTATTTGGCAAAATCAAAATTCCTGCAAAATTATGCTATAAAAATCCATAAAAATTAGATATAAATTTCAAAAAGGCAATAACTTACCATAGTAGAGCATAAGGGGATGACAAGTCAAGAAATGGGTATGGCCACCTGTAACGTAGATAGGATTGTAACAAATCTTCAGCTCAAACATCCTCAAGTGAGGAAATGCAAAAAAAAAAAAAAAAAAAATTAAAGAAGAAGAAGAGAGTCAGTCTATTTACCAAAGTGAGACACAAGCATGGATGACCCATTTGAAAATGACATATATAGATGTCCACAAAACAAAGTTAGGAGATCCAGAACCATGGGAACCTCTGAAAGAAAAGAAAATCCAAATGGTGGCCAAGTCAATGAGCAGTCGAATCAGCAGTTGGGTAATGCTCGCCAACAAAAAACAAATGCTAGCTTACTAAGCTATTCAAAGCAGTATCTCTAAGGAGAAAGACGGCGTTCGGTGAATGCATACCAGCCAATAATTGCCACATAAGGTAAATATTCATACTTTGCTCAAATAAAATGGAAATAAGGTCTGGTAAACAGTACAAGGAGTTGCTACATAGAAACCAAAAATGACTGGAAGAATGCATAATATTATCCATACAGAGTGTAGCTCAAATATTTTCCCTTTTTCTTCTGCAATCTATTAGGCTGCAGAGTTCCTCAAGACTTTTGATTTTACCAAACAATGCCTCCGCCTTTTCAAAGCAAAGTTGTCACGCCCCAAACTTGGAAACCGGGCTCACAAAATTCCCGATCGCCAAATCTGGTACTGACAGCCTCCGTAGTACCCCATTCTCGGCTCCCAGCGTATATATGCCAGATTTCCAATCCTGGGATCTTACAAGGAGGATTTCCAATGTACATTTATCTCGTAATGAGCATAACCACAAGATTACCCAAATCACAAAGGCAACATCATCATCACATATCCACTAATATAATCGCTTGAGTACAATACTGAGAGGGAAGTACATAAATAAAATAAATCAAAGCTCTAAAAAAAATCGCTGCACGCTCCAGGCTCAATGCTGCTGCAACCTAGCATTACCTGCACACATCTATCGTGCATAAGCTTATAGAAAGCTTAGTGGGTGGTGAAAGTGTGTGCATAAGGTAAGTGCCAAGTAA
Organism: Magnolia sinica; assembly: GCF_029962835.1. Taxonomy (NCBI): domain Eukaryota; kingdom Viridiplantae; phylum Streptophyta; class Magnoliopsida; order Magnoliales; family Magnoliaceae; genus Magnolia; species Magnolia sinica. The sequence continues at coordinate 51,146,841 of NC_080588.1, forward strand.
GCAATATCAGAGTAATCAGAGTAAGCGGAAATACTGATAAACGCATAATCATACAATATCAAAACACTAACAAGATCATGAATCATACGAAATCAGAGTGATACGAAAACATACTGATAGGCCCATGAATACCATCAGTCTTATCCAGGCTATGCGACGCAGAAATATAATAAAAACGATATCATATACTGATGGAGCAATGTAGATCAACTATGCAATGCCGAGACAACAAGCAAAATATCAGATGCCGCTGATGCAATGCAATATACAAATCCTGATGAGTCCATGAATACCGTCAGTCGTATCTAGGCCGTATAATGCAGAAACATAGCAACTTAAAATGCTAAGTACTGCGGATGCAATGTGGTATGCGGTGCGAATGAAATGACCATGCTGGAGTGTGAAGTCGGGATGATAGTACGTAGTATCGCAGGCTATGGGGTCCATCACAAGGGACTTCTATCCAAACCAGTCCCATACCTAAATTTGGATAGTCAGACTCAATGTGGTAAACTCCTGATCTCAGGTTAGTCGCGCGCCCAACCGAAATCTTCGCCATGCGAAGGTACATGTAGCAAATAGTTACGCACCACCGGCCCGAGTGGGTAGTGAATGAATGAATATGCAATTCCTGCTTAATAAGTCCACATATCAGTACGGTTACTCTCTGGGAAATCACCGGGGTCTATTACACTCCAAACCAGATTGCCGCCCCATCGCGCGCAACAAGGTGAGTGGAAGAGACCTCACTATCCGCCTGCCAATATCGGGCCCGGCTCGTCGATAGCGGACCCATTCCTCGAGCTGGTCAAACTCAGCCTAGCATTGCCCCCTCCTCTCGGGCAGGTAAGGCCGCACCCCCTTCCAACCGACCACGACACAGTGGGAGACGCGGCCTAACGGTATACGGCCCTCATGCGCTCATGCATCCACTCGGTCTAGACGTTGGAGCAACCTCTGGAACCAAGAGGGTTTAAGGACTTTCACCCAGGGATATCTATAGCACCCCATGTAGAACAGATTTCCGGTGTCCCATCTGGCCATCCACGAAATACCTGTGGAGGCTACAGCCCTGATGTCGCTAGGGCGTATGGTGGTCATGTCACATAAATGCGAGATGCATGAGTCACACAGTCCAATCATGCATCAATCCTGTGTATAACGAGCACTCATGTGAGACAAATCTCCGCCTATCAGGGAGTCTCATAACAACATGCCCAATGTCATATGCAATGGTCAACCACATCTCATAACAAACATGCAGATGATGCGTATGGACATGTGTCGTGATGCTATGCGGTCACATACTCATAATCGGTATCAATATCGACATCGACGATCGACCTCGACAATGTGGACATTTAACCAACATTGCCCCCAAGGAATGACCCACATAGAGTCTAACGTATAGTGGACCCATGACCTCATACAAGGGCCAAATATACAACACCATGGGCATCACTCAAGAGCTTAATATACATCACGATGAGCCTCTCACATGGACCTAACATACATCACAATGGGCTCCATCGCTTGGCCCTCAAATGCATCACAATGGGCCTCACCACATAGGCCTCATATACATCACATTGGGCCTTAAATACGGGTTGAATACATATCACAACGACCTCAAATAAGGGTCGTATATACATCACATTGGGCCTCAAACATGGGCCAAATGCACATCACAATGGGCCTCAAATACGGGTCGCGTATGCATCTCATTGGGCCTCGACAATCGGAATCGGCCTCTATAATCGGAATCGGCCTCTACAATCGGAATCGACGATCGATCGATAATCAGAATCGGCAAATCGGTCATGTCAATCAGAATTAGCAATCGATCATGACAATCGAAATCGATCGATAATCAGAATCGGCAAATCAGTCATATCAATCGTTAATCGGCCACGATAATCGAAATCGACCGATAATTAAAATCAGCAAATCGGTCACGACAATCGGGATTAATCGATAATCAGAATCGGCAAATCGGTCACGACAATCGGGATCGATCGATAATCATAGTCGGTAAATCGGTCACGACAATCGGGATCGATCAATAATCAAGTAAAATCGGTCACGACAATCGGATCGTTCGATAACGATAATCTAATCGATCGATAATCAAAATCGGTAAATCGGTCATGTCAATCGGATTAATCGATAATCGGAATCGCAAATCAATCACGATAATCGGAATCAATCGATAATCGTAATCGGCAAATCGGTCACGCTAATCGGTATCAACAATCGGTCATGACATCTAATCAATCAATAATCGAATCAAGAAATCGGTTATGTCAATTCCAGTATCGTGAATCGATCATGACAATCGGAATCAATCGATAATCGAATCGGCAAATCGGTCATGTCAATCGGCAATCGGTCATGACAATCGAAATCGATCGATAATCAGAATCGGTAAATCGGTCATGTCAATCGGCAATCGGTCACGATAATCGAAATCGATCGATAATCAAAATCAGCAAATCGGTCACGACAATCGGGATCGATCGATAATCAGAATCGGCAAATCGGTCACGACAATCGGGATCGATCGATAATCATAGTCGGTAAATTGGTCACGACAATCGGGATCGATCGATAATTAGAGTCAGAAAATCGGTCACGACAATCGGGATCGATCGATAATCAGAGTCGGTAAATCGTTACGATAATCGGCCTCGATCGCTATTCGGTCAATCAGCAAGAATGGACCTAACAAGGCTTAATGGAAGATCATAATGTGGACATTCAACCATCATTTCCCATCAATGTGGACATTTAACCAACATTAATCCCAAGGAGTGGCCCACATAAACATCATTACATACATCATGGTGAAATCACATATCTCAACGGGCCTTAAATATACAACCGGTGGGCCCTGCACCTAGGTCTCAAATACATCACATTGGTCCCTCATCACACGAGCCTCAAATACACAAGAGTTGGGCCCTGCACCTAGGCATCATACACATCACGTTGGCCCCTCATCACACGGGCTTCAAATTCATAACAGGTGAGCCCTGCACCCGGGCCTCATATACATCAAATGGGTCGAAATGCATGGGCCCCGAATACATCAAATCGGGCCGCATCATGTGTGCCTCAATCAAATTGGCCGCATCATATGGGCCGCACCAACGGGTCGCACCAATGGGCCTCATAAACGACAAGTGGGCGCTGCATCAATGGGCGGCATAGATATACAATACTTGCATCACGGTGAGGATAAGACGGATACACCATGGTGCATTCCATGGACAGATAGCAGGGATAAGACATACGTCATGATGGTCCCTACCACTGTCAAAGGCATGGATGGTGTGAATATACATATGCCATCAAGGTGGGCCTTACTCAGCACCGTCCAAATGAACGGTGGGGATACAAGACACATCAGTGTGGGCCCCACCCGTCCAGGACGGACGAACTGTTGAATAAAACACATATATAATGGTGGGTCCCACAACACGTCTATGTACGAACACTGTGGATATAAAATAAATACATCAAGGTGGGTCCCTCCCCCACACGTGCCACATGTGTGGGTGGGCCCTACACCATGAAAATGGATGGACAGAGTATAAAATACATAGATCATGGCAGATCTCTCTGCACTGTCCAGACATGGACGGTGTGGATATTAGAACACAAGCAAGGTGGGTCCCATGATTTAGACGGTGTGGATCAAAACCACACATCACCTGAGGGTGGGCCACGTGGATGGGATCCACGGACGGCGTGTATGTAACACATACACGAAAGGTGGGTCCCACGCAATCAAGATGAACAGCATAGATAAAACATTAATGGGTCCCCACCGTCCAGGGCTAGACGGTGGGTGAAATGGATGAAATACGTACATCTGGTGGGTCCACACGTGTGGCCCACCAGCTTGTACCAAGCTGATATCTGTGTTTTCATTTTATCCAGGCCAGTGGACGGTCGGCCTGGATGATACATGGCTGTCAGGTGGGTCCCACAGCTGATGTAGCACGTCAAGATGGTGGACCCCATATTGGATCAAGCTACCATTTGTGTTTTCTCTTCACACGGGCTGGACGGTCCGGATGACCATCATTAAGGCGGGCCCATGATTTGGACGGTGGTGTGCTCCACCTGATATCTGAACCTACCTCATTCCTTCGACTGGACAGACGGTGAAGGAATACAATCCATCAAGGTGGGTCCACGTCAGTGTGGCCCACCCGTTTTTGAACCAAACTGATATTTTATTTTATATTATTCTATTTTATTTTTGTACCAGCGTCCAGGAGGGATGCAACACATTTATCAGTGGTGGGCTCACCGTTCAGTGATATGGACGGTAGGGATAAAACACATATATTACGTGGGCCCCATGGACGGCGTGGATCCCACTCACTCATCAAGGAAGCCCCACGTCCAAGCAATGGACGGTGGGGATAAGGCTCACATCAAGTTCCATCCCACCGTCCAGGGACTGGACGGTGGTGGCATGGATAAAATCCATACTATAGGTGTCCACACGTGTGGCCCAACAACAGCTCTAATAGGGCTGATATTTGTGATTTCCCTCCCATCCAGGTCTGTTTGAGGACGGACAGCGGGGATAGGTGGGGTCCACGTGGGTGGGCATCCGGTTTGGTCCACTTGGTTGGACGGCATGGATCATACATCAAGGTGGGCCATCATACACAAAGTAAAAGAGAGAGGGAAGGAGAGAGAGAGATCGGTGGAGGGAGGGACCCCGCCACTATGGGCCCTCCCTATATAATGCATACATCAAGATGGGTCACACCCTATGTGGGCCCTCAAATAACAAAATCAACGGTTAGATCACCCACCTCAAGATCTCCTCTTCTTCCGCCTATAGCGTCTAGAGCTCCGAGGGAACGTTTTCAACGGTTGAGATGGACTTTAGATGGTGGGATTGGGTGGTAGGAAGGTGGGCCACACCAAGCTCTCTCATGGAGATTGGAGGAGCTTGGACGTTGGGTTGCTTGGGAGATAGGTTTGAGAAATGAGAGAGAGAGAATTGTAAGAGAGAGAGAGATGTGTGAGTGATGGGTGAGGGATGGGTGAAAGGTGATGGAGTGATAGGTGTACTTGACATGTAAGGTTGCTTTGACTTTGGGGTTGCTTGGGGATGAGTGTTGTACTTGACATGTGAGGTGATTGATGGGATTGATTGATGGGATGAGATGTGATTGATTTGAAAGATTGTCTTGGGTTTACAAATGCGCGGCGTTTTCCTCGAACTGAACACGGGCCCACATCTCCTGGCCTGGGTATCACCTCACCGCGTAATACGCGGCGTTGGAACCGCGGCGATGGCGCGGTCGTAATGATACAAGTCTCGGATTGAACCGACTCTGGAATACAGGATGCAACTCAGGATCGTGCGCAAACGCTAGTTATAGATCGCGGGTCGCTGGAATTCGACTGTGAGGACCGCGAAAGCCTATGGAACAGTACGGTCAAGGATACGGGACTTACAAAAGTGCTCTTGGGCAAGGTCTTAGATTCAAGGAATTCCGACAGTGTTTGTAACGGCCACCACCGTTATCTTTACGATACAGGCCGTAACAGCCTTTCCAGTTTCTTTTCTTTCTTTCTTTTTTCTTCTTTTTTTTTCTTCCTTTTTTTTTTGAAAAAAAAAAAACTGTATCTACCCAATAAAAGACAATTAGGGCCTTTACAAGGGGTGTAATGGCCATTATGGGCACCGTAACAGCAATTACGGGTCATTTTTTTCACAATGGCCATTACCGCCATTACAACCACGAACCGTGTAGCAGTTGCTACCGTTACTTTTACGTAATGGCCTTTACGGTCCTATAAGGGTTTTTTTGGCTTGGCTTTTACCAAGCTATTTTCTATAAAAACTTATTCACTCCACATTGGCTAGTGTATGGAAAATTGAGATTTTAATCTACTTAGGGGTCATATGATGTCTATTAAAGGACTTGTGTTCTTCAGTCCTCAAGTTCTTTGTAATAGTTATCCAATTGCACCATCCCAATTCCAATGTCGAATGCCATGAAACAAATGAATCAAAATCTCAAATTTCCAGATCCAATTGCCACCCAAACATACCAAGGAAGTTGATATGAGTTGCTAGTCGCAATACTTGAGAGCAGCTAAGTTGTAAGCTCTTGTAGTTGTCTTCCATATCATACCTATATATAAAAAAAAATGTGTTAGGAGAAAACAAGATTCTGATTAGAATAATTGAAGAAAACTCACAGGAATTCAAGCCTACCAAGATAAACTGTAGAAAAGAAAAATGAAATCCATGGGGCTTGGAAATGATCAAGCTTAAGACACTTCCTGGTAGGATGACAAAAACCTGTAGAAAAAAATTAATTAATTAATTACTACTTCTTACTTACTTGGCTAAGTTTTTATTTTTTTCAGAATTTTTTCAGAATTTTCCAATGGGACTCTTGATCCACACGTGATTGACATCCTGACTATTCATCAGGTGGAGCCACAATTTAGATGTGCTAGCCCAAAACTCGGGTCTATGGGCTAATCATAGTTAAGAAAACTTGATTCATAGCACATTTGATGTATACACGTGTTCCACCAGATAGCAGGTCCATTTTACAAATTCCAAGTTGGCATGGAAAACATAATTGTTTCTATGGTGGAGAATCATGAACTGCATAAGTCTTATGCATAGCGGTTAAATTGCAGACCTATCATGGATATAGCATGGCCTAACAATCATTTAACTGATTAAATAGACAAAGGGCCTCTGTTTTAGAGAAAACCCAAATCAAACCACTTGAAAATAAAAATTAAAAAACAAAATAAACCTCTGTTTTGCAGCCTTTTTTTGCAACAATCCAAAAACCAAGAAGAAGAAGAAGAAGAAGTAAAAAATCCAAATCAAATTACTTCTTTACTAACAAGTTATTTAAAAAAAAAAAAAAAAACATTTGAGGCCTTTGATTGCTAGCTAATTAGACAAAAAACCAAATTCAGACTATAAATAAAAAATATTTAGGACTGCTACCTATGCAACATGTAGATCTACTTCTAAGAAAAAGATCCAGACATGTTAATAACAAACAACTATTCATCAATATCATGTAATTGAAATGTTGCAAGCTCAGTGAATGATAATTCTTACTTGCACCCATATTGGTAATTACACAAACTCCTCTTTCCACAGCCAAAAGTAGGAGCAAAGACATCCAATCTGAAATTACACCAGCATTGGAAAGCAGGACTGAAGACACCAAAGGACATTTTGTCAGAGTGAAGATCCCACATCTGTGGGCCCCCATTGATGCATGTGTTTTATCCTTCCACGCCATACATCCATATGGGGAAAATAAAAGATGTACAAATGTTCAGATTCAAGAGTGAGGTGTGTAAAAATCAGATGCCAATATGATTCAATTAACATACGTATACAAGTTATAACAAAGGCAAACAGAAAATGATCAATGGAGACAATGAGCATATAGGCCAAATTCAACATTTTGAAACTCATAATGGCAAAGAAAATTGAGCTTCAAAGGTTTAAACGGATATTGCCTCCCAATTTTCTCGAGTTCCTTCTGCCATTTCCCATTCAAACTGTCAAATATTGTAATCAATAAACGGTCGACATGCCAAAGATCTACAGGCCCATGAATTGTTTCTCACCAATGTAAATATAAGTTATATAGCTACAAGATATTCACTACAAGAAGCCTACCCTATGCTCCACCCTAACATTACTTGAGCTAAGGTTTAGCTACGATCCAATTCAATTGGCATGCGGTTCTCAAAAACTAAGTCATGCATAAAATAATAATAAATTGTCATCATAATAAATAAATAAATAACTTGATGTTTGGTGGGAAGTGGATTATAAAACTTTTGCTAATATACCATTTAAAAGCTATTCCTAAATTGATGGGAGAAAGTTTATAGTACCAGGAATCCACAAATTATATTTGTGTGGTATAATTAATGAATAGAAAATTTATACTACATCTAGTGGTAACATACCTGGGAATCTGCAAATTATATTTGTTGCAATCTGTATTTCAGGTACCAGTTGATTCAAAGTATCTACCACAGTTCTGAACTCACTTACAGTGTATTCTCGATTCATTGCCTGAAATATAAACAACAAATATTCTCTTAGGAGTCTATATAAAGCTGGAATCATTGGTCTCGATCATTGATCAAAGGTACCAACGAAATTTAATAAAAAAAAATTATCTGATCAACAATCTTTTCCCACTTACGCTCAAAACAGAGTTGGGGCCATGTGATGTATGAAGGCCATCCAACCCGTCCATCATTTGTGTCACCTCATATTATCTCCAGATTTCGTAACTTAAGCAACCTAAAAGGAAAAAAGGAAATAATGTGGAAATTAGAATTTGTGAGCCATGTCAGTTGTACATGATTGAATCAAATCATATCCCCAGTACTAGGACAGATATCAAAGGGGATAAATATGACAAAATGAGCACTTACCCAAAGCAATCCACAAATTCTCAAAGCAAGTTCTCAATCCACATTGTAATTTCATGATTTTCAAAACAATGACTGAGAAACCGGAACAAAGTTCAAGAGCATCTCAATGCAAGTTCAAAAATAAGGGAATATGAATGATATCACACAATGCAAAAATGGAGAAGGAAAACTGAACAGCTATCAGGCCTCGGTGATATTTGTAGAGCCAGCCCTTATCCACAAATGACAGTGGTGAAATACTACGATGAACACCAACACTTTGCAAGTGCAGATGCTGGGAACTGAGAATTCATTCGGCAAAGGCAGGTATTGCTGAAACAGGTTGGTAAATAGCAGTTGACAACTGCTTCAAGTGCACAGGTTTTCAAGTGCACAATGGTTCAGATTAACAAATCCAGTGATCTACACTCAAATTGCATTGATGAGTAGGACTCAAATTTTGACTCTCTCAAGAGGCCTTCACCTCTCCTCAAAATTAAATGAAAATTTTATGTGGACACATCATAGAAATCAGCCATACATACTCAACAACACAATCAGCATTTTAAAATAAATCTCAAACATGGGAAAGAGTTATTACTTCCAAAGTCACTAGGATGAATTCTATTTAACTACTTGATTTGTAATCTTTTTAAGGCTTAAGTGCTGCAGTGTTGAGATATTCCACCACGAGTAGTATAGATTGTGTGAACAGCAGAAGGCTCTGGATTGCAAGGCTGATCTGATTTCCAAAAATAGAAATGTCCTCGCTGCTAAAACCCGTCAAGTTTAGTGATAGCTTCCCCACTGCAAGAGCTTCCACTCTAGCATGCACCTGAACACAACTTCCAATATAACAGCTAGATTTTGGGGAAAAAAATCAAAACAGAGACATCTACACTGATCCATGCTAATTTGCTTATACCCAATTCCTTTTTGGGTTTCAAAGAGCATGATTTTTTACTATAACCCAAGTGACATGGTAGGCTCAACACATCAATCACTGTGCGGGTAAATATGGACTCGCAAAACATAAAGAAATGAGGTGCGCTCCAGTGGTACTGGTACCACTGTAAGGTATGACTCAAAGAGGGGAGACTGGCAAAGGCATATTCAAAATAAAAAACATAAGAGAATACAAATTTTTGCATGGAACAAACAGATACTCACAGAACTTGCAGTGCGGTGACAGATCACATCATTTTCAGATTCATATCCTTCGAGATAAAAAGGAATCCAAAAAATTTCAGACAAAAAGGTTATGAAAAGGTTCTACATTCTTGAACTTGTTTTGTTCACTCAAAATGAAATGTGAAATAGGCTATCATATGAGGCTTAGACAGAAACCAGATTTTCTAGCACATGAGCGATAAAAACTTGTTTTGTGCTGGAAATTACTAGACAGAAACCAGATTCATATGAGCACATGCAAACAATTTTGGATTACTTTTTGTAATTACTAGATCATACGAGCATATCCAAATTTTTTTGCATGTGTTGGAATCCTATATCACATTTCATGTGCTAGAAGATCTGGTTTTCGCATGCACATATCAGACAAAAACTAGATTTATATGAGCGAGTTGCATGAGAAAAAAAGGTTCTACATTCTTAAACTTGTTTTGTGCACTCAACATGAAATGTAAAATAGGTTATCATATGAGGCTCAGACAGAAACCAGATTTTCTTTACTGGGGAAACCATAATTGGCATCAGAGGATTCGGCGGAAATGCCCATCAAAACGAGAAAAACTGCTCATTGATCAATTAAGAATTATCAGGAGAATGCCGTAGAAATACCATGGCATTGTGTAACTAGAATCCAATGCATCCAACGTTTCACGGTATTTTGCATAAAAATACAAAAGTTGATTTTTATTTTTATTTTTTGTTCAAAAGCAATGGATGTTTCCCAATTAGTTGGTATAAGGCTTTGATGATGATGAAGATTAATGGATGTTTCACAACCTGGAAATCCTACAGGAATTCAAACACACAGAGATTGAAGAGATGAATAAGAGGACATATGCCAGCACACCAGTCATGTGAGATCTGCACCTATCACCTGAGTAGATCTAACCATGAATATGCCCTGCTACAAAGCAAGTTAATCCACTCATCAGGTGGGCCATACTCATATTCGAAAAAATGAACAGCTGCTTTGATTGCACATCTCTCACACATGTGCCACGATCCAATTCTTTAATCCCTTAATGGAAATCATTCAAAAAACAAGAAAAGGCTACAAAGACAACAACTTTTGATTTTCTTAAGAACGTTAAAGAGAACATGAGGCTTGTAAGTCGGTCAAGCAACCATTAGACTTCGCCCCCACCACATTTAGAGACCGTCAGCTAGCCTTTATGGGTCCGACAGTTACCTGTTTCTGAAACAGGTAACTGTAGTGCATTAGCCTAGATTTTGAGATGTATGCCTAACATGGGATGCAGATCTAATGGACAGCTTGGATGACCCTCACACAACACGGTGGGCACTCCTTTCAATATTCAAAACCCACTCCACAAATTTCAGAAATGGAGAGAGAGAGAGAGAGAGAGAGAGAGAGAGAGAGAGAGAGAGAGAGAGACTGACCGATGTCTGGATTTCCTCTCATTCTTCTCCTTTTTCTTTTTCTTCTTTTTCTCCTTCTTTCGAGTGCTCTCCAAGTCTCTCTCACGGATCAATGGTGGGTTTAGGTGAAAGGGGGTTTTGAAAACCCTAGTGAGAGAGAGAGAGAGAGAGGTTGGGAAACAGGGAATGGGGCCAAGAGACAGAGAGAGGGCGAGGGAGCACGGGAGATCGAGAGAGGGCGGGGGAAAGGGAGAGGCTGAGTGCGAGAGAGAGAGAGAGAGAGAGAGAGAGAGAGAGAGAGGGCTTGGTTTTGGGAGATGGCGCGGGCGCGAGAGAGAAAAGAGGATTTTTATTTGGTTTTGGAAGATGGCGCGGGCGCGAGAGAGAAAAGGGGATTTTTTTATTTGGAGGTGCTCGCGCAGGAGGATTAGAAGGGATTTGGTTTTGGGGCCGGTGACGGACGGAAAGTGTTTATATTTGTGGGGCCTACCGTGATGTATGTTACTGATCCACTCCGTCCATTCATTTTAACGGATCATTTTAAGGGTTGATCCAAAAAAGAAGTCATATCGAAGCTGTAAGAAGATCCCATAAAATATTAATGATAAAAATTTATTTTTTATTATTTCTTACTGTGTGGTCTACTTAGACCTTCAATGTACCTAATTTTTGGGCTCATCAATTGAAACTATATATTAGAATATATGGGCTGCCTAGATAACACATACATATTCCAATGGGCCTCATGGAGCCCCTTAAGCCCCATCAATCTCTAATAAAATTCTGTTGGGGATGCAAGCTTTAGCTACAAATTAAATAGGATTTAGCTACGGATTAAATCCGTAGTAATTTGCTATGGTTTATATCCGTAGGCAAAAACTTCCAAAGTCTGTAACCTGTGGTCGATTTTTTGGTAGTGGATCTATAAATAAGAAGGAATCTAACAAAGCAAGCCATCTCACACCAATCCAATCAAACCAATCAAATTATCTTTTCTTATCATAGTTGATAGCTTAGCTTTATCGTATGAGTAACGATCATCTAGTAGCAGTAATCCTTAGTTGTAATTTAGAAGTGGTAATCTTTAGTTATAATCCAACTTTACGCTTATAAGTTGGACTATTCCCGATTTCAATATAAGTAGTTTTTCTTTCAGAAATAAGCCTTGCGGTTGCTCCATTTGATCGACTGTAAGTATTTTCTTTTTGTCTAATTATTTCCACATACAAAAGTCCTTTCGTACGAAAGGCAGTGTGTAGCCCATCTTCGAAGGAAAAACCCCACCATCCAATAATCGCTTGATTATCTTATAACAATCTTATAAGTGGTTGAATAGACAACCGATCTTCTCAGGTCTCGATCATATATGATCACACTTGATGTATTTGCCTACGTAAACGTCGAATGTAAATACAAACGTCTAAAAGATAGCCACACAAAAGGGATCTATAAATAAGGAATCCAACAAAGCAAGTCGTCTCACGCTAATTAAATTATCTTTCTTTATCATAGTCAACAGCTTAACTCTATCTTAAGAGTACGTAGCATATCTTTTTTAGTTTCAATACAAGCATTTTTTTTCTTTAGAAATGCACCTTGCAGTTGCTCCTTATAATTGACTGTAAGTTTTTCCTTTTTGTCTGATTGTTTTCATATACAAAAGCCATTTTATATAAAAGGCAATGTGCAATCTATTTTCGGAAGAGGAATCCAACTCCCTAATGTTCGCCTTATTATCTTATAACAATCTTGCAAGTGGCTGAATAGACAACCGATTTTGATCACACTCTTCATACCTGCCTATTTTGGTGATTGGGGTTAATTTGTTCGGTTTGAAGGCACACCCACACACATCACACGTGACCGAAGTAAACCAAGAGCCAACTATTCTTTCTCTCTCTAAAAAAAAAAAGAACATCATACATGGCTAGTACATGAAGATAAGAGGGAGGATCCATGCCATCCATCTAGTAGTCATCTTCATAGGACTGCACATGTGCGACTTCCAACCATGGGCCATCTATAGAACACACTAGATGGATGCTCTGGGTCCATTACCTTAATTAGCTGGCACCTGTGATTTACTTGGGCACGAATGAACGTAAGAAAGATGATATCGTTCATGGGACGACGTTTCCAAGTCATTGGGGTCTAAGAGAACAATGCCTTAAGAGACAAGATAGACGGGTGTTTGATTAGCTAGTGGATGGAGGATGAGTGCAGAGCTCGACAATCAGAAATGTCTGCATTTATCCTTTTGCATTCGCCATGGGGTCCACATTTGGATGATCACAATCATTCTTCTCCAATGTATCTATGTTGATGGAACAATGTTACTATAAATATAATTTTAAAATGATCATGACCATGCATTGGTTTGTGAACTAATATGTTATTAGATTTTAAATCTCTAGCTATGTAATATTCTATATTTAGCATAATATGTTTGGAATTTCCATGTGTTTAGTATTGGAAGAAAAACACCCTCTTTATAGTATGATTACAACCTATTGATAGGCAATATGCATAGCTATAAGAAAGATCATAGGTTGTAAATATAGGATATTATATAGCTAGAGAGAATATTACATAGCTAGAAAAAAGATCCTATGTGCTGAATATAGGATATTACATAGCTAGAGATTTATAATCTAATATGAACTTGGATGAAAACCTTGAAAATGCTCTTTTAAATGTCCAAATTCAACTTTAAATACTCATTATAAGAATTGTCTGTTCTGAATTATTTTTTAAATGCTGATCATTATCTACATTAGACCCCAGAAGATCGACAGTCCCGATCATCCAACCAGCTTTGTAGGTAAACTCTTCGCTTGTCATTAAAAAAATGAGACGTTTGCTACCACATAATACGTTCTCACGGATTATTATGGGATACCTTGGGATTATAGCCGTTGGATCTGTGGTCACATTTAAGTGCTCTAAACAGTTTTATCTGATGGGTCTCCTCAGGTTAGAATAATTCAATCCTATGATCATTTAACTCCTTCCATTGAATATGGTTCTCTACTTAATTTATTTATTTATATTTTAAGATAAGTTTAAAGTTTTCCAATCTTAAAAATTTTTGATGCATCCACCATCAGGAATGTATCCGGTCAGATAAACAGTTCTGATAATCGAAACATGATCCCATATCTAATGGCTATGGTGCTAACTCCATAACAAATTAACAATAGATCGGGACGGAGCAAAACTCCATTTATTACAAAAGGAATTTCACCTGATTGGGTCCGTTGCGTTGGATCATGAAGTTAAATTCGTCGCTTAATACTGGACATGAATCAGAGTGATAGATAGATCTGGACTGTCCATAGATGGTCTTTTGGTGGTAACCACACCAGAGGATAATCCAACCACGTAAGTTCTTTCTCTTGAATCCATTTCGATTCTGACCGTCCACTTGAAGGCCGGTGTCTGTAAGGATAGGATGGTCTATTCTATGTGATTTTCGACTTCATTTAATCTCTGCATACAACCCTCTAGTTGAACGTTCTTGATCCACTGTCTCATATGCCACGTGTAAAGTATTGGACGATGAAAACGTTCTCCCCATGCAGCAATCCCAAGCTCTCTTACAGTCTTACTAAATATATGTTGCTGGATTCACGGAATGTTATTATTGAAAGTGATTCGGAGAATTGTGAATCCATGGAACTGAAAATGTGGTGCCCTTCTTTGAAATTTGTATATTCAAAGTTTGGATAGTGTGGGAAAACTAAAGAGTGTTTCGGAGTAGAATTTAAATGGATTGCAATTTGCTCAACTCATTGTTGTGGAAATGACCCAAGTAGGGTGTCACAGTTTTAATCCATAACGACAACTAAACCCTTTATCGCAATTCCAATATTCCTTTTTGGTGCATGAAATGTGGTTAGCTTCACTATTCACTCTTTTGTTGAATTTAATTATTACAATTCAATTCAATTGAGCATCAAAACAGCCTAAACCTGTAAACCATCATTTTGAAACCTAACTAACATAAAGAGAACACACCCATCTCCTTAAATGTTCAAGACTTCATTAATCTGGTAGGTCCTACTGCTGAAGGCCCATGCTATAAAAGGAATAATAATTGAACAATCTTGGCCATCCATAAAATTGGTTTTCTTCATTATATCATTAGGTCCTACAGTTGAAGGCCCATGGTATAAAAGGAACAACAATCAGACAATCTTAGCCATCTATTGAATAGGCTTTCCCTAATGAATATGGGCCACTGACCATGGCTGTTTCACTTATCCCTTTGAAGTCTACAACTACGAAGTTTAGCATCTAATAGTGAGTATGATTTTGTACCATGGACCATCCACATATGGCCCACCAGATGGACGGCTCTGAATGAAGAATCTTAATGCAATTTGCAACAATGGTAATCTAAAAATTATTTTTCTATCAATAAACAGCCATCACATAGATAGTACATTTATCACAACTTAGTACATACACTAAAAAATACTATAGAATGCATTCACTCGTGCACATTCTCCACATGTGCGTGACCTTCTCCAGGGCTTGGACCAGAGTCCTTAATCCCTCCAAGAGCATAATTTTTTGTGAATTGGTGGCCCTTGCCGCCAGGATTTGGACCTGATTCTTTGATGGCTCCCAGAGACAAATCATTGCCGAAATGCAGGATATCGGCATCGAAGGTGGATTGAATCAATGGATTCAACGGCCGAGCTTGCGTTGAGGAGATGGAGCTCAATAAGAGAAGAAGGAGAGAAAGCTGTAGAAGAACCTTGAGTGCTCCAGCCATGTTTGTATGTAGGTGGGTATGTGGTTGGGAGCCAAGGAAGGTACTAACATGAGTAGTGTGGCAATGTATTTATAGTGGCAGGAGATTAGTGAGGAATTTTCCTGTTACACTCTCTAAGAATGTTCTTTGCAAAACAAACTTTCGGCATAGTTGCTGTAAGGCTGCTGATAATAGAGATCTGAGCCGCTTAAATAGTAGACACCCACATGTAGATTCCATGTGTGAAAAATCAGGATGGTGTGATCGATCGGTGGGCCATAAAAGCACGTTGAATGTGGAAAGTTGGTCAAGTTTATATAGTCATCCATATCTTTCGTACAGCGTAGCACACTGGATAAGTGGGTCACCTTAATTTTTTGGTACTGGAATCCAAATGGTGGGGCCCACGTGATGAGCGGTTCTGATCTCTTATATCGGCATGTTCCAAACGAGTACACCAATAGGTCCACAAAGGAGTGCACATATCAGGATTGTAAATGGTATGTTTGACTGTGGAAATGTAAGAGTAAGGAATTCAAAATACACATTGGGATTGTTTCTGAGGTGGTGCCATGTAGGCATGAGGAAACATCGCGGGGGATTCATGTGGTGAGGGCATTGAATAGAAAAATGGGGTGGGAGTTTTTGGTCCAAAGTCACGAGAGCTGTGCATGGAAGAAGAAGGGAAAAAAAAAAAGAAAAAAAGAAAAGAAAAGAAAAAGAGAGAAGCTCGATGTTGAAACTTGAAGTGGGGAGAGTTATTTTTTATTTCTTCTTCCTACCAACCGCAAGGGTGATTGCATGTAGGCTATCAAAGACCTAGCCCTCTTCATAGAATATGGAATTCTGTAATGAGAACAGAAAGAAAGAAAAGACGCCGGTCGCCCATGCAAGTTGAACAGAGAAAAACCTGATACTTGAATTATGTTACGAACATCCATACACATGCATGCTGCCATACTATACATACTTAAATATATCTCAATCAAAGCCGTTTGAATTTAAGGAAAATTTTTATAGGAGGATAATAAAAAAAGATCTTACGAGATAGATGATTGTAACAATCCGATTACCATCAATCAAATGGACAGTTATAAATCAAACAGTCATCGTTTGGTATCCACCAATCTATTTTTGTCATACATAGACACTATATTCTAATGCTACTTATTATTTTATGAAGTGGGCCCATTTTTGTCAAACAAGTGGTACGCGATGATTGTGATTGATACATGGGTGGGCCCCACTTGGACACGCACGAGCTTGGAAATTGAGCAAACGATTCTGATCGTCAAATCACTGGCTCCCAAATTGATGTATAAAACAAAAGAAAATATTTTTTAAAAAAGAAACAGATGGATATTTGAGAGATGGTTGGTACACTTTTTGTTGTGGGGCCCATCTACACAAGTCCAATAAATGAACATTCCGCGTAATAATGTAGCACACATTTCCTCAGTACCATTTCACAAGCTGAACACTTGAGAAAAGATACCATACAACCAGGTGAAAAAAAGAAGAAAAAATAAATAAATATCAGAGGGTGTGTGGAACAACCGCCTCTATCCAACGGTTCCAGTTCTCCCGTGACCTTATGCTGGGACAGGGCAGTAGTGGGGCCCATTGGATGCAAACACACGATCCAAACCATTCATCAGATGTCTAGCATTAGAAAATCCTTATGAATGAAAACTCAGCCCGATCCAAAACAGAAGTGGGCTACGGAAAAGGGAACAAGCTTGAAGAAAACGCCTACCCTTGAATTTCATAGGGCCACGTGTAAGTCATTAAATAGCCTGATTTTGGCCTTAATCTGGACTGGATGAAGGGTCTAACAGGACTGGATTCTATTTATACAACACGATAAGCCTCCACTCTAATAAACGGTGGGTGTTCCATCTCAACATGTTCTAATTTCTATGGCCCACTTGAGTTTTGGATAGGTATGGTTTTTTGGGATTGGGGGCTTTGAGGTCATGCATCTGATGAACGGATTGGATTCCGCCAACGCATCACTGGGCCATATCTGGCAGTTACCACCATAAGATTCCGGTCCTATCCATACGGACCATACCACCGGAGTACGCACTTGTCATGAGTGTGGAAAATGTTGGATGCTTAGCAGCTCGTCCTTGCCAATGATCGGACTGTCCAATCTGAAGAACATTGATTGGACAGATGTATGTACACTTCTAGTCAATGTGATTTTTTCCAGGTGGCCAGGGAAGAGTGGCTCGAGTGAATGGAAGGTCCAGATCAACTGTTGCATTTTCTCTGTTTCCTACTGCAACTAGGTGTACTATTAACTTACTCTACCCCTTGATGCACTGAACAATGACTAAGAGTGTGAGGCCCGTTTGTTAAATCTGAAGTCTAAAGCCTGAATCTGAAATCTAAAGCTGAATCTGAGATCTGAAGTCAAAAAACTTGTTTAGTAATTATGGTTGAAGCCTAAAAATTTAGTACTGAATTTGAAATAATTTGTTTGTTAACAAACATCTAAAATATCTAAAATATGTTAATTTGATACATTTACCCCTATCTCTTGTTTCGAAATGTTTTACATTATAAAGATATTATTTTTTATTAAATGAAAATACAATTATTCTAGTTAATTCAAATAAACCATAAAATACTTAATAAAAAATTAAAATATCATTATTCACAAAAGTTAAGGTGGGCCCCATATAGGTTTTCGGCGCAATAATTTCTCTCGTCGATCTGATAGTAGACTGGACCCGACCTGACAGTATCTCGTCGATCTGATAGTAGACTGGACCCGACCTCACAGTGAGCATGTCTGGGTCCAAAATTAGACCCGGCCACCAAATGAGTCGGGGATGAAATCTCACCAAATCAACAAGATCCGTCCTGGCCCAGATCCAATGGGTCCCATTTCACAATCCTATGATGGATCATTCCTGGCTCAGATCCAATTTTAATGGTTCAATATGGACCGTTGCTCTGACCATTCCTTTGGTGAGTACTATCAGATTGCTATGATACCTCACTCTGATATGACCTATATCTACATGATGGCCCACCAGAAGAACGACTCGGATCATCACGTGCTTGCCCCTAGTTACGTGATAAGGGTAACCGTTCCTTTCATGGACTGAGTCTCACTGACCACACAATCACTCATTTGAATAAGAATTCTTAAAGTGTGTCTTGTTTAGGAATTAGAGACAATAATTCAAAGCTTAGGTTCGATAAGCCCACACGCATGTAGAGCCCTGATCATCTGCACATCAGGTACATGTGCCAATATGGCACATGTGTGGCGCATGTGTGCGAGATCAGATCTTTCCATCACGTGGGTCAATACTGTTTAGATATTATGACCTAAAAATTATACCAATTTACTCCTCTGGATGAGATTACAAAAACAAATTGATGACAAAAGACATCTGATTGTTTTGTAAATTGTGGCCCACCTGAGGAGTGAACCTGATCTTTGAACCATGAATCTAATCAGCACGGTCCACCTATGAAGTTCTTGGGTCTGGCTACGAGTGTCATTTTTGGCACGTGTGTGTCAAGCGTGCGACACGATGTGGTCTCAGCAAATTGTCCGGATCAAATATTGTACTAGACCATGCTCCGGGAAAGATATTGTACGTTACATTCGGGCTTTCAGTTCCGACAAGAGAAGCCATATTTCAGTGATCCAAACCGTTGAAATAATGGGACTCGTCATGGATGGTCAACAAATTAAATTCTTTCAGATTAGAAGATTTGTCTTTTGTTAGTTGAACGAGAACCGTGCGATATGTATCTTGTTTCTTACCTGTTTCTTTGGGTTACGATTTTTCAGGGGAACGGATCACTTAAATTGGGCCCATAATATCAACGGTTTGCAGTACTGAGAAATGGGGCCACTTATACAAGATCAAAACACAAGCAGTCACGAGTAATGCATTGTACCGCTGCTTATTTACATTCTATCGGACCGGATCCAGTCAAAGTATGTTCCAACTGGTCCGATTCCGTAGGGGTGTACACGAACGGAGCCACATCGGTCAACTCGCTCGACTCCGCCCGAAAAAGCTTGACTTGACTAGACTTGGAGATGAGTTCGATCCGAGTCTAGCCGTTTTTTATTGCTTGAAAATGAACTTCGAACCAAGTTCGATCTAACCCTAGCTCGACTCTACTCGGATCGATACTCAGAGCGACTCGATTATACATATATAAACCCTAAAACTAAAACCCTATTCATTTATACCCTTTTCAAAATACAGCCGCTCCCTACCTCTCTCAACTCCCTCTCTCCCTGCCCTAATGTCTCTCAAGTCCGGTGCCCCAATCTCTCTCTCTCTCTCTCTCTCTCTCTCTCTCTCTCTCTCTCTCTCTCTCTCTCGTCCCTTTCGTCCCTCTCCCTACTCGTCCCAGACGTCCCAGACCCTGGTTGTCCCATGTCCATTGCTCCCCATTCCTTTTTCTCAAATCAACTTGATCTTTGGAGAGGATTTTGAGGAGATTAAGCATTCATTTGTTGGGGGATTCAAGACAGGGTTTGTAGCCATGTGTACAAGTAGGTAAGCTATTTCCTTCCAACGTTTGTTCTGCATTTTCCTGATAATACCAAAGTAGAAGATGTAGCAAGATGGCTTCTACCATCTTTCAAAGGTTTTAAGACAACCAATGGAGTATTTCATGCAACACATGGATGAATTTTACCCAATCATAAATTGGCCAAATCGCTCAATGCTTCCTAATGTTTTCATTTTCAAGTCTAAAATTGTTATTGAGCTTATCGGATTCTGTTCTGTTTCACTAAAGGGAGGTCATGGATCAAACTCGATGTAATCCCACTCAAACCTCTTTATTTTTTGTGTAAGGATTTGAAGAAATATGAACTCAGCTCGAAAGCTCAAAATTGGCTCGAACTGGTCCGTTTCCTGACCGAGCCGAGCCGGACATGCTGGCTCGGTCACTGAGCCGAGCCGAGTTCGAGTTGGGTGTGCCTGGTGACTGAGCTGAGACTAGCTCGACTCGGATCGGCTTGTGTACACCACTACTGATCCGTCCAATGTCTTTGGGTGTTGTTTTAGTCATTCAAATAAAATATTAGAGAGATAACATGTGAGATCCTATGCCGTCATCAAGTGGGCCCCTTGGTGTGGATTTCTTGAGCCGAAAGTAGGTCTGGTCTTTCTTGTCCTTTTAGCCACACATGTACGTAGAATGTATGAATATCCAACATTAATCAATTTTTAAATGTACATTTCTTTGGTACACGCGCGTTTGTAACACAGACCCAGAGCACTGCTCGTGAAATGTAGTGGGAGTTCAAGTCACCATGAGGTAATGAAAAGGCCTAAAAAGAATAGTAGCCAAATTAATTAAAAATGCAAGTAAATAATAATAAATAAGTAATTATTATAAGTTGGTGTTTGGTTTAGACTCAAAGTTTCACAGTAAAATTTGAGCAAAACTCAAGTTTATAATAGGTGGTCCCCACCATGATATTTATGTTATGTCCACATAGTTGATTCATTTTTTCAAAGATCATTTTAGGGTATGAGCCCAAAGATATGATAGATTTAAAGCTCAAGTGGGCCATACCACGTCAAACAGTGGGATTGAACGCTAACCATTGAAATTTTCTTTGGTGCTATCAGAGTTTTAAATCTGTCTTATTTTTGGGCCCATGTTTTAAAATGATTTAACAAAATAAATGGATGATGTCGATGAAACACATACATCATGGTGGGGGTAAGGAATTTTATGTGAGGTAACCAAGTGTCTTTCAAAAGTCACACCGGTTGACGTAAACAAATATCTAAATAAGTCATTATTATTTAATTACCTTGATTTATATGCATTTTTTTTTTGTTAGCTTGTTAGTACACCCTACTGTCGGTTCATACTTCACTGTTAGCCACCCCCACTAGGGATCGATACCAAGACCAGCTAACCAATTAAGCTTTAAAGAAAATGGACATTGAGTACAAACTTAATCAGTCTTGTAACATCAACTACATTTGAGTGCTTAGCAATTTTATACCATTTAATTTATCCACCATAGAATTATAATGGTGACAAATTTATATTACTTTACTGTTAATCATCACCAAAATAAACTTAGGTGTCTGTTTAGATTGAAAATTTTCATACTAATGATATGAAAAGTATAATAATTCTAAATAATTCACCAATGGTTCTAGTGTTTAGTTTAGACATAGTAAAATTATAATGATGGCACAAACATGCGCTTACATATGGTCTTAGGAATTGATATTGATAGCAATGATGTCTCAAGTTGACAGATTGGCGAATACGCTTGATGAGGCACTCGAAAAACTGAAATCTCCAAACACACACTCTTGTCGTACCCTTTTTTTTTTTTTTTTTACCATTACGGAATCACAGTTGGCAATATTTAGATGATACATGTCATATGATAATGGGACGCATTCGAGGCATCCAGAGCCAGAAAGTGGTCGAGCGAAAAGAACAGTTAGAAGAACACATGTCAAGAAGGGAAGGAAGGATCTGAAAAACCAACGTCACAACGAATCAACTGCTATAACTGTCGAATGCAAATAAAAATTTCTGAAAGATAATCGGAAGAGATCTATAAATAAGAAGGAATCCAACAAATTAAGCAAGCCGTCTCACACCAATCCAATCAAACCAATCAAATTATCTTTCCTTATCATAGTTGATAGCTTTAGCTTTATCCTAGGAGTAGCGATAATCTACTAGCAGTAATCCTTAGTTGTAATCTAGAAGTGGTAATCTTTAGTTATAATCCAAGTCTACGCTTATACACTGTACTATTCTAAGTTTCAATATAAGGAATTATTCTTTTAGAAAGGAGCCTTGCAGTTACTCCATTTGATCGACTATAAGTATTTTCTTTTTGTCTGTTTGTTTTCGCATATAAAAGTCCTTTCGTACGGAAGGCAAGATGTAGTCCATCTTCGAAGGAAGAATCCCACCCTCTAATAATTGTTGGAACGTCCAAACCAAATGGACGGTTCAGATGCTCCAGTGACCTTTAGAAACTTTTATGGCATTTGAAATGCCACATGTTGTGGTATCCAGGCCATTGAGAAGAACAATACATGGGATCTCGTATGAAACTGGTAGAATAAATGTAGTTAATGAGGGCATATTAGGTATTTCACAGGGTAGCAAGTTACTATATAAACAGTTGGGGTGCTGTACGTTCAATGTAAGCAAAGTGAAAAGAAAATAGCAAAATAATTTAATCCAATTTTTTTTATTTATTATCTTTGTGCTGTGTACGGCTCTAAGGCTTTGTAAAGCCAACAATTGTGGTGCGTACGGTTCTAAGGCTTTGTAAAGCCAACAAACTAGTATCAAAGCACCAAGTTCAGCAGTTTTACAACCCCGATTCAGCAGAGTTACAACCTCGTTTCAACAGAAAGAACCAGATTTAGCAATAGTGTAGCAACTAGATTGTTCTTCCTCCAGCAAGTAAACATCATTCCTGTTTGTTTGCTACAAGTCCCTAATTAAATGGCCAACTCGATTCAGCCGCAAATTTTGAAATTGTCTAAGGACAACTATGAGAATTGGTGCATCTAGATGAAAGCACTATTTGGGTCGCAAGAGCTATGGGAGATTGTTACCGATGGGTATGTAGAACCCACAACGGAAGAAGAAGCTCTTTACACCACTGATCAAAGGGCGGTCCTCAAAGATCGAAGAAAGAAGGACAAGAAGGCTCTATTTCTTGTCTATCAAGGGTTGGATGAGTCCACCTTTGAACGGATCACTGAAGCGATAACATGCAAGCAAGCATGGGAGATTCTTAGCACAATCTTCAAAGGAGTTGATCGTGTGAAGAAGGTTCGTCTCCAAACTTTTAGAGCTGAATTCGAGACCTCACACATGAAGGAAGGTGAGAACATTTCTGATTTTTTTTCAAGGTTACTTGTTATTGTTAACAACTTGAAAAGAAATGGTGAAAAGATCGAAGATGTACGGGTTGTTGAAAAAGTACTTCGATCCCTCACAACCAAATTTGAGCATGTGGTTGTTGCCATAGAAGAATTAAAGGACTTGAAAAATCTGTCCATTGAAGAATTGATGGGCTTGTTGCAAGTACATAAGCAACGAATGCAAAAGAATGCGGGTTCAATGCTTGAACATGCCTTAGAGTCTAAGTTGACTCTAAAGAATGGTCCTACACAACGTGGGGCCGTGGCACTAGCAATCGTGCGAGAGGCAGAGGGCGTGGATATTATCCAAGCCAATCACAAAATCAACAAAAGATTACCAATTTCCGTGGAAGAGGAAATGGTAGAAGTCGATCCATGTGTGGACGTGGAAATACAAAAAATATTCAATGTTACAATTACAACAAGTTTGGCCATTATGCTTCAGACTACTGGAGCAAACTAGTAGATCAAGATGAGCATTCTAATTATGTAGAAGTATCAAATCATGAAAAAGAAGACTCCATACTTCTTCTTGCACAAGAAGAAGCATGTGATCAACATGACGTATGGTATCTCGACTCTGGTTCGAGTAACCACATGTGTGGAAAGAAAGAGTTGTTCGTAGAACTGGCAGAAAAAGCTCGTGGCAATGTGAGTCTAAGAGACTCATCAAAAGTTCCTATGAAAGGTAAAGGAAAAGTTAAAATCTATCAGAAGAATGGTGTGCCAAATTTTATCTCCAATGTGTATTACGTACCAAACATGAAAAGTAGCATCCTCAGTATCGGCCAACTCCTTGAGAAGGGGTATGTCATACACATGGAAAACCATTCTCTCTCTATAAGAGATGCACAGGGAAGACTTGTGGCTTAAGTCCAAATGGCAAAGAATCGCATGTTTCCACTCAATATTAACACAAAAGCTGAGAAGTGCCTCTATGGACTCATGAAGAATGATTCATAGAGATGACATCTTCGCTTTGGGCATCTCCATTTCGGTGGCCTTAAACTCTTATCCTCATCAAGTATAGTGCATGGCTTACCGGCTATTGAAGCTCCAGAACATGTGTGTGAGGCATGCACACTCGGCAAGCAACAAAGGAACTCCTTCCCAAGTGGAGTGTCTAGAAGAGCAAAGGAACCACTTCAGTTGGTTCACACTGATATTTGCGAACCACTTGAAACACCCTCTCTTGGAGGTAATAAATATTTTATTACATTCATTGATGATTTCAGCAGAAGAATTTGGGTGTATTGCATCAAAGAAAAATCTTTCATTTTCACTATTTTTAAAATTTTCAAAGCTCGTGTTAAAGTTGAAAGTGGTAACAAAATTAAAGTACTCAAATCTGATAGAGGTGGAGAATACATCTCAAATGCATTTCAAGATTATTGTAGGGAACAAGGCATCAAGCAGCAACACACTGCAGCCTACACGCCACAACAGAATGGCATTGCGAAATGAAAGAACCGCACCATCCTCGACATGACAAGAACCATGCTCAAAGAGAAAGGCCTGCCAAAGAGCTTCTGGGCAGAGGCAGTTGCATGTACTGCCTACTTGCTCAATCGATGTCCAACCAAGAGCGTAACAAATATGACACCACAGGAAGCATGGAGTGGCTACAAACCGAGCGTGACACACCTAAGGATCTTTGGGTGTGTCGCCTATGCTCAAGTTCCAGAAGCAAGAAGGAAAAAACTTGATGATCGTGACGAAAAGTGCATCTTCATCGGCTACAGTGAAGTATCGAAGGCGTATAAGCTCTACAACCCAGTAACTAATAAGGTGGTGGTAAGTATCGATGTTATATTCTGCAAGGAAGAAGCCTAGAAATGGAACGAGGAAGATTTGGCCAAAGAAAATCAAGTTGAGGTTGAAGAACATGAAGAAGAGAAGCATGAGAACCAGGAGCAGACATCTGCAACACCCTCTTCCGCCGAATTGTCTACATGCAGAAGTTCAGAAATACGTTCCATCTCATTTGGTAGTACTCCATCAAATCAAAATTCAGCCAGCACATCTTCATCCAGTTCTCCTTCACCCTTGTCTCCTATCAAAATGAGGAGCCTAAACAATATCTACGCTGAAACTGAGGAAGTAAATTTGTTCAGCTTGTATGCAGACCACGAGCCTCTTACATTTGAGGAGGATGCAGAAGAAGAATGCTGGTGGACTGCTATGGAAGAGGAGATCCAGGCCATTGAGAAGAACAATACATGTGATCTGACTTTACCTCCTCAAGGCCAAAGAACTATTGGCGTCAAATGGGTGTACAAGATTAAGTGAAATGCTGATGGTGAAATAGATCGCTACAAGGCAAGGCTCGTAGCAAAGGGTTACAAATAGAAATACGGGGTGGATTATGAAGAAGTCTTCGCTCCTGTTGCTCGCATTGACACTGTAAGGATGATTATCTCCCTTGCAGCCCATCACAGTTGGATGATCTACTAATAGATGTGAAATCTGCATTCCTGAATAGAATTCTGGAAGAAGAGATCTATGTTGACCAGCCTGAAGGTTTTGTTATTCAAGGGGAGGAACACAAAGTGTATCGACTGAAGAAAGCCCTTTATGGGTTGAAGCAGGCTCCTCATGCCTAGAATGCACGCATCAACAACTATTGAGGGTCAAATATTGCATATCAGACCCAAGTTACTGCCTGGATTTATGAACATGATACTATTTAACGGCTCAATTTAACCATGTTTTTGCTGCAAGGTGTGTTTAGGAGCTTAGACCGAAACAGGGTGCTAAAGGCATGAAATTAATGTTCTAATGATGCCAAGGCAAAGGAAAGACTTCAGGGGACTGAGATCGATGATTTTACACGGCTGAGATTCAAGAAAATCATGTGTATCATGCTAAAGAGGCCTAAAATTCGTCCAAAATGCAAGATCATAGGGTTATCACCATCCATTTGGCTCAAAAATTCATATATAGCCTTAAGACCATAAATTAACCGTACAAATAAAATTTCATGCACTTGAACCTTGTGGAAGTGGCCCAACGGATAGATCAGGCCACAATATATTGATCTAGGGCCCAGATGATATCTGGATATGCTTCAACTTTGGTCTCAACCCTTTAAACAGGATGAAAAAATGGTTGTACGGATCGAATCTTTGGAATACATCACCGTGGGACCCGCACACGCGATGGTGTGCATAGTTTGTACAAAGACTCACCGCGCACCACAAGAATCCAACTCTGACCGACGAATTCTCAAAAATCTAAAGACGCAACAGCGTCTTCAACGCGATTGGCCGGACGATGGTTGTGGGCCCCACCCATCAGTGATATAGACCACCTGGACCGTCCATGGTGTCTGTATGGGGGCTGTGACCCTCGCTAAGGTCGCCTTTAGGCCCCATATGCACGTAAACACATGTTCAACTGTCCAACGCAGGACGGACGATGGAGTGAAAGATTTCGTGGGCCTTATCAACGGCGGGTTAAAACCATCCATTTTCGATAATAATCTCGAGCCTCATCCAATAGACAGAGTGGATTTATCCTTCAACTTTGATCATGGGTCCCACCAATCAAACAGCGTAGAGGCCGTGAGAGCTCTGTTTCGCAACAGAGCCTACGTACGGTCCTTGTGGGCCATTCACAAGATCTTGCAAGATGATCTGGTCCATTCATCTTGATCAGGATGAAAAACCTACTGGACGATGGCCATTTTTACCATCCATGTTAATAGGGATGAAAATCCATCTGCACCGCAAATCCCGCGGGCTCTGTTTGCGCGATTCGCATTACGGTTGGATCTCGGTGATTGCGGGTCGTTGGGGGCCCCTGTCTTCAAGGTGATAGAAAATCTGCACCGTCCATCTTGTAGGGACGAAAAATCTGACCAAGATATGGAGGATTGCTTGCTGATCAGCAAGGAAAGTGGGCGATTTTTTACACGCCTTCTTGGTTGCGTAAACAGATTTACACAAGAAATCTCGTGGCTGCGTAAAGAATTTTCATCCGACTCCAAGAGTTTCGCACTCCAGCAAACCGACCAATTTCCTTGCTCTATAGAAGGAAAAGAAAGAGAGAGTGAAGGGGATCCAATCTTTGGACAAGCAGCTGTGGAGGCCATGCACACGTGAAGAAGAGTTTTTCCTGTTTTTATTTATTTTTTCTTTTGAGAATTAGTTAATCAGATCCATGGTTAGCTAAGCCTCTTAGCTAGGGCTAAGAGGTGAAGCTTGTAGTGTGATTAGGATGGTTGCTTTGCTTTAATTCATGTCTTGTTGAACCTTATGGATTCTAGTTTGATTTTTAAGGTATGCTTTTAGTTTTTAATTGTTTATTATGACTCAAATTACAGTAGATCCGCAATAGCTTTAAGTATGTTCTTTTCATTATGAGATTGTGAACTTAGGAGGCCCTGTTGTTCACCATCGTCTCATGGGCATGGTTGGGTGATGGAATCCTTCCTAACTTTCACAATTCTCTCATGATTGGTTGTGAGATTGGTAAATTGCTGTTGTTTGCTATAGTCTCCTGGGCATGGTTTGATGACGGAATCCCTTCCAAATCTTCGCCATTCTTATCTATTGATGATTAGATTCATGAGAAGTTCAGAGATCTGACAAATCTCTTCTTACCAACTGGATAGGATAACACTCTGATTCCAGTTGTGTCCCTGAATCAATACAAGGTAACTTCCCAATTGCTACAAGTGGATCCTTGGCACCCTAGTTTCCTACCTCTAATTCTACATATTTTAGTTTACTATTTAATCATTATTCTCTCATATTCACTTGATTTAGGTTTTATCTTATTCTAGTTCTAGGTTTGGTTAGTTTCAGATTACGTATAGGTTTCAGTCCCTTGGGATTAGACCTCGGTCTCACCGAGTTTATTACTACATCACAACCCTATACTTGGGGAGTGAATAACAAATATCTTCAAGAGAAAGGCTTTGCCCAATGTCCATATGAGCATGCAATCTACATAAAGAAAAATGCTCATGGCGACATCCTCATAGTATGCCTAGATGTTGATGATCTGCTGTTCATAGGAAACAGTTAGGCGATGTTTGAAGAATTCAAGCATGCCATGTTCAATGAATTCGAGATGACTAATGGTGGATTGATGTCCTTCTTCTTAGGCATCGAAGTAAAAGAACAATTCGGTGGCATTTATATATCACAGAAAAAGTATGCCAAGGAGTTGCTTAAAAAGTTCAAGATGGCAGACTGTAATGCTGTGAACACGCCTGTAGCAACGGGCTTGAAGCTGACAAAAGAATGAGAAGGAAGAAGCATGGACTTGACTCTATTCAAGAGTTTAATTGGAAGCCTAAGGTATCTCACAATCACAAGGCCAGATATCGTCTACAGTGTTGGACTTCTAAGCAGGTACATGAAAGCGCCAAAAGAATCACACTGGCTAACTGCAAAAAGAATCCTCATGTACATCAAAGGAACAATGGTGGAATTTGGTCTTTTCTATTCATATGAAGATGAAACAATACTGTATGGATACTCAGATAGTGATTGGGGAGGTGACCAAGATGAAAAGAAAAGCACCACGGGATATATTTTCTATCTTGGATTGACTGCTTTCACATAGAACTCAAAGAAGCAAAGTGTTGTTGCTTTGTCCACATGTGAAGCAGAGTACGTGGCAGCATCGACCACAGTCTGTGAAGCAATATGGTTGAAGAACATGCTAAAAGAGCTAAAACATCCACAGGAGGAATCCACCGTTATATATGTGGATAACAAATCGGCAATCGCACTTACCAAAAATCCGGTGCAGCATGGAAGGAGTAAGCACATTGATACTAGGTATCACTTCTTAAGAGATCAAGTGAAACAGAAAGTAGTGAAATTAGAGTACTGTCACACCACTGAATAGGTCGCGAACATATTCACCAAGGCATTACTAACTGATACATTCAGACGGCTAAGGTCAATGCTTGGAATAAAACCGGTTTTGGTTTGAAGGAGAGTGTTGGAACGTCCAAACCAAATGGACGGTTCAGATGCTCCAGTGACCTCTAGAAGCTTTCATGGCATTTGAAACGCCACATGTTGTGGTTATTGGAATTTCCACATTTTGCACGTGTTGTGGCTAGTGGATTTCCAAATGTATGAAACTGGTAGAATAAATATAGTTAATGAGGGCATATTAGGTATTTCACAGGGTAGCAAGTTACTATATAAATAGTTGGGGTGCTGTACGTTCAATGCAAGCAAAGTGAAAAGAAAATAACAAAATAATTTAATACAAAAGTTTTTTCTTATTATCTTTGTGGTGTGTACGGCTCTAAGGCTTTGTAAAGCCAAAAATTGTGGTGTGTATGGTTCTAAGACTTTGTAAAGCCAACAATAATCGCCTAATTATCTTATAACAATCTTACAAGTGGCTAAATAGGCAACCGATCTTCTCAAGTCTCGATCATATATGATCACACTTAATGTATCTGCCTATCTTGGCGCTTGGGGTCCAGTTCTTCAGTTTGAATTGAGTTGTACAATCGGTTTTAGCACACCTACACACATTACACATGACATAAGTAAATCGAGAGCCAACAATTTTTATCATACCCGGTGGGACCCGAGATTTTGGGTACACATATCGGTGCAATAGTCTTGTTAAAATATGACCCAAATAATTACTCATAATCCTTTCGAGGCTAATGAACCTCCGAAAATAGAGGAGAAAATGCAAGTGCAACCAACACATGAGTTGTTAAATCTACAACAAAACCCACTGCCCAATCCAAACCAGGATAGGGCATCTTCATCTTGGATTGATCCTCCTGAGAAAATGATGGCTGGGCTACGCGATATGCAAATGGGGGTTTAACTTATTGTAAAACAGTCACGAATTCAGGCTGAAACCTTAACTGGTGGATGGCCAATCAGGCTAAGAGCTTGAATAGGATGATGACTGTTTTTACTGAAAGAACATCTGTCATGCCTCAACAAACTTTAGAGATTAGTTTTCTCAAAAACCTGATGCTAGTACTGTGCGTACCGCCAATGCCTCTTACACTACAAAACACACATTCTGCTCTAGTATAGGCAGTGTGGAATGTTTCTCCATCTGCTAAGTTTAGATGATTTGAACAGAAGAACAAGAATTTCATTCTTAAGGCTAGGAATTAAGGAATATCTAGGGGGATAACCTTTCTCTAGGAATATCTCTCACAATAGGGAACAATACTCGGTAAGTCCTTAGCCACCTTCGATGGCCGAACCTCACATTTGGACCGTGATCAAGTTTTACAACTGGTCCAAAAAGTGGAAGGACAAGTTCTTGGTCGTAATACCACTCATGTCTATTACAAACCTTATCCTGAATGGATCAATTGACAATATCCATTGCCAAGAAATTACCGACCTACCTAATTTTATACTATTCACAGGTGACACTGGTCAATCGACCATAGAGCACATATGTTGATTTACTATGCAGTGGTGAAAACTGGTCAATAATGATTATTATAAATTACAACTGGTTGGCCATTCTTTAACCGTAGTTCCTTTCACTTGGTAATCTAATCTGTTTCCAAATTCCATCTAAACATGACAAGAAATGGAGAAGAAATTCCATGCCCAGTTTTCTTTATAAGGATAGGAGAATTTCTATGACTGACCTCGCATGTTTTCAACAGTTGCTAGGTGAATCATGTGAAAACTATACTGCTTGGTTCCAAAGAACGAAAACTCAATGGCAAGTAGTCACGATCGATGCTAAATTTTTATAACTTGCCTAGGACGGCTTGGAATACAAACTATGCAAAAAGTTTATTGAAACGAAGTTTGCAGATTATATGATTTAAGTAGAAAGGTATCTTGGCATGAAGCTCTCCTTGAAGAGGAAACAAGGCAAAAGAACTTGTTAGTCGAGACATACTACTATAATCCTAATTATTAGGTGGCAATGACTAAATTAGTGGCCAAGCAACCATTCATTTGTTCAGCATTGGTTAAAGCAGAAGAAACTGCACTATCCACAAAGAAAACTCAAAGTATATATACATTTGATATTACCCGGGACAATGAGATCTTTGATGTAATATTGTCTAGAAAATTTATTAAAATTCCTATCAACCATGAAATACGTATGGTCAAAGAGTTAAAAAAGACCGAGTATTGCATATGACATGGAACTCATTCCCATCCCACTAACAAATGTTTCATTTTCAGGAACATCATACAAGACAACATTGACCAGGGATTGTTTAAATTCTTTGAGAATGAAAAAGAAGCAATGCAAATTGACACCGAACTATTTGCACTTAACATGGAGATCAACATGGCCGCGGTCAATCCTCATAAGGTGGTTTGACCATGACAAAAAATTGACCTTGGACCCTGTAATGACTAAGTGGAGACTTGACAATCCAATAAAGGATGTAGGATGCCTTCATGAGTGGTTATGAGTGTGGTAGTACAGCCGAAAGCAACATCACCTACCTACTGCAACCACATTTATGCGAGCAATGCGCAAGGCCAATTCTGTCGACTAGGCAGTTTCTTCATTTGAATAACCAAACAAAACTATGGTTCGTATGCAGGATGGAAAGAGATGACTCTTAACATCAACAGAGAGCTCAACTTATCACTAACCGTCCTCAACCACTCCAATATTGAGACGTAGGATGGCTAAACCTTACCCTACCTAGGATGAAGTCTGGAGGAGGGTTAGTCACCCTAAGTTCCCAGTTGTACCTGAAGGGATGACCCATACTTAGAAATGAGGTTATTAAAGGCAACATGTTGCTAAGTGGAGAGAATTGACTGCTGTAGAGAGTAAATATAAGAAAATGGTTATACGACCACGGCCGATGCTGATGATTCCACAATTAGGGGATGAATATATGGTTGTGAACATGACAGATTTAATTACGGAGCCCGTTCTAGAGAAGCCACTCAAAAATAGGTAGCAACCTAATAAAGGTGTTGACCTTGAAGGATCGACCAGATACCTTAGTCATGAATGCTTTTTGGGCGATGATCTGTTGATCAAGGAACTCCTTACAAAAGAAAAATCATTAGAGGAAACTTCACCCAATCCTGATGGAAAGAGGACAGTTTTGACAATGAATGATTTATTGTAATTGAAAATATTGAAGAATGACCGAATTTAGAAATGTTTAGGGGGTAATATTCAAATTCTTTAATATAGTTTGGGTCGCTTTCACCAGTTGTAATTGACTGTAATATGGTAGTCACTCTACTGTTGAAATTTCAAGCTAAACCATCTTAGCCCAACAAGATGGAAGGAGATGTGGAGGAACTTGGTCTTCTTATAATTATATAACATGGTTCATTTTACTCAGAAGAGGAAGCCAAGAATGTATCAACTTTCACTATTGAGCCAGGCACGCATTTCAAAAAAGCAATAATAGAGAGACCCGCTCAAACTATGACTCAATATTTGAAGCCCCTATACATCTTTGTCTACTTGGAGGGATGTCCAGTCATTTGGTTCCCGGTAGACAAGGACGCAGTTGTGAATATTCTCCCGGTCAGAATGATGGTGAAATTGGAAAAAATCCCAGATATCTAATCCCGACCAAAGTCACGGTCAACTATTTTGTTGGAGGGGTAACACAAGCGCTTGGTGTCCAGCTTATTAAGTTGATTGTGGGAACCAAGAAAGTGTTGGCCACTTTCTTTATGGTTGACAATTCATCAAATTATAATACCTTATTGAGGAGAGACTAGATACATTCTTTTTTATGCATACCATCATCATTGTACCAATTTATGATCTTTTTGAATCAAGATAAGGTTGAATTGGTGTTGGTTGATAACAAGCCATTCTTAGCCACATCTAATATGTCTGAGGCCCATTTCTAAGGAAATGAGCTCGAGCCAATACATTTTACTAGAATGGATAAATATAGACTTCTAACTGGGATAGACGCCACAATCAATCCAAACCACATAGTGTGAGATATTGCTACTCTACTACACTTAGATAATGATATGTTGAAGGCTATAATGCCTTACTAGGCAGTCCCGCATTGTACTATAAAAGAAGTTCTGTGATGAGTTCCTCATCAGTCAAGGGAATAACGATTGGGGTCATGGTTAGAATAAGGCAGCTCAAGGAGAGCTTGAAAGGATATAGTAATGGACGCTTCGTTGATAAGACCAAAATTGTAATATCGACTGATGAGGTAACCAATGATGGCATAGAGTTGAAAGATCTGAAATGCGATTTAGAAAGTTAGATGTTTTTCAAGCCCAAGTCCAAGATCTTCTGGTTAAAGTAAATTTAGGAACAAAACAAAATTCTAGGC
This sequence comes from Magnolia sinica, assembly GCF_029962835.1. Lineage (NCBI taxonomy): Eukaryota > Viridiplantae > Streptophyta > Magnoliopsida > Magnoliales > Magnoliaceae > Magnolia > Magnolia sinica. The sequence continues at coordinate 51,180,811 of NC_080588.1, forward strand.
TTACTTTTATCAGTGATTTGTTAGAGCCATACAACTTACTGATTTGCATAGAAAATTTGCTGACTATTTCACATGAGATTACCATAAAATTCCTGGATTAGACCAAAACCTAATCGAACACATATTACCAATAAAAGAAGGATATCGACCGCATAAGCATCCGCCTAAGTGAATAACGGCCGAAGTTACTTAGAAAATAAAAGAAGAGATCAAACGAAAGTTGAAGTCAAGATTTATTAGACTCATCAAATATGCTGAATGGATCTCCAATGTAGTTCAAATCATTAAAAAAATGCTGAAACAAGAAGACGAATTCAAATGGGAAGCAGAACATTAGTCAACTTTTTACAAGATTAAGGAGTACTTGATGAAGCCATCGGTGTTAATGCTACTAGTCAATTGTTGACCGGTCAAGCTGTACGTTGCAGCTTCCACAGAGTTGATTGGTGCCTTACTGGCACACGATGATGATGATAAAAAAGAACATATAATTTACTATTTCATTCAAACATTGTTGGATGCCGAGAGACAATATTCTACGATAGAGAAATTATGCTTATCATTATACTTTTCGGCCACTAAATTATGATATTATTTATTGGCTGAATTAGTCAATGTAATTGTTATCAATGATTTGATCAAATATATGTTAAATCGACGAATTTTGAATGGATAAATTGACAAATGGCTGTTAGCATTGTTTGAATTTGATCTTAAGTATGTGCCTGAAAGAGTAGTAAATGGTGTAAGTGCTATGTTTTCTAGCTCCTATGATTGTCAAATTTTGTAGTGTCAAAACCTCTAGGAATCTGTGTTTTGTGTAGCTCATCTACATATTCAAGATCATGCATCTCAAGTACAAGAACAAAGGTTTGTACCTCAAGAACTTCAATGCAAGATCAAGAGACATACAAGTTCAAGATCAAGTACAACACCAAGTGTTAGTTCAATCTTTCAAGCTTCAATTGTTAGAGGTTTCAAAGCTTCATCCATGTCAAGACAAAGTTCTTTACTTTGAACCTCAAAGCTCAAGATGAAATACAAGTCAAGTACTTCAAGTTCAAGCTTCAAAGTGTTACGAGATGTCAAGCTTCATGTACGTCAAGATGTCAAGCTTCATGTACTTCAAGATCTACTATCAACTAAAGCAAAAGATGTTTCAATGTTCAAACATCGTTTATAAGGTATGTAAGACCCTAGATTGACCATAGGTTAGGTCATTGTTGATTGCATACTTTAATTGGGTCATTACATAAGTGTATAGACTATTTCTCGACTAGTCTTAGCCTATGTTCGACTAGTCCTAACACTGGCTCGATCAGTCCAAGAAATTCCTCGACCAGTTTAAGGTTTGTTACTAATTTTCAGAATTTTTTGTTAAAGCCTTGACCAATCCTGGAGACTGCTTGACTCAAAGTCCAACAACTAAATTGGGTCCCACACGACTAGTCATGGACAGGACTCGACCGGTTGTGAAGGCCACTCAACCGGTCGAATAGGTCCTTCGACCAGTCGTGGAACGGCCTGATCTTATCACGCCCAAATTTTTAAATGTTTATCGGTCCTTTGACCAGTTGAGTTGACCTCTGGGCCAGTCGAGTGAGCAGTTTTTGCACTTATAAATAGAGTATGATTTTCAGAGTTTGATATCCAATTCAAGCAAAATCAAGACACAACTCTAAGAGATAAGTTAGTGATATTCTTTAGCTATTTAGTGCTCATTTAATATTCTCTTTAATTAGCTTTTTGCAGTTGATTTTATATTCTACATTCCAATCTTATTTGAAGAAGGGATTGAAATTTTCTCATTTCTTGGAATCAAAATCAAATCAAGCTAGCTCAAGGTGATTTAATCTAAAATCCATTTAAAACTTAGAACCATTTCATAAGTGAGTTTGAACATTGAACATGCACGTTGAACTTCTACTCTGAATTAGTTCTACTGGGCTGCAACAAAGGAGAATATCAAGATAATTTACAGTTTTGTAAATCAATTATTCTTTTGGTTTCTTTGAGATTGTGCCACAAAAATCTCTTTCTTTTAGTTTGTCTGAGGTGATCCAGAAAACTCAGAGTGTGGGGTTTTTGAATTGTGTAAGTCCACTTAAAAGACACAATTGTGAGGGTTTTAGGTGAACCTTGAAAAACCTATTTCATAGTGAACGCTAATATCCACTGTGTGAGGATATTAGGAGTGAAGTAGTTGTGTGGCTGTTTTCTAAACAGTTGGTGTACACACAAACGAACCACTTTAATTTCTGGTCTTGTGGTGATTGATTGATTATTTCATTGTGTAGATGTTGTAATTTCTTTTTATGCATTTATGGAGGATGTTGTAATTCTTTTTATGCAAGTGTGGGAATGTTGTAATAGCTTAGTTTATTTCTTTGCTATTTTATTCTTTATTCCTTTGTATCAGTTTTAGATTTTGATACACAGACCGTTCTAGGAATCAAGTTGTCCTACCATAAGCCATTGGTTTTTGGTGTAAGGTTATCTTTAGAACAACATCTGTATCAACTTCTCAATCCTTGTACATTTGAGGTTGTTTTACATTTCTGCATTGTGGGATTGTTTAAGTGTTATCTCTATTTATATTTGTTTATTTTCATATTTAATTTTTAATTTGGCATAGTCCTATTCACCTCCCCTCTAGGACTCTTAGGTCGGCCTTTTCAAATGGACATGCCATAACAAATTTCTTGGTTGACCATCCATAGATCTGACATTGAAAATCAATTTTGTTTGTAAGTATTAGACTTATACATGGTACATCTGTCTCACTAGAGATTGATATTTGAGAATCAAGGACCAACAAATCATCAGGTGCAGGAATTATTCTGATTGTCTCAGATGGTAAGAAGAAGAAATTTACATTCTAGTTAGAATTTGAATGCACTAACAGCCGAATATGGGGCTTTGATAATTAGTTTGGAATTGTTAATCAAATTGGGTGCCAAAAATATATCAGTGATGGCTGATTCACAATTAGTAATTGTAACACCCCAGTTCTTAAAACCCGAATACACTACTCGTTTTCCTGAAATCCGAGTGTTAACCTTTAACTGTAACTCAAATTTCACATATATATTTTTTTCTTTTTATCAAAGTTAGCAAACTAACGGGATATAATTAAATCAAGTATGAGAGGGAGTCTAATTATACATAACCAAGATTCCAAGTGGTTACCCAAATACTTATACAAATCAATGTCTTAACTTATTATAAAATATAACAATACAAATTAAAATGAAATAAAATCAGGAAAGAGAATCGCAAGGTCCTCTGGCTCCACATAATCCACTCGACCACTAGTATGTGCATCATCTGCATCTCCTATACACTGAATGCAGTTCGATAGCATCAAAGGCTATCGCAGTGAGGTATATCCCTCAAGATTTAGTGTATCATTATGATAATTAAGCATAGATAACAAGACAGTATATAACAAACATTACATAAAGATTATCATGGAAATCAGATAAGGTTCATCAGAAACACATTTATTAAATAAATTTCACAAAGATGATCGTGTTTAAATGCATGGATGCATGCACATTCTCACAGAGCCACCCGAAAAAAACTATGCAATGAGGTCGCCCAAGGAGAGTTAGTCACCCGAAAAAGTACACAAAGGCATGTCCAAGGAGAACTAATTACCCAAAAAAGACTATAATAACATCTAGATCGTCCAAGGAGGACTAGTCACCGAGAAAAGTACATAAAGGTATGCCTAACGAGAACTAACCACCCGAAAAAGGCTATAATATATAGATCGCTCAAGGAGATCTAGCCACCCGGAAAAGTACTCAAGGTACGCCTAATGAGAACTAGTCACCCGAAAAAGACTGCATGCTATGTAAATGCATGATTAGCCCAACCATTATTATTTCAATTTTAAACTATCCATTTAGGAAAGCTCAAAAGTCACTATGCGGGGTTTGTCACCTAACATAGGCCGACAGCTTAGGTATAGTATCCCATTCCACCATCCCTGGCTCATGAGATTAACAAATGGGATGTTTAAAGGTAACCTATTTAACTAGTGGCTAGTACTAATTAAATAAGTGGAACTTAACATCATGAGGTTGTACGAAAATCGTCCATAAAAGCCACTTAGGGCAATTATTCCATCAAGGCCACAAAGGGGAATCATACAATCAAGCCACATAAGGCAGCTAACCAATCGAAGCCACATAGGGCAAATAGTTCCTTCAAGGATACGGTGAAAAGGATTGACCCCAAAAGCCATAAAGGCACGACAATTCCTCAGATATTAAGTCCACATGAAACTCTGATTTAATTTATTAGATAGAATAACCACTAGTTAGAGGACCTCCATAAACACCGTCATATCATCACAAATAGTAAAACGAGACACGTACAGTGTCAATAGTATTCACACATGCAAAATGTACATTTAAAATAAAAAAAGGGATATAATTTGCGATCTATAACATGTCCAATCATGGAATTTAATTCAGTCATCAAATATTTATAAAGAATCACTCAATTAGAACTAACATTTATCATCATTTCTATATGATATGGTATCACGAAATCAATAAGATAAATGAATGAATATAATTAAACAATGCTAACTATCATGATGTACAAAGGTTTGAAGGGTGATCCTCACTTTAGGTGTGGTCGTACTTCTCATTAATACTCGATCTTAAATTCAACACACCTTGGATCTAATCCCACCTAAGTTGATTTTAATCGATTCGACACAAAAGATCTATACCCAGAAGATTTACATTCCACACCTAAATATGAATTTAAGATTAGCCGAGGTGGATTTAAAATTGCATAATAAAACTCAATTAACTTACCTAACCTGACCTAATTGAGTTGATTATACTAGTTTAACACGCTTCAACTCAATTTAATCTTAGTGCGGTAATGGAACTAAAACTTACCCAAATCAAGGCCTACTTAGTGAGATGTCTCAATCAGTCACCAAGTTCATTTAAGAATTAATAGAATTCCAATTTCTTTGGAATTATATTTGCGTGAAATACCGAAATACCGTAATTGTAAAAATTTGCTGACCTGAGTAAGCTTGATCCGGCTTGTTGTGGACCAGCAAGTTGATTCAATGAGTTGACTCAGCAGATTAGAAATTCATTCTTCTTCGGTCTTCTCTTTCTTTCTTTCTTCCTTTCTCATTCCTTTTCCCTTGTTTTCTGTACATGTTGGAATGTCCAGCAAGAGTCTGGACCGAGTCATCTCAGACTCAACTCAGCAGAACTCACCATGGCTCAACGAGTCTTTGAGTTAGACTCGGGGAACCAACTCACTATCTCCTTTACACCCTTCATCTTTCCTTTTTCTTACTTCCCTATTCTTTTCCTTTACTCTCTCTAACAATCATGCAACTCCAGCACTTGACCTGGCATGTTTGGACGTGGCCCAAAATCACCAGACTTAGATGGTGACTCAGCAGCTGACCCGCAACAGTGACCCAGTCCTGACTCGAACCGTATCCCTGTCCCCACACCCTCTCTTGTTTCCTCTTCTCATTCTCTGATTTCTCTTCTTCCTCCATCCTTTCTATTTCTCCTCTCTGTCCAAACAGTCTGTACCAGGCACAACCTCAAACTAGATCCAAGACTCAAAAGCCCAACTCACCCAAACTTAGTCCAGATTCGGTGCAGCCAAACCGAGTCCTACTCGGTCTCCTTTCTTCCTTGTCTTCTTCTTCTTGGTGGAGAATGACCAGCAACAGCCTCCAAACCGACATAACCCGGCCCAAACTCATCAAGAACTCGACCCGACTTGGTGCAGACTCAACTCGATTCGAGCTGGTGCGACGCCACCTCCTCTCTCTCTCTCTCTATCTTCTTCTGTCTTCTGCCTTATTCGGCCTGACAAACCCGAACGATGCCAGAAGCACAACGAGTCTAGTCAGCTAGAACAATGACTCGATAGCGAGTCGATGCGGCACTACTAGCAGCAGATTGCAATGTCCGCTCCTCATCTCTCTTTCCCTTTCTTTCCTTGCTTTTTCTTCTTTCTGTTGCAGTTGATACACCAGCTACATGGTGTGGGTTGTAGGATACAGACGAGTCGACGAGTCAACTCGGCATAGGGCAGCACCAAGAATGGCGCCCTTTATTTTCTCTCTCTCTATTTTTTCTTTTCTCTCTTTTGGAATCTGTTGCCCTAAAAGGAAAGAGGCTATTTATAGCCTTGATTCCGCTTCTAGTAGTTTCCATACTAATCGCTGGATTAGTTGGATTATTAGCGGGAGAAGATTCGAGAATTCTTCTAACGGCTTTCCACATCCGCTGAAATGTTTGTGTGGGCTTGGACAGCGGTCACTAATAAGCTTTTGATGGGGTGGGGCACACTTTGGATGGTTCAGATTTACCAACAGACTTGACTTACGTAATTTGGGTTTTTCGATCGTCTTGGAGAAGAAGATCCAACGATCATAGTAACTTCGTATGGGACGGCTGGCCCATTGATCCGGTGCATTCGTATTGTCTGGATGGTGCCTATGAGACATGTATGGCCCATCTAACAGTGTACAATGACCCTAGATCGCAGCGCACGCCTTGATACGGAGGTGACCCGCGTCGAGGCGGTGTATCATCAAAATCTCGTTCTGATACGAGATTTTCATGGGCAGCCCTAAGTTCGATGCCCTGGATCTCTTGAGAGAAGTTCTCAGATGGCTGAGGAGGGTTGGGATTACATCAGCCCAGAATAGGAATTATTCTTTCCGCTTTTTCTGCCAATACGTGGCATTTCTAAAAATGGGAGATGACTAAGATTACACAGTGTATAAGGCTAGGATTTCGGGATTATCTGGCTGATAGAATTGCCAGCTAGGCAAGGTAGGGAAGAACAAAGCTTTTTCCAATTTTGGAAATGCGCCGCACACGAATTTGTTTGGGTCAGGGATCGCAATGACATACATTCGTATCAGCGTGGGATAAGACCTAGAGTCTGGACGGATCTAAGTGCCCTACACGATGGATGGTTTGGATTTCCCAAACGTGATCATATGATGGCCCATAGCTGGTCGGAAGTAAACCCTGTCCGGTCGAGTTTCACTCGCACGCAGTACGTGTGAGCTTCAAACCGTGTGTACGTACACGTATTTCACCATGTGAAGTTGATTAGGTTTTGTTCGAAATTTCCATTGGACACAATGGACGGCTCCAATCATTGATCGAGACTTAATCGGTGGGACCAACTTCAAACCCGACGTTGGTGGGAAAACAAAGGAGAGAAATTCTCCTTTTTCTAATTTTCATCTGGTCAACACGGTCTAACGTGTTGACTAGTCCGGTGCGTTGCAGGAGCACCATCCCTGGTGTACACAGTTTCCTGTGGGGTCCATTGTGATATATATATTTTTTTAAATCCACACCATCCATTTCATTTGGAGGGCTCAATCATAGTCGTTGACCAAGTATTAGGCAGATGCACAGCTCGGTGGGCCATATAAATCAAAATATATGGTTTGAGTGCCTATTAATACAATTTTAAGGGTCAGATTGATTAAGTAATTTGCTATTCAAATCTTCTTGGGACCTAGGGCCCTATTTTATAAGGTGAATGATGTGAGTAAGAGGGCCACACTACTTGATTATGAATTTATTACGATTTATTACTGAATTTGTGGTTGTATCTGTCTAAATTTGTTAATCTTCATAAAATTAATGGTTAGCTAGTTTCCAAACCTAATCTAGAATAGTCTTAAGAGTTTGATATTAACAATGGGTGGTTTGACTTGTCTATCTAAGTGGTTGAGATCTTAGAAATAAGTTTCTTTAAGGATGTGATGGTCCATCTTAACATCAACCAGTGGATAGTTTGATTGACGGGCGAAAATATTCTTGATGGTTAGATTGATGCATAATTGAGTTTATAGGTTAATGTCGAGGTGTTTAGGTGCGATATCGTATGCCTCAACGGTTGGATTTGGATCGTGGGTCAACTAGTTAGTGTCGAAGTAATCCTACATTGAGAAATAGGGGTCATCCAATAGTGGATTGTGAGTAATCGAGTGTGGTGTAAGTCATAAGTTACATGCGTTTATCATGCATTCATGATATATTTGATTTGAATGATAACACTCAAGTACTGAAAAGTACGGGGTGTTACAATCTACCCCCCCTTAAAGAAGAATCTCGCCCTCGAGATTCGATAACGCATATCCTAATTATTACGGTACAAGTGGTAGGGTTATCCTAAAGGTACAATACAATTTTCTGTCTACAGTGTTCACGAATAGATGGTAGTGGTAAGTTCAAGCTCGATACATTGATCCTCTGTCTGCGCAGAATAGGAGATTCATTGACATTAATTTCTAATCCTGGCAATTTTCGATCTTCTGCTTGATTAGGGCATTGAGATCATTGGAAATTTTCTAGGATATAGAATTTGGGTTAAATCGCGTATACTTTGCATAGCATGATTCTATCGATCCGTGATCCCGATTGTTCTAGACTCCTGGGAATCTTTATATAATTTTCTACTTTCATAATAAGAGTACTCGAAATTTAAGTGAAATAGACACAAATGACCCTTTCATACTTTGATTTTCTAATGCATTATTTGAAAATTTCTGGATCAAAATTTCTACAAGAGCATTTGAGTTCAACATTTACTAAACATTTCCAAATTCTCAATTCTAGTCTCAATATGCTTAATCTAGGGTTGAAAAGTTCACTCGAAATTCTATAACTTTACTTCTAATTAATTCTAATTGCAAGATTTTATAGGAAATATTGTCCCTGACTAATGAGGGGTCTTAGAGGATTCAAATTACGCTTTCTAGTATGATTTTATTTATTAACACGGGGAGAGCTTAGGTTTGATATAATGTGTAATAGGGTGGTTGGGGAATTTCCTATGATGCCTAAGTTCATTTCATTCCTTGAAGGTCGTAACGATTTTACTTCTAACTAAGGGAAAATTTTGAAAAGTCTAAACTCTAGCTAAAATTGTTTCTCATGAGTCAAGTCAGAGGAATGTTCTCATTTGATTTTAATTGCATCATGGAGAGCACTCATCTTCCTAAAGTACCTAAGTTTTAGTTTCTAAGTTTCAAACAATTAAATCTAGAAATTTCAGAGGGGGCTAAAGTTTTAATTTTCTATGTTTTCAATGCTTCCTAACCTTGAAGGAATTTCTTGTAAGTGCAAATGATATCCCTAATAATTTTCTAAGGGGACCTAGGTTTAGTTCTTAAGTTCAATGGTTGTGTAGGCAATCTTCTAGAGAACTTGGAATCTTAAGTCTCTATATTCTCAATTTTCATAATTCCAAAGTAATTCCAATCAAGTTTGTATGTCTATCCTAATGAATTCAAGGGAACCTAAGTTTGCTTTCTACGTTCAAACAATTAAACCTGAATTTTCCCAAGGGGCCTAAAGTTTGGGTCTCTAATTAATGAGATGTACTAGGAAAATTAAATTATCTTTCTTAATGCAATTCCTTAACTTTAGGGAGTACTTATGTACAATTCGATGTACCATATAGTGTTAGGATTTCCTAAAATACTTAAGTTGTCTCATTTACTAAATAGTTGTGACAAGGTTATTTCTAAGAGATTTTTTTTTTTTGGGAAATTTCATATCCCAAATTTCAAAAATTTATTCCATGGGAGTCAAGTCTAAGGGATATTCTTGTATATTATTCTCCCAAGGTATCTAAGTTTAGTTTCTAAGTTCAAACGACTAATCCAAAATTTCAAGGAGCCTAAGATTGAAGTATCTATGTTCTCAGTTTTCCCTAACTCTAAGGGAATTCTAAATAAATTCAAATAGCTACTCTAATGATTTCTAAGGAAACTTAAGTTCATGTTTCTGTATTCTTGAAATTTCTCAAATATAGGGAATTTTCCTTAGGGTTAAGTTTCTAATTTCAACAACCTAGTTGAGACATTCATGGTTTGTATAAGTTACTTTCCCAAAGGCAAGGTTTGTCTAGACTCTCTCTGATACCATCTGTAACACCCTGGTTCTCAAAACTCGAGTACACTACTCATTTTCCTGAAACCTGAGTGTTAACTTTTAACTGTAACTCAAATTTCACATATATATATTTTTTCTTTTTATTAGAGTTAACAAACTAGCGGGATATAATTAAATCAAGTATGAGAGGGAGTCTAATTATACATAACCAAGATTCCAAGTGGTTATCGAAATACTTATACAAATCAATGTCTTAACTTATTACAAAATATAACAGTACAAATTAAAATGAAATGAAATCAGGAAAGAGAGTTGCAAGGTCCTCTGGCTCCACATAATCTACATGAACACCAGTATGTGCATCATCTGAGTCTCCTGCACACTGAATGCGTTTCGATAGCGTCAATGGCTATCACAGTGAGGTACACCCCTCAAGATTTAACGTATCATTAGGATAATTAAGTATAGATAACAAGGCAGTATATAACAAATATTACTTAATGATTATTATGGAAATCAGATAAGGTTCAACAGATACACATTCATTAAATAAATTTCACAAAGATGATCTTATTTAAATGTATGGATGCATGCACATGCTCACAAATCTGAGGATGCATATCTAGCTGGTAAAAAGTTGCCTAAGGAGAACTAGCCACCTGAAAAATTGCACAAGGTACGCCCAAAGAGAACCAGCCACCCGGAAAAGACTATACAATGAAGTTGTCCAAGGAGAGTTAGTCACCCGAAAAAGTATACAAAGACACGCCTAAGGAGAACTAACCACTCGAAAAAGACCATAATAACATTTAGATCGCCCAATGAGGACTAGTCACCGGGAAAAGTACACAAAGGTATGCCCAAGGAGAACTAACTACTCGAAAAAGACTATAATATATACATCACCCAAGGAGATCTAGCCACCCGAAAAAGTACTCAAGGTATACTCAAGGAAAACTAGTCTCCCAAAAAAGACCGCATGCTATGTAAATGCATGATTAGCCTAGCCATTATTATTCCAATTTCAAACAATCCATTTAGGAAAGCTCAAAGGTAATTACGGGGGGTTTGTCACCCAGCATAGGCCGATAACTCAGGTATAGTGTCCTATTCCACCATCTTTAGATCATGAAATTAACAAATAGGATGTTTAAAGGTAACCTATTTAACTAGTGGCCAGTACTAATTGAACAAGTGAAACTCAACATCATGAGGTTGTATGAAAATCGTCCATAAAAGCCACTTAGGGCAATTATTCCATCAAGGCCACAAAGGGAAATCATATAATCAAGCCACATAGGGCAGCTAGCTAATCGAAGCCACATAGGGTAAATAGTCCCTTCAAGGATTCAGTGAAAAGGATTGACCCTTAAAGCCACAAAGGCACGACAATTCCTCACATAGTATGTTCCCAACAAACTCTGATTTAATTTATCAAATAGAATGACCACTAGTTAGAGGACCTCCATAAACACCGTCATATCATCACAAGTAGTAAAACGAGACACGTATAGTGTCAATAGTATTCACACATGCAAAATGTACATTTAAAATCAAAACATGGATATTTGCGATCTCCAACATGGAATTTAATTCAGTCATCAAATATTTATAAAGAATCACTCAATTAGAACTAACATTTATCATCATTTCTATATGATATGGTATCAAGAAATCAATAAGATAAATGAATGAATATAATTAAACAATGCTAACTATCATGATGTAGAAAGGCTTGAAGGGTATCCTCACTTTAGGTGTGGTTGTACTTCTCGTCAATACTCGATCTTGAATTCAAGACACCTTGGATGTAATCCCACCTAAGTTGATTTTAATCGATTCCATACAAAAGATCTATACCCAGAAGATTTACATTCCACACCGAAATATGAATTTAGGATTAGCCAAGGTGGATTTTAAAATTACATAATAAAACTCAATTAACTTACCTAACCTGACCTAAATGAGTTGATTATACTAGTTTGACATGCTTCAACTCAATTTAATCTTAGTGTGGTAATGGAACTAAAACTTACCCAAATCAAGGCCTACTTAGTGAGATGTCTCGATCAGTCACCAAGTTCATTAAATAATTAATAGAATTCCAATTTCTTTGGAATTATAGTTGCGTGAAATACTGTAATTGGAAAAATTTGCTGTCCTGACTAAGCTTGATTTGGCTTGTTGCGGACCAGCGAGTTGACTCAATGAGTTGACTCAGCAGATTAGAAATTCATTCTTCTTCAATCTTCTCTTTCTTTCTTCCTTCCTTTCTCATTCCTTTTCCCTTGTTTTCTGTACATGTTGGAATGTCCAGCAAGAGTCTGGTCATCTCAGACTCAACTTAGCAGAACTCACCGTGCCTCAACGAGTCAGTGAGTTAGACTCAGCGAACCAACTCATTATCTCCTTTACACCCTTCCTTCATCTTTCCTTCTTCTTACTTCCCTATTCTTTTCCTTTACTCTCTCTAACAACCATGCAACTCTAGCACTTGACCTGGCATGTTTGGACGTGGCCCAAAATCACCAGACTCAGATGGTGACTCAGCAACTGACCCGCATCAGCAACCCAGTCCTGACTCGAACCGCATCCCTGTCCCCACACCCTCTCTTGTTTCCTCTTCTCATTCTCTGATTTCTCTTCTTCCTCCATCCTTTCTATTTCTTCTCTCTGTCCAAACAGTCTGTACCAGGCACAACCTCAAACTAGATCCAAGACTCAAAAGCCCAACTCGCCCGAACTTAGTCCAAATTCGGTGCAGCCAAACCGAGTCCTACTCGGTCTCCTATCTTCCTTGTCTTCTTCTTCCAGTTTCCATACTCATCGTTGGATTAGTTGGATTATTAGCCGGAGAAGATTTGAGAATTCTTCTAACGGCTTTCCACATCTGCTGAAATGTTTACGTGGGCTTGGACAGTGGTCACTGATAAGATTTTGATGAGGTGGGGCACACTTTGGATGGTTCAGATTTACCAACAGACTTGACATACGTAATTTGGGTTTTTCGATCGTCTTGGGGAAGATGATCCAATGATCATGGTAACTTCGTACGGGACGGCTGACCCATTGATCTGGTGCCTTCGCATGGTCTGGATGGTGCCAATGGGACATGTACGGCCCATTTAACAATGTACAATGACCCTAGATCGCAGCGCACGCCTTGATACGGAGGTGACTTGCGTCGAGGCGGCGTATCATCAAAATCTCGTTCTGTTACGAGATTTTCGTGGGCAACCCTAAGGTCGACGCCCTGGATCTCTTGAGAGAAGTTTTCGGATGGCTGAGGAGGGTTGGGATTATATCAGCCCAGAATAGGAATTATTCTTTCTGCTTTTTCTGCCAATACGGTGGCATTTCCTTAAATGGGAGCTTACTTAGATTACACGGTGTAAAAGGCCGGGATTTCGAGATTATCTGGCTAAAAGGATTGCCAGCTAGGCAAGGCAGGGAAGAACAGATCTTTTTTCGATTTTAGAAATGCGCCGCACGCGAATTTGTTTGGCCTAGGGATCGCAATGACGTTCATTCGTATCAGCGTGGGATAAGACCTAGAGTCTGGATGGATCTAAGTGCCCTACATGATGGACGGTTTGGATTTCCCAAACGTGATCATATGATAGCCCATAGCTGGTCAGAAGTAAACGCTGTCCGGTCGAGTTTCTCTCGCACGCAGTATGTCTGAGCTCCAAACCGTGTGCACGTACACGTATTTCACCATGTGAAGTTGATTAGGTTTTGTTCGAAATTTCCATGTGGACACGATGGACGGCCCCGATCATTGATCGGGACTTAATCGGTGGGCCCAACTTCAAACCCGACGTTGGCAAGAAAATGAAGGAGAGAAATTCTCCTTTTTCTAATTTTCATCGGGTCAACACGGTCTAGCCGTGTTGACCAGTCCGGTGCGTTGCGGAGCACAATCCCTGGTGTACACAGTATTCCTGTGGGGTCCACTGAGATGTTTTTTTTTTTTTTGAATCCACACCATCTATTTCATTTGGAGGGCTCAATCATAGTCGTTGACCAAGTATTAGGCATATGCACAGCACGGTGGGCCATATAAATCAAAATATATCGTTTGAGTGCCTATTAATACAATTTTAAGGGCCAGATTGATTAAGTAATTTGCTATTCAAATCTTATTGGGGCTAGGGCCCTATTTTAAGGTGAATGATGTGAGTAAGAGGGCCACACTACATGATTATGAATTTTATTACGATTTATTAATGAATTTGTGGTTCTATCGGTCTAAATTTGTTAATCTTCATAAAATTGATGGTTAGCTAGTTTCCAAACCTAATCTAGAATAGTCTTAAGAGTTCGATATTAATGATGGGTGGTTTGACTTGTCTATCTAAGTGATTGAGATCTTAGAAATAAGTTTCTTTAAGGATGTGATGGTCCATCTTAACATCAACTAATGGATAGTTCGATCGACAGGCGAAAATGTTCTTGATGGTTAGATTGATGCATAATTGAGTTTATAGGTTGATCTCAAGGTGTTTAGGTGCGATATCGCATGCCTCAATGGTTGGATTTGGATCGAGGGTCAACTAGTTAGTGTTGATGTAATCCTACATTGAGACGTAGGGGTCATCCAAGGGTGGATTGTGAGTAATCGAGCATGGTGTGAGTCATAAGTTATGTGCGTTTTATCATGCATTCATGATATATTTAATTTGAATGGTAACTCTCAAGTACTAAAAAGTACGGAGTGTTACAGTAATAAACCTAGTGGTGGGTTTATTTAAATGTACTAGTATTGCATTACTGCCATATTATGCCTTGACAACTTAGTTGGAGGATAATTTCAATGAGGTCAAACTAATGCATGTGACCTGAGAGAACAGCGTTGATGCCAATGAAATGACACAATTGGCATATGGACTTTAGCTTGCCCAAGGATCAAATTGGAGAATGATAACCATTCAAAAAAGATCTTTACCTTTAGCCTTTTAGAGGGAACAAACATAAAAAATTGGTCAAGTCAAGATAAACGAAGATGATTGGAGGATTCCAATCATGAATTATCTTCAATGTCCTCAGGCCAACACCAACATGGATATTAAAAGAAAGATCATAAATTATATTATAGTCAAAGATGAATTATATAGGAGAGGGGTCAATGGTGTGTTGTTGCAATGTCTAAGTAAAAGAGAGACTATGTTGGTTATAAGTGAAGTACATGAAGGAATATGTGGAGTGCACCAAGTTAGGAGAAAGATAAGGCTTACACTTTAATGCTATAGATATTTCTAGTTAAGGATGACATTTGATTGTATCCAATATGCTAAAAGATGTAAAGCATATCAAAAACATGTGACGATACGATACATGCCCATAATCGAATTGCATTATACTGTTAAACCTTGGCCTTGTAAGGGTGGGCCATTGATTTAATAGGCCAAATCTACCCCTTCGTCGAAAATAGATAGTTTCATCATCGTCGGCACTGATTATTTCATTAAGTAGGTGAGGCGTGACCCATGAAGGGAATCAACCATAATGAAATAATCGAGTTTATTGAAATACATATCATCCACCAATTTGGAATCAATTACTTTGGATCAAGGTGTAACATTCTCATTTAAGGAGGTAAAAGCAATGACTGATCAGTACAAAATCAATCTGATGCATTCAACACCTTAGTATGAATAGGTAATGACTAGGACGAAGCTAGTAACAAAGTCATTAGGAATATATTACGAAAAATGATTGAGGAAAATCCCCGAGAATGGCATACCAAATTTTCTGAAGCTCTTTGGGATTACCGAAACTTACCTCAGACTAGTACTGGAATGAGTCCCTTTGCACTCAGTTACAGTTATGATACAATATTACCTTTAGAGGTTACTATGCCATCCTTAAAAGTTACATTCCAAATTGACTTGACTTCGACTGAGTTTATGAAAGCCATGTTGGTCGAGTTGGAAGTATTAGATGAGATGCGTTCAGGAGCTCCGAATTCCATAATAGCTAATAAAGTTAAAGTCGCTCGAGTATATAACGAAAAAAATAAAAAATAAAGATTTTAGAGATGGGGATAAAGTTTGAAAAATCGTGTTTCCTTTAGAAACTAAAGAAAGTGCTTTGGGTAAAAAATGGTCACCCACTTGGGAGAGATACTTCACTGTTGTGCAAGTTCTATGAGGAGAATCTTACACAATTTGTAATAAAGAAGGAAATGTCCTTAAAAATCAAATTAATAGACAGTTCTTGAAGACTTTTTTTATCATTCTACATGGGAAGTATTAAAAGATCAACCCAATTAAGAACACCATTACTAAAAAAATCCCTACTGTTAACAACATACCAGCAATTAACTACGATCGAAATGAAGTGTTTGGAAGAAGTTCTTTTATTAATACAAAGAAGGGAAAGACTGAGAGGGCCCCTGAACAATTAAAAAAAGAAAAAAAAGCATAAGAAAAGAAAAATAGAGGCCTGGTCGAGTAGGATTTTAAGCATATGTCGCTTTTATTTTCTCATATTCCTTAAGCGCACACTCTTTAGTCACTTTGGCTTATTTTCTCTGACTCTTCCAAGACTCCACCATAGTCATGGCAAGGTCGAGAAAACACATGATTGTGTCTATGTGATGGCCGAGGGTGATGGCTTTGTTCTCTACGTCTTTCTTTTGAGCTCATATTCCTTAAGCGCATGCTCTTTAGTCACTTTGGATTATTTTCTCTAACTCTTCCAAGACTCCACCATAGTCATGGCAAGGTCAAGAAAACACATGATTGTGTCTATGTGATGGCCGAGGGTGATGGCTTTGTTCTCAATGTATTTCTTTTGAGCGTTGGTCTCTTGTGACCGAGTTTAGAAAAGATCAATCTAAGAGTCAAAGAAGGTCATCAGCTCTTGAGAGTTGGAGCAGACCCTCCTAGGGTAGATGCGTTTCATCTCTTTGATATTTTCATCTAGTTCCTTGTATTGGACTTGGAGCGTTCGTAGTACCATCTTGTTGATGTGGTGCTGGCGATTCTAGTAGAGACAGTGTAACGCCCCAAATTTTCAGGGGTTGAGTAGGAAATCGGCTCCCGAATTCCCGGGTGCCACGTATGCCCTAATGGGCTCCAGATTCCAATGCATTGGGTTTATTTATAAAGCAATGACAGGTTTAGCAAACCATAAGCATGAGAATATCATAAAATATAAATACGGGCCGCTAAATAGGTAAGATATCCAAAATACAGTACTAAGAAAATCTAACTGGGAACTAGACCCACCCAGATAAATATCCCACGATGACTAGGACTCTGGCCCATGTCCTGCGACTATCCAAACATAAACTAGAAGAAACCGCCGAAGTCTGGGAGTGCGTCCGTTCCTTATTGTAGTCTGCACTGACATCATCTAGCGTGTCCTGCTCCAAGGTACCTGCATCTATATCGGATTCTGGTTGGTGTTTTAGAACACCATCCTAGAGTGGGAGTGAGTGATCAACTCAGTGGTACCATTAGCAATAGGCATATGAATTATCATGCATACGATACATTTAATGAACAATAAACAGCATAGAAATCTAAACACTATTGTTAATGCAAATGCATGATTATAATATGATGCATGCTCCTCTCAAACCAACACTCTCTCAGGCGACGACATCTCACATTCGTAATGAACCAACACTCCCTCAAAGCGACCACAAATGCATAATCACCAAAATAATAAATACAATGCTGTGAAACATGTTAGCCAGGTTGATTAGTTAAGTTCATTCATTCTGCAGGTTAGGGAAATTAGAATACCCTAATGGAGTTATTGCCCTAACCCGATCATGCGGCTCAAGGGTCGTGGTCATGTGACTTCCGTGACCCTTAGCCCTATATTGGGGTCGTCAATTTTGAAAAGTAGTATAAACATATACGAAATAGATTGAGACTTAAATGTTCTACTCACGGTCACTGTAGGGAGGTCGTCATACCATCACAGTCCGACAACACGGGTATAGTGTCCCATACCACCGTTCCCAGTTCACGAGTCTAAGTGCTCAATGGACACTACGGGGAGGCTCGTCACCCCAGTGTAGGCCGACAACACAGGCATAGTGTCTTATATCACCATCACCGGCTCATGAGTCTTGTGGGCCGTAAATTACAATTAATAGTAGGCATAAAGTTCTTAGGGTACTTCGGATTCATACAGGCACGATCAAACATGGTTAACGTACAAGGATGACCGACCTAAGAGTCAATATTCCCCCACAAGTTGAACTATAAACTGAACGGCCTGAGATAATTTACAGCTTACCTAGTCGGGCCAGATTTACTCGTGGGTTGATCCAACGATGGGATTTCCAAATAATTTCCAGTTATCGGCCAATCCATGAGAGGACAAGTTCACAGATGGATAACATAAATTCAGCAAATTTAGGAATAATTTCACAAATGGCAACAAAATTCAACATTCTAAGTATATGGATAACAATACACCAAACTTCACCAGACTGCAAGGATCATGTCCAACTTATTCCAACAATTGTAATAAGATGGGCAACAACATGCAAAGCTCCGCCCAAATTTACAGATTATGCATATCATAATCTAGCCTATACATCACATGGGTAGTCATATAATAATACACCGAAGTTTATCTTCCATAGATCAATCATGAAGCACTCAATTCAGTCGTACATCGAATATTAAGGTAAGTAACTCAACCAGTCATCCAATTTACAACATTCCATGCCTTCACCCAAGTATTATTAATCACAAAATCAGGAAATCAACCACCAATTAGCAATTTACAACATTTCATGCCTTCATTCCAAGCATAATTAACACCTAATCAGGAAATCAACAACCAATCAGCAACATTTTAGGAAAAATTAAATATTTGTACCCTATATGAGCATGCAAATCAACAAGTCACATATTTGGGGGTATTAGGGCCAAACCCCTTCCCATAATTTTAACAATTCCTAGTCTATTATCCTATTCATGCAATCCAAATGAAATTTCAGCAACATGCACTAACATGGCACCACACACATTCATTAAACCTATGCTAGGCGCGATAATTGGCCACCTAAAGGTAATGTTCCGCACTTATTATCGATTGGAAGCCTTTGTAAGTGTCCTAACATCGTCGGGTCCATAAACTCAACGTGCCGGGGCCCTGCGTTGCAAGAAAATGGCGGTAGGATGCATGCAGGTAGCTAGAATTAAAGGAAATATGATTTGCTATCTTACCTTAGATTGGGCGGAATCTCGCTCCAACGATGATTTGGGTTGGCATTTTCCAACAAGAGGGAGGTGTAGGTGATTGGATTCCCAAATCCCAAGCACCAAGATCAAATGCACACCCAAAAATCCACTCTCTCCTCCCTTGCTCTCTCTCTCTCTCTCATCTGCTGGGATTTATGAGAGTGAGAGAGAGAGTTGAACTTTTATATGTCCAGAATTATTTCAATTGGCCCTATAGTTTAGTGTAATTCTCCTAATGGCCTTATGGGCCCATTTCTAGTTATTGGGGCCATCCTGATGGCCTCTTGGCCCATTTAATTTATGAGATAGGTGCCCCATGGCCCGATGAAGGGCTTGGCAAAGTTTGACGGCAAATGGATGCGGGGTTTTGCCAAAATGGCCCGGTTTGTGATCAACGGTCACCGATCCTCGATCAACGGTCAGATTTTATGGGCAAGGGTAGGAAAATACTTATATCCTATGGTGTAAATTTGGGTGGAATCCGACGGGTGAAATGTCCTAATTTATTATCCCAAGTGGCAGGGCCATTTGTCATAAAATTCAGATTTTATGCCTGTGCTAAGGCAAATTGCACTTTACAAGTGTTGACTTGATAGCGTGAATCATATATTTTCGAGTGTCATTTGATTTTGTTGTCTGCGATGAATCACAAGCTTAGTGGGACGAACATTACTCTATAATTTCAAAACTAGCGGCCCATTAACGAGTGGTTTAGAGCTTGTTCGGGTAATCAGGGCACTTTTGGAATAAATTAGGTAGGTAGATTTCTTGTGCACAGTTGTTGAGGTATGAATTAACTAAGTTCACAGTATGGCCTATTCGAAATTAGTGAAAGTAGAGATCTGGTGATGATCACTCTAAATCATCGATTTTAGGCTAAAAGAGTGACTGAGTTGATTTGGTCCATTAGTCAAGATTCGGGCCTTATCTGACTCAGCTTCGGGTAAATCTTTTAATTTAGTTACGATTGTCTTGATTAATCGGTAGTAGGTTAGTTAGATTTGAGTCCTATGTGAATAAATCATGAGGATAAACTTGATGTTTAAGTGATCGGTTGGGTTCATTAGTTTTCTACGATTGATCAATCTTATTTATACAGTTCTTTATTAGTACCAGTTGCGTATAAGCTCACCTCGAGCGTCAATAGTCCGCAAGTGATGACGTGGTTAGTTATTACAAAAAAAAATTAAAGGATTTTTGGCAAATTCAAAGTAGCGAAAATTCGGGGTGTTACAGATAGTTATTCCAAGAAACCTTATAGAGATCGGAAAGGTCGCCGACCTCTATGTGGATGACAAATTTCTATTTTACCAAGTAATTAAAATTTTAAACATTGAATTCGACTGTGAAGAAGGCATTTCCGAGGCTTCAAAATCTTGTAAGGATGCTTATAAGTTCTCTCAGAGATTCATTATTTTATGCAACCTTTAAGTGATCTTGGATGAAAGGGTAGACGTCAAAAAAATGTTGGAGCAAGAGAAATCCTCCAAGTCATAAGTAAGGATTTCTCTTAGAAAACCTTGACCTCTAGTAAGACGAGGAATGTTTTCAGAAGAAGATTTGGTTGGTAGGGACTTGCTAAAGTTCGGAAGAGCTAGAAGAGTGGATGCTAATAATATTTGAAGAAAATGAGAGACTCAAGTGCTGTTTATATAACAATATAAGGGCAAAGATTATATCTGCATTCAATGCATTAAGAAAGGCAGTAATGGCATGAAAAATGTTGTATCGGCTTCCAGGGAGTTAGGATGTGGAGCCTTAGTGGAATTTATTTCGGCAAAGTAAACAATGCATGACTCATATTACTACCACATCATCAAGATAGTTATTCTCCCTCTCGTACAAGTAAAAGAAAAAAGCTAAGTACAGAATGGTGGAACTATAAATAGAAAAAAGCACTCAGGTTGATTTAATGTATTTTGGATTGTCATACAGGCTAATACAAGAATTAAAAATCAAAAGAGAAAAAAAATAACCATTTTCTCTTGTATCTTTGACTGCCTAAATTTTTATTGATCGAGATCTATTTTAGTGTTCGAGTCTGCACACTTAGCCTGACCGACAGATGAGGTGGTGTCTCGGACGAAAGCAACCAATATGCTGACTTCAATTTTTTACTATCCCTTAATCCTTACCAGTTCCTCATGGAGATTCTTTAACATCCCTAGTTGCTCCTTCAATGCTGCGATTTGAGCCACAAGAGTGGTCATTTCCGTGTTCGACTCCTTTAGTTCAGCATATGCATCAGAGAGTTATTCTCCAACAGGGGAAACTTTGTTCACTTTAAGGTTTGTGGATGAATATGCTTAGCCTGAATCCTGTCGACCATAGCGTTGCATCTTGTTTGAGAGGGTTTCATTCAAATGACAGAACAACTAATAATGATGAATGAGAAGTATAAGTCTATCGACCGACATTTGTAGAGATGATTTTGGCAACCCTTGAGTGTATGAGAGTTCATAATTCCTCTCGAAGTTATTGAAATTCTGAAGAAGGTAATGAGGACGCAGCCACCATGATGTCATTGGTAAGAGCCTGACTAAGGAAGGAGAGTACTTCTTCAATGAAAAATATTTTCTTAGGTGCTGAAGGCAGAGACGTTAACGTTTTGACTACCAGAGAGGGAAATGAAGTAGCTCATTGGTTACAAGAGCCTCGGTGGTTGTTGCTTGGCCATGAAAAGTTATAGATGACTGAGGTGGATCTTCTTCTTCATCAGCTAAAATCAGCACACGATGCTTATTGGCCATGCTGGGAGTTGATTCCAAGGATGGTGCAGGTTGACTGGCCAATGCTAGTGCAAAGCGGGAAGATGCTGCTTTGTGGGAATTCTGTGGAGTCATTACAATAGGTTTGTCAGCCTCTCAATCGAGAGTAATTGTGGAAGCCTCAAAATGGATAAAAACACTAAAAGGTTCTGCGGATTGAATGCTTGTTGTGTCTTAATGGACTTGATCATCGGTCTGAGGAATATCACTGTTGCTTCAGAATCAGTTGAATTAAGTTCCATCGTGGGAGTTCCAGGTTCACTTGTTGCAACAACAGTAATGGTTTGCAAGTTTGGATATAGAGATGTTACAAGAGCTACTTGTTTCTCTGAGGCCAATAGTTCTCTTGCCACTACATATATGGTCAATGAAATGTTAAGAAAGGGGTAAAGAACATGGAAAGAAAACGAAGAGGAAAAGAGAAGTAAAATATCTACTTAGGTCAGAACGAACATCAATGGAAAAATATTGGTCGATCATTGGTTAAATTTTAGCAAGATCACTAATAAATATTGCTAAACACTGAACCAAAGTAGGAAAATGTGATGGATTGGGCCGATAAGGTGTGAGATAACGGTCGAAAGAAATGTTGTGATTGTTTAACCTTTCCATTTCTTTCAGCCATTTATTCCAAGCTTTATTAAAATGGGTTTCCCCATGTCTTTTATGAGCTTCTTTTATTTCCCAAGAATAATTCGTGGGTGAGAGTCCCGGCCAAAATTTTGTTTGGTAATATGTTTCAAAGGCAGAAACAACCTTAGCTGCAGAAGAGATACTTGATGTCTCTGTTATAGCTCAACTGCTTTTGCTGGTCATTGCCGGAGGATTTGTTGCAATTGGAATAGTTAAGATGAATAAGAGGTTTAGAGATAAGATTTGGGAGAGCCCCAAGATTTGTAATCCTCTTAAGAACTAAGGAAGTTCCTGATCCTGGTGAATGATAAGCCGAAGTAGCCTCTTAGATAGGGTTCGTAGCTCACTACGCCAAAACCGTGAAAAAAGGACGGTCCAAAACAGTCTCAAATGACCAAAAAGGACAGTCATGGACCGTCGCAAGGGCCGTTAAATTTTAACGTGTCGTATTATTTAAAGGACGGTCGAAAACCGTCATTTTTATTGATGAAAAATAGACGGTCATGGATTGTCCTAAAAAAGGACGGTCGTGAACCATCCTTAAAAAGGACGGTCTCGGACCATCTCTTATAAGCCTTTAAAGGATGGCCATCGACCGTCCTTTGAAAGGACAGTCATGGACCGTCCTTAAAAAAGACTGTCGTAGACCATCTCTGATAAGCCTTCAAACGACGTCTATAGACCGTCCTTTAAAAGGACGGTCATGGGCCGTCCTTAAAAAGGACTGTCATGGACCATCTCTTATAGGCCTTCAAAGGACGGCCATAGACCGTCCTTTAAAAGGACGGCCATGGACCGTCCTTAAAAAGGACTGTCATGGACCATCCTTTATAAGAGGCTCACTATACACCTGTTACAATATATTTCATCGTATTCTTCCTGATATACACCTGTTATATAATATATTTCATCATATTCACATTCACATCCATCCAAACAACCCAAACTACGTAAATCCAACATAAACTACATTCATCCAAACATAAACTACATCCATCTAAACACAAGAAATCTTATCCACATTACATTCATCCACACATAAGTACATATAGGTTTAACATCATAAATAAAAAAAGAAAAAAAATCAGCAACAATTTTCTTTTTGTGTCTTTCACCTGAAAAAAAAAATATTAAACCAACAAAACATTATAATTCAGAATAATGAAAAATTGCATAAACTTCTTCCAAAAAAGTGGGCACTTTTTAAAAATAAAACTGATCATTAAAATAGGTTTACGTTTAGGTTTTAGGTTTTAGGTTTAGGTTTAGGATTAGGATTAGGTTTTAGGTATTAGGTTATAAGTTTAGGTTATAGGTTATAGGTTATAGGTTAGGTTTAGGTTATAGGTAGCGTTAGGTTTAGGTTTAGGCTTAGGCTATAGGTTTAAGTTAAGGTTTAGGTTTTAGTTATAGGTTATAGTATATAGGTTATAGCTTTAGAGAATTGAGAATAGGTTAAGGTTAAGGTTTAGGAAATCGGGTCTGAGTTCAGGATCAGGTTTAGGTTTGGGTTATCAAGTTTAGGTTTAAGTTTAGGTTAGGGAGTTGAGATTAGGATTAGGTGTAGGTTTAGGTTCAAGGATTTGAGAATACATTTTGATTTTAGGTTTAAGTTTAGGTTTTAGGCTTATGTTTAGGTTATAGGTTTAGGTTATAAGTGCAGGTAATACGTTTAGGTTTATGTTAGGTTATAGGTTAAGGTTTAGGTTTAGGAAATCGGGTTCGGGTTCGGGATCGGGTTTAGGTTTGGGTTTTCAAGTTTAGGTTTAGCTTTAGGTTAGGGAGTTGAGATTAGGATTAGGTGTAGGTTTAGGTTTAGGGATTTGAGAATACATTTCAATTTTAGGTTTAGGTTTAGGTTTTAGGCTTATGTTTAGGTTATAGGTTTAGGTTTAGGTTAGGTTATAGGTTAAGGTTTAGGTTTAGGAAATCGGGTTCTGGTTCGGGTTCTGGTTTAGGTTTGGATTTTCAAGTTTAAGTTTAGGTTTAGGTTAGGGAATTGAGATTAGGATTAAGTGTAGGTTTAGGTTTAGGGATTTGAGAATACATTTAGGTTTTAGGTTTAGGTTATAGGTTATAGGTTTAGGTTAAGCTTTAGGTTTAGGTCATAAGCTATAGGTTTAGGGAGTTGAGAATATGTTAATGTTTAGGTATAGGAAATTGGGTACGGGTTCGGGATCAGGTTTAGGTTTGGGTTTTCAAGTTTAGGTTTAGGTTTAGGTTAAGGAGTTGAGATTAGGATTAGGTGTAGGTTTAGGTTTAGGGATTTGAGAATACATTTAGGTTTTAGGTTTAGGTTTAGGTTTAGGTTATAGGTTATTAGTTTAGGTTAAAGTTTAAGTTTAGGTTTAGGTTTAGGTTTAGGTTATAAGCTATAGGTTTAGGGAATTGAGAATAGGTTAAGGTTTAGGTTTAGGAAATCGGGTTCGGGATTGGGTTTAGGTTTGGATTTTCAAGTTTAGGTTTAAGTTTAGGTTAGGGAGTTGAGATTAGGATTAGGTGTAGGTTTAGGTTTAGGGATCTGAGAATATATTAGGTTTTAGGTTTAGGTTTAGGTTTAGGTTTAGGTATAGGTTATAAGCTATACGTTTAGGGAATTGAGAATAGGTTAAGGTTTAGGTTTAGGAAATCAGGTTCGGGTTCGAGATCGGGTTTAGGGTTGGGTTTTCAAGTTTAGGTTTAGGTTAGGGAGTTGAGATTACGATTAGGTGTAGGTTTAGGTTTAGGGATTTGAGAATACATCTAGGTTTTAGGTTTAGGTTTAGGTTATAGGTTACAGGTTTAGGTTTAGGTTTAGATTAAGGTTATAGGTTATATGTTTATGTTTAGGTTTAGGTTATAAGCTATAGGTTTAGGGAATTGAGAATAGGTTAAGGTTTAGGATTAGGAAATCAGGTTCGGGTTCGGGATCGGGTTTAGGTTAGGGAGTTGAGATTAGGATTAGGTGTTGGTTTAGGTTTAGGGATTTGAGAATACATTTAGGTTTACGTTTAAGAAATCGGGTTCGGGTTTAGGTTTGGGTTTTCAAGTTTAGGTTTAGGTTTAGCTTAGGGAGTTGAGATTAGGATTATGTGTAGGTTTAAGTTTAGGAATTTGAGAATAGATTTAAGTTTTAGGTTTATGTTTAAGTTATATGTTATAGGTTAAGGTATAGGTTTAGGTTTTGGTTTAGGTTATAAGCAATAGGTTTAGGGAATTGAGAATAGGTTAAGGTTTAGGTTTAGGAAATCGGGTTCGGGTTCGGGATCGGGTTTAGGTTTAGGTTAGGGAGTTGAGATTAGGATTAGGTGTAGGTTTAGGTTTAGGGATTTGAGAATACATTTAGGTTTAGGTTTAGGTTTAGGTTTAGGTTTAGGTTTAGGTTATAAGCTATAGGATTAGGGAATTGAGAATAGGTTAAGGTTTAGGTTTGGAAAATCGGGTTGGGGTTCGGGATCGGGTTTAGGTTTTGGTTTTCAACTTTAGGCTTAAGTTTAGGTTAGGGAGTTGAGATTAGGATTAGGTGTAGGTTTAGGTTTAGGGATTTGAGAGTACATTTAGGTTTTAGGTTTAGGTTTAGGTTTAGGTTATAGGTTACAAGTTTAGGTTTAGGTTTAGATCAATGTTATAGGTTATAGGTTTAGGTTTTTAGGTGTAGGTTTAGGTTATAAGATATAGGTTTAGGGAATTGAGAATAGGTTAATGTTTAGGTTTAGGAAATCGGGTTCAGGTTCGGAATCGGGTTTAGGTTTTGGTTTTCAAGTTTAGGTTTAGGTTTAGGTTAGGGAGTTGAGATTAGGATTAGGTGTAGGTTTAGGTTTAGGGATTTGAGAATACATTAGGTTTTAGGTTTAGGTTTAGGTTTTATGTTATAAGTTTAGGTTTAAGTTTAGGTTTAGGTTATAACCTATAGGTTTAAGGAATTGAGAATAGGTTAAGGGTTTAGGTTTAGGAAATTGGGTTCGGGTTTGGGATTAGGTGTAGGTTTAGGTTTAGGGATTTCAGAATACATTTAGGTTTTAGGTTTAGGTTTAGGTTATAGGTTACAGGTTTAGGTTTAGGTTAAGGTTTAGGTTTAGGCTCAGGCTTAGGTTATAAGATATAGGTTAGGGAATTGAGAAAAGGTTAAGGTTTAAGTTTTGGAAATCGAGTTCGGGATCGGGTTTAGGTTTGAGTTTTCAAGTTTAAGTTTAGGTTTACGTTAGGGAGTTGAGATTAGGATTAGGTATAGGTTTAGGTTTAAAGATTTGAGAATACATTTAGGTTTTAGGTTTAGATTTAGGTTATAGGTTACAGGTTTAGGTTTAGGTTTAGGTTTAGGTTAAGGTTTAGGTTATAAGATATAGGTTTAGGGAATTGAGAATAGGTTAATGTTTAGGTTTAGAAAATCGGGTTCAGGTTCGGGATCGGGTTTAAGTTTGGGTTTTCAAGTTTAGGTTTAGGTTTAGGTTAGGGAGTTGAGATTGGGATTAGGTGTAGGTTTAGGTTTAGGTTTAAGGATTTGAGAATACACTTAGGTTTTAGGTTTAGGTTTAAGTTATAGATTTAGGTATAGGTTAGGTTATAGGTTAAGGTTTAGGTTTAGGAAATCGGGTTCGGGTTTAAGATCGGGTTTAGGTTTGGGTTTTCAAGTTTAGGTTTAGGTTTAGGTTAGGGAGTTGAGATTAGGATTAGGTGTAGGTTTAGGTTTAGGGATTTGAGAATACATTTAGGTTTTAGGTTTATGTTTAGGTTATTGGTTATAGGTTTAGGTTTACGTTTAGGTATAGGTTTAGGTTTCAGTTTAGGTTATAAGCTATAGGTTTAGGGAATTGAGAATAGGTTAAGGTTTAGGTTTAGGAAATCGGGTTCAGGTTTGGGATCGGGTTTAGGTTTTGGTTTTCAAGTTTAGGTTTAGGTTTAGGTTAGGGAGTTGAGATTAGGATTAGGTGTAGGTTTAGGTTTAGGGATTTGAGAATACATGTAGGTTTTAGGTTTAGGTTTAGGTTATAGGTTACAGGTTTAGGTTTAGGTTTAGGTCAAGGTTATAGGTTATAGGTTTAGGTTTTAAGGTGATGGTTTAGGTGTAGGTTTAGGTTATAAGATATAGGTTTAGGGAATTGAGAATAGGTTAATGTTTAGGTTTAGGAAATCAGGTTCGGGTTCGGGATCGGGTTTAGGTTTTGGTTTTCAAGTTTAGGTTTAGGTTTAGGTTAGGGAGTTGAGATTAGGATTAGGTGTAGGTTTAGGTTTAGGGATTTGAGAATACATTTAGGTTTTAGGTTTAGGTTTATGTTATAGGTTATAGGTTTAGGTTTAGGTTTAGGTCAAGGTTATAGGTTATAGGTTTAGGTTTAGGTTATAAGATATAGGTTTAGGGAATTGAGAATAAGTTAATGTTTAGGTTTAGGAAATCGGGTTCGGGTTCGGGATCGGGTTTAGGTTTGGGTTTTCAAATTTAGGTTTAAGTTTAGGTTAAGGAGTTGAGATTAGGATTAGGTGTAGGTTTAGGTTTAAGGATTTGAGAATACCCTTAGGTTTTAGGTTTAGGTTTAGGTTAGGTTATAGGTTAAGGTTTAAAGAATTGAAAATAGGTTAAGGTTTAGGTTTAGGAAATCGGGTTCGGGTTTAAGATCGGGTTTAGGTTTGGGTTATCAAGTTTAGGTTTAGGTTTAGGTTAGGTAGTTGAGATTAGGATTAGGTGTAGGTTTAAGTTTAGGGATTTGAGAATATATTTAGGTTTTAGGTTTATGTTTAGGTTATAGGTTATAGGTTTAGGTATAGGTTTAAGTATAGGTCTAGGTTTCGGTTTATGTTATAAGCTATAGGTTTAGGGAATTGAGAATAGGTTAAGGTTTAGGTTTAAGAAATCGGGTTTGGGTTCGGGATCAGGTTTAGGTTTGGGTTTTCAAGTTTAGGTTTAGGTTTAGGTTAGGGAGTTGAGATTAGGATTAGGTGTAGGTTTAGGTTTAGGTTTTTGAGAATACATTTAGGCTTTAAGTTTAGGTTTAGGTTATAGGTTACAGGTTTAAGTTTAGGTTTAGGTTAAGGTTATAGGTTATAGGTTTAGGTTTAGGTTTAGGTTTAGGTTTAGGTTATAAGATATAGGTTTAGGGAATTGAGAATAGGTTAATGCTTAGGTTTAGGAAATCGGGATCGGGTTTAGGTTTAGGTTAAGGAGTTGAGATTAGGATTAGGTGTAGGTTTAGGTTTAAGGATTTGAGAATACAATTAGGTTATAGGTTTAGGTTTATCGATTTAGGTTTAGGTTAGGTTATAGGTTAAGGTTTAGGGAATTGAGAATAGGTTGAGGTTTAGGTTTAGGAAATCGGGTTCGGGTTCAGGATTAGGTTTAGGTTTGGGTTTTCAAGTTTAGGTTTAGGTTTAGGTTAAGGAGTTGAGATTAGGATTAGGTGTAGGTTTAGGTTTAGGGATTTGAGAATACATTTAGGTTTTAGGTTTATGTTTAGGTTATAGGTTATAGGTTTAGGTTTAGGTATAGGTTTAGGTTATAAGCTATAGGTTTAGGGAATTGAGATTAGGTTAAGGTTTAGGTTTAGGAAATCGGGTTCGGGTTCGGGATCAGGTTTAGGTTTGGGTTTTCAAGTTTAGGTTTAGGTTTAGGTTAGGGAGTTGAGATTAGGATTAGGTGTAGGTTTAGGTTTAGGGATTTGAGAATACATTTAGGTTTTAGATTTAGGTTTAGGTTATAGGTTACAGGTTTAAGTTTAGGTTTAGGTTAAGGTTATAGGTTATAGGTTTAGGTTTAGGTTATGGTTTAGGTTATAAGATATAGGTTTAGGGAATTGAGAATAGGTTAATGTTTAGGTTTAGGAAATCGGGATCGGGTTCGGGATCGGGTTTAGGTTTAGGTTAAGGAGTTGTGATTAGGATTAGATGTAGGTTTAGGTTTAAAGATTTGAGATTACACTTAGGTTATAGGTTTAGGATTAGGTTATAGACTTAGGTTTAGGTTAGGTTATAGGTTAAGGTTTAGGGAATTGAGAATAAGTTGAAGTTTAGGTTTAGGAAATCGGGTTCGGGTTCAGGATCAGGTTTAGGTTTGGGTTTTCAAGTTTAGGTTTAGGTTTAGGTTAGGGAGTTGAGATTAGGATTAGGTGTAGGTTTAGGTTTAGGGATTTGAGAATACATTTAGGTTTTAGGTTTATGTTTAGGTTATAGGTTGTAGGATTAGGTTAATGTATAGGTTTAGGTTTCAGTTTAGGTTATAAGCTATAGGTTTAGCAAATTGAGAATAGGTTAAGGTTTAGGTTTAGGAAATCGGTTTCGAGTTCGGGATCGGGTTTAGGTTTGGGTTTTCAAGTTTAGGTTTAGGTTTAGGTTAGAGAGTTGAGATTAGGATTAGGTGTAGGTTTAGGTTTAGGGATTTGAGAATACATTTAGGTTTTAGGTTTAGGTTTAGGTTATAGGTTACAGGTTTAAGTTTAGGTTTAGGTTAAGGTTATAGGTTATACATTTAGGTTTAGGTTTAGGTTATGGTTTAGGTTATAAGATATAGGTTTAGGGAATTGAGAATTGGTTAATGTTAAGGTTTAGGAAATCGGGATCGGGTTTAGGTTTAGGTTAAGGAGTTGAGATTAGGATTAGGTGGAGGTTTATGTTTAAGGATTTGAGAATACACTTAGGTTATAGGTTTATGTTTAGGTTATAGATTTAGGTTTAGGTTAGGTTATAGGTTAAGATTTAGGGAATTGAGAATAGGTTGAGGTTTAAGTTTAGGAAATCGGGTTCGGGTTCAGGATCAGGTTTAGGTTTGAGTTTTCAAGTTTAGGTTTAGGTTTAGGTTAAGGAGTTGAGATTAGGATTAAGTGTAGGTTTAGGTTTAGGGATTTGAGAATACATTTAGGTTTTAGGTTTATATTTAACTTATAGGTTTAGGTTAAGGTATAGGTTTAGGTTTCAGTTTAGGTTATAAGCTATAGGTTTAGGGAATTGAGAATAGGTTAAGGTTTAGGTTTAGGAAATCGGGTTCGGGTTCGGGATCGGGTTTAGGTTTGGGTTTTCAAGTTTAGGTTTAGGTTTAGGTTAGGGAGTTGAGATTAGGATTAGGTGTAGGTTTAGGTTTAGGGATTTGAGAATACATTTAGGTTTTGGGTTTAGGTTTAGGTTATAGGTTACAGGCTTAAGTTTTGGTTTAGGTTAAGGTTATAGGTTATAGGTTTAGGTTTAGATTTAGGTTATGGTTTAGGTTATAAGATATAGGTTTAGGGAATTGAGAATATGTTAATGTTTAGGTTTAGGAAATCGGGATCGGTTTAGGTTAAGGAGTTGAGATTAGGATTACGTGTAGGTTTAGGTTTAAGGATTTGAGAATACACTTAGGTTATAGGTTTAGGTTTAGGTTATAGATTTAGGTTTAGGTTAGGTTATAGGTTAAGGTTTAGGAAATTGAGAATAGGTTGAGGTTTAGGTTTAGAAAATCGGGTTCGGGTTCAGGAGCAGGTTTAGGTTTGGGTTTTCAAGTTTAGGTTAGGGAGTTGAGATTATGATTAGGTGTAGGTTTAGGTTTAGGGATTTGAGAATACATTTAGGTTTTATGTTTATGTTTAGGTTGTAGGTTATAGGTTTAGGTTAAGGTATAAGTTTAGGTTTCGGTTTAGGTTATAAGCTATAGGTTTAGCGAATTGAGAATAAGTTAAGGTTTAGGTTTAGGAAATCGGGTTCGAGTTCGGGATCGGGTTTAGGTTTGGGTTTTCAAGTTTAGTTTTAGGTTTAGGTTAGGGAGTTGAGATTAGGATTAGGTGTAGGTTTAGGTTTATGGATTTGAGAATACATTTAGGTTTTAGGTTTAGGTTTAGGTTTAGGTTATAGGTTACGAGTTTAAGTTTAGGTTTAGGTTAAGGTTATAGGTTATAGGTTAAGGTTTAGGTTTAAGTTATGGTTTAGGTTATAAGATATAGGTTTAGGGAATTGAGAATAGGTTAATGTTTAGGTTTAGGGAATCGGGATCGGGTTTAGGTTTAGGTTAAGGAGTTGAGATTAGGATTAGGTGTAGGTTTAGGTTTAAGGATTTGAGAATACACTTAGATTATAGGTTTAGGTTTAGGTTATAGATTTAGGTTTAGGGTAGGTTATAGGTTAAGGTTTAGGGAATTGAGAATAGGTTGAGGTTTAGGTTTAGGAAATCGGGTTCGGGTTCAGGATCAGGTTTAGGTTTGGGTTTTTAAGTTTAGGTTTAGGTTTAGGTTAGGGAGTTAAGATTAGGATTAGGTGTAGGTTTATGTTTAGGGATTTGAGAATACATTTAGGTTTTAGGTTTATGTTTAGGTTATAGGTTATAGGTTTAGGTTAAGGTATAGATTTAGGTTTTGGTTTCGGTTATAAGCTATAGGTTTAGCGAATTGAGAATAGGTTAAGGTTTAGGTTTAGGAAATCGGGTTCGGGTTTGGGATCGGGTTTAGGTTTGGGTTTTCAAGTTTAGGTTTAGATTTAGGTTAGGGAGTTGGGATTAGGATTAGGTGTAGGTTTAAGTTTAGGGATTTGAGAATACATTTAAGTTTTAGGTTTAGGTTTAGGTTATAGGTTACAGGTTTAAGTTTAGGTTTACGTTAAGGTTATAAGTTATAGGTTTTGGTTATAAGATATAGGTTTAGGGAATTGAGAATAGGTTAATGTTTAGGTTTAGGAAATCGGGATCGGGTTCGGGATCGGGTTTAGGTTTAGGTTAAGGAGTTGAGATTAGGATTAGGTATAGGTTTAGGTTTAAGGATTTGTAAATACACTTAGGTTATAGGTTTAGGTTTAGGTTATAGATTTAGGTTTAGGTTAGGTTATAGATTTAGGTTTAGGTTAGGTTATAGGTTAAGGTTTAGGGAATTGAGAATATGTTGAGGTTTAGGTTTAGGAAATCGGGTTCGGGTTCAGGATCAGGTTTAGGTTTGGGTTTTCAAGTTTAGGTTTAGGTTTAGGTTAAGGAGTTGAGATTAGGATTAGGTGTAGGTTTAGGTTTAGGGATTTGAGAATACATTTAGGTTTTAGGTTTAGGTTTAGGTTATAGGTTACAGGTTTAAGTTTAGGTTTAGGTTAAGGTTATAGGTTATAGGTTTAGGTTTAGGTTATGGTTTAGGTTATAAGATATAGGTTTAGGGAATTGAGAATAGGTTAATGTTTAGGTTTAAGAAATCAGGATCGGGTTCGGGATCGGTTTTAGGTTTAGGTTAAGGGGTTGAGATTAGGATTAGGTGTAGGTTTAGGTTTAAGGATTTGAGAATACACTTAGGTTATAGGTTTAGGTTTAGGTTATAGATTTAGGTTTAGGTTAGGTTATAGGTTAAGGTTTAGGGAATTGAGAATAGGTTGAGGTTTAGGTTTAGGAAATCGGGTTTGGGTTCAGGATCAGGTTTAGATTTGGATTTTCAAGTTTAGGTTAAGGAGTTGAGATTAGGATTAGGTGTAGGTTTAGGTTTAGGGATTTGAGAATACATTTAGGTTTTAGGTTTATGTTTAGGTTATAGGTTATAGGTTTAGGTTAAGGTATAGTTTTAGGTTTCGGTTTAGGTTATAAGCTATAGGTTTAGCGAATTCAGAATAGGTTAAGGTTTAGGTTTAGTAAATCGGGTTCGGGATTTGAGAATTGGTTTATGTTATAGCTTTTGGTTAAAGTTATATGTTAAGGTTAAGGTTATAGGTTTAGGTTTAGGTTAAGGTTTAGGTTTAGGTTAGGTTATAGGTTTTTGGTTAAGGTTTAGGTTATAGTTATAGGTTTTTGGATTTGAGAATAGGTTTAGGTTATAAGTATAGGTTTAGGTTAGGTTATAGGTTAAGGTTTAGGCTTAGGAAATCGGGTTCGGGTTCAGGATCGGGTTTAGGTTTGGGTTTTCAAGTTTAGGTTTAAATTTAGGTTAGGGAGTTGAGATTAGGATTAGGTGTAGGTTTAGGTTTAGAGATTTGAGAATACATTAGGTTTTAGGTTTAGGTTTAGGTTTAGGTTTGATTTTAGTTTTGATTTAGGTTATAGGTTATAGGTTTAGGTTAAAGTTTATGGAAAGGTAATTGGTTTTGATTTAGGTTATAGGTTATAGGTTTAGGTTCTAGGTTTAGGTTTAGGTTTTGATTTATATTATAGGTTATAGGTTTAGGTTAAGGTTTAGGTTATAGGTTTTGAGATTTGAGAATGGGTTCGGGTTTAGGTTATAGGTTTTGGTTGTAGATTATAGGTTTAGGTTAAGGTTTATGTTTAGGTTATAGGTTTTGGGATTTGAGAATGGGTTTGGGTTTAGGTTATAGGTTTTGGTTTTGGTTTAGGTTATAGGTTTTGGGATTTGAGAATGGGTTCGGGTTTAGGTTATAAGTTTTGGTTTTGGTTTAGGTTTAGGTTATAGGTTTTTGGATTTGAGAATGGGTTATGGTTTAGGTTTAGGAAATCGGGTTCAGGTTCGGGATTGGGTTTAAGTTTGAGTTTTCAAGTTTATGTTTAGGTTTAGGTTAGGGAGTTGAGATTAGGATTAGGTGTAGGTTTAACTTTAGGGAATTGAGTTTAGCTTATAGGTTTAGGGAAAGCTTAGGTTTAGGTTATAGGTTTTGGGATTTGGGAATAGTTTTAAGTTATAAGTATAGGTTTAGGTTAGGGTCTAGGTTAAGGTTTAGGGATTTGAGTTTAGGCTATAGGTTTAGGTTTATGTCTAGGTTTAGGTTTAGGGAATTGAGTTTAGGTTATAGGTTTAGGGAAAGGTTAGGTTTAGGTTATAGGTTTTGGGATTTGAAAATAGTTTTAGGTTATAAGTATAGGTTTAGGTTAGGTTATAAGTTAAGGTTTAGGGATTTGAGTTTAGGTTATAGGATTAGGTTTAGGTTTAGGTTTAGGGATTTGAGTTTAGGTTATAAGTTTAGGTTTAGGTTTTAGGCTTAGGTTTAGGTTTGGGTTTTGGGATTTGGTTTTGATTATATGTTTTGATTTAGGTTATAGATTATAGGTTTAGATTTTAGGTTTTGGTTTTAGGTTTATGTTTCGTTTAGGTTATAGGTTTTGATTTAGATTATAGGTTAACGGTTTAGGTTACAGTTTTTTGGATTTGAGAATGGGTTCGGGTTTACGCTATTGGTTTTGGCTTTGGTTTAGGTTATAGGTTTTGGTTTTGGTTATAGGTTATAGGATTAGGTTTAAGTTTAGGTTTAGATTATGGGTTATAGGATTTGAGAATGCATTTGGGTTTAGGATATAGGTTTTGGTTTTGGTTATATGTTTTGATTTAGGTTTAGGTTTTAGGTTAAGGTTAAGGTTTAAGTTTAGGTTTAGGTTAAGGTTATAGGTATAGGTTAAGGTTTAGGTTTAGGTTTAGGTTTAGGTTATAAGATATAGGTTTAGGGAATTGAGAATAGGTTAAGGTTAAGGTTTAGGTTCGGGTTCGGGATTGGGTTTATGTTTGGGTTTTCAAGTTTAGGTATAGGTTTAGGTTAGGGAGTTAAGATTAGGATTAAGTGTAGGTTTAGGTTTAGAGATTTAAGAATACATTTAGGTTTTAGGTTTAGGTTTAGGTTTTAAGTTAAGGTTTAGGTTTAGGTTAAGGTTGAGGTTTAGGTTATAGGTTAAGGTTTTAGGTCATAGGTTTTGGTTTAGGTTAAGAGTATGGTCCCTGCAAATACAGATATAAACATGGCCATCCGGCACAAATGGCCAGGCCCTTCTAATGCTGTCCATAAAAAATGGACAGCTTCATCATAGTCATAATAGCGGTTCCCTCTTTCCAGGGAACCCCGCTCTTCCAAATAGCTCCGACGCACATCCGGGTCTGCTCCATTAATTTCGAGCAAATACATAAACACGGCCTGTCCAAATGGCCAGGCCCCTCTAATGTTGTCAATAGGAAATGGACAGCTACATCATAGTCATAACAGCGGTTCCCACCTTCCAGGGTCCCCCGCTCATTCGGATAGCTCCGACGCACATCCGGGTCTGCTCCATTAATTTCGAGCAAATACATAAACACGGCCTGTCCAAATGGTCAGGCCCCTCCAATGCTGTCCATAGGAAATGGATAGCTTCATCATGGTCATAACAGCAGTTCCCACCTTTCAGGGACCGCCGCTCATCCGGATAGCTCCGACGCACATCCGGGAATGCTCCATTAATTTCGAGCAAATACATAAGACATTCTCAAGATTCTCATATATTACCTTAATTAAGATTCTATCCTGTATCATTGCTGCAGTTCTACTGAGCCTACCAACAGAAAAAGCCGCCATGCTTCTAGGCAATCTATTGGCATTCCCTCCCTTACCTAACATTATACAACATGAACGAAACTTATTATTAGAAAATAATATGAAATACTAGGGAAAACATATAACTGTGGATGAACCAACAAGAAGACTTAACTCGCTTATGACAATTTGAAGCGAATAATAGCCAAATGAGAAAAAAAAATGGAAATATATGAAAGATTTGAAGTGAAATCAACTCATTCATTACTGAAAACCAAACAGAACCTGACTTTTTTAAACTCATCTATATCATGGCATGTAATTAAAAATACTAATATTAACTGAATCATGTGTTATCTCATCCTCAGTCACACCACTAAATCATACATAGCCCTATAAAATATCATGAATTCCCAACCGCACCCCTATCCAGACACCTTGAAGCATGTGCAATTCCCATCCCTATTACTTCAATTGTAAGAATGTTGGTTCTAAAATACATACCATATAAAGTACTTGTTAACAACTTTGAGGGCAACTGATTAATTTCTCATCCATATTGCCTCATCGTCATAACTGGCTCAGAAATTTTGTTAAGAAAGAGTCTACACTAACAGATACAATTGATAAATATTATAATAATGTGTCTGTCATGTACAACTGAATATATGACACACTCCATGACATTGTAGTTGACTCAAAAGGGTTGATTTAAAAATTTAAAATAAAATAAATAAATAAATAAAATCAGGTTGTGTTTTCTGTTTATTGTGTTATCTATTAAAAAAAAAAAGATGATGTACTTCAGTTTTTAGCAATTTAGTAAAAAAGGAAGCATTTCAATTCTGATGCTCTGCTTTTAGTCTTTCTGCAATGATAAGATACCAGTACCCTCGTTCTTAATTAACCAGGTAATAGAGATCTGAAATAATTTAGATATTGCATTGAATAGGTCTGTTCGAGGTTTGGGTTGAGTACGGGTGTAACTCACCTGTTTAAAAGCTTCGAAAAACAAATTGATTGATTACTAGAGAAGCTCAGCACATTTTCCCATATCTAATGAAGTTTTCACTTGCCTGGGTTTGAGCAACTTCCTTTGAAACTTGAGCAGAACCTAAAATCCAATTTTTGGGCTTGTCGGTGTTTTTATCTTTCCAAAGCATTGAAGGTTCAACTAAAATTCAAGTCTAACCCCACTCCAGACCCATTGTTTTCTCCATATCTCCTAGATCCAAAGATTTTATTCATTAGTGACTTAACCAATAACACATGTGACCAACCCAAATTTGGATATTCCACTTCAGTTGACCATCCATCCAACAAACAAGTGTAGAAACATATTGGAGACCAAAAAAAAAAAGAGTAAGCTTCTTCAAAATAAAACATGAAGAAGAAAAAAAATTGGATCAACAATGTATCGGCACTGCTACTTCAGATAATCTGCTAAATTCATTGAAGCCCTATAATATGCTGAGAGGAATGCTACGGCAATGCACACAAGGCAAGACCGTCGAAACAGTTTGCAGTCCACGTGTCTACTGGCAAATACGTGAACATTCCCTGATCTTTTACCAGGTGAGTCCCACTGTGAACATGCCCTAGCATAAAAATCAGGTTGATCCACTAATCAGGAAGGCAACACATGCACATATACATTAAATGTCGATCTTTTTTTTCTAAGCACCCTTTTTACTCAACCATATGTGGATAGGTAGGTGGGCAATACTGGCCTGATTTTCAGGCCAGAACATTACAATGCTAGGCCCCATCTGCTGAATGGCAGTGATCTCCAACAGTGACAGGTTGGCATGTGCCAGGAATTGCTTGCTTCTTCAATTTGCCCATGCAGAAATTGCATTAGCACCTCTTACTTGCTCAGTTACACGCGCACACACACACACAAAAAAAAGAAAAAAAACAGAGACAGACAGACAAGAAGACATGGGAAAAAAATAGGAAAAACAAATTCCATATCTTTCTATTTGATCAGTGACAACCAAAAAAAAAAAAGGAAGAGGAATTTGTTGTAAATTAAACATCCCAAAAATTACAATTCACTTAATTCCTCTAATTTGAAATAAATATATGTGTGTGTGTGTGTGTGTGTGTGTGTGTGTGTGTGTGTGTGTGATAAAATGCCAGTAAATTTTTTTTTAAAAAAAAAAAAACCTTCCAACGTCCTCTTTCACCATCCACTTTAAAAAAGGGTTACAGTTTCAAGCATCAAAATCCACTGGAATCCCATAGATTTACAGTTCCAAACATAAAAACCCATTGAAATTAATATCCTCTAGTTTTTTAAAATTACCTTCACAAAGCCTCTTTTTCAAAAAAAAAAAAAAGAAAAAAAAAAGAAAGAAAGATGGATTATTCAAGGATCTACAGTTTCAAACGTCGAAAATTTCACTAATATGCCAAAAAATATCCTCAATTTCTTTAAAAATAAAAAATAAAAAACAAAAACAAAAACAAAACATTTTCATTCTCTTAATAAAACCAAAATGCAAGAGATTAAATCAAAGATTTACAGTCTCTAATACAAACAAGCAATCAATCTCACTACAAAACAAAACCCTAACATCAACCTCTCAATCCGAAATCAACTCAGTCAAAGAAAGAACATGGATTAACGTGATTTTCAACAGATTTGTGTGAAAATACCGCAAAATGATTCGATCTCGAAGCTCTTTTGCGTCAAGAAATTGAAAGGAGGAAGTATTTCTTATGGTTTTTCGGATCTGAGCTTCTCTCTTGAAAGCCCCGCGAGAGAGAGAATGAGTGCCTTCATCGTTGCACGAAGAACCAACTACTGAAGCTGCCATGGATTTTAACAGCTGCTGAGAGGAGGAGAAGACGGACCAGATCTGGGTTAGGGAACGGAGGGAGAGAGCGAGAGCGAGAGAGAGAGATTTGGGAATTGCGGTTTTTTGGGCGCGACTCTGTTTTTGAGTGCGCGCCCAAATTTAGGCTGGGTCTGGTACGGCTTTGTGGGCCCACCATGATGCGTGTCAAACATCTAACCCATCAGTTAGATGCACCATCCCATAGTGGGCCCAGGGATTAAAAATAAAATCAATTTATGACTTTTGTGAGCCACACCACATACAAATGTTGAGAGGGGTTACCCTCCATTAAAACATTCATAATTATTTTTTGGGCCGACCGAGATGTGGTCCACAAATCCAGCCCATCCATTATGTGTGCGCCACTTGGATGAGGGGTCATACCAAGTTTCAGACGCATCCAAATTTCATGTGGGGCCCACCAAGTGCTTTTATATGTTTTAGGCATGTCTTCATATGATTTTAGATGGTATGGCCCATCGGAGTTCCGTATACAGCTGATTTTTGGGATATCCCATAATTTAAAGGAGACCCATCAAATGCACGGTTTTGATGTTTGACACATATCATGGTGGGGCCCACACAGATTGACCTCATGGGGACGACATGGATTAAACAAAAATGTCAAGCTGTGTGGGCCCCACCATGACATGTGTCAAACATCAACACTGTGCATTTGATGGGTCCCCTTTAAATTATGGGATATCCCAAAAATCAGCCGTATATGGAACTCCGATGGGCCATACTATCTAAAATCATGTGAAGACATGCCTAAAACTTATAAAAGCACTTGGTGGGCCCCACCTGAAATTTGGATGCTTCTGAAACTTGGTATGACCCCTCATCCAAGTGGGACACACATAATGGATAGGCTAGATTTGTGAACCACACCACATCTCGGTGGGCCTAACAAATGATTATGAATATTTTAATGGAGGATAACCCCTCTCAACTTTTGTATGTGGTGTGGCCCAAAAAAGTCACGGATTGACTTGATTTTTAAACCCTAGGCCCACCATGGAATGGTGCATCTGACTAATGGGGTAGATGTGGGCCCACTTTGATTTATATATTGTATATCCATATGATCCATTTGTTTTGCCAACTCATTATAGGATATGAGCCCAAAAATGAATCATATTCAAATATTAGGTGGACCACACCACATGAAAACAATAGTGATTGGTTATCCATCATTAAAATCGTCATAAGGCCGTGTACTTTTTTTTTTTTTTTTTACATGGAGACTATAATTCTTCTTCAAAAGACAATGTTTAACAAGTTCAACTACTGCTATAATAAGGGCACATACTTCATAACCATGAAGAATGAGTAAATATTTCTATTTCTATTTATTTATTTATTTTTTATAGGAATAGGATTCCTTAAAATTTCACAAACAAAGGTAGAAATCCGAATTATAAAAGAGATTTTAACATCAAAGCTGGGAAAAAAAGAAGAAGAAGGAATGTGATACTGAAACACCCAAATCCAGATGGACAAAAAACCATCAAATCCCTAAACAAAAGGACATAAATGAAGAGAAAACATAAACATCAACTTGATCCAAAACTTCTATGAATGTTATTTTTAATGGTGGACGTTTAGTCCCTACTTTGTAGTCCACTTAAGCTTTGGACCTGCCCTATTTTTTGGTTAATATCTTAAAATGATCCGAGAAAAGCGTTGAACGGTATGGAGAAAGTCAATCCATGACTTAGGTGGGCCAAGAGCTTAAAAATAAAGTCAATCCATGACTTGGGTGGGCCACACCACATAATATAATGGAGAGGGGTTTCCTTAAAACATTTATAATCATATATTGGGTCTGCTTAAATGGGATTCACATATCCAACCCACTCATTATGTGTGTCCCACTTGGATGAGGGGTCAGACCAATTTTCAACTGCATCCATGTCTGTATTAACTTATAAATAGGTTGGATCTCCACATAGTTTTAGATGGTATGGCCCACTTGAGTTTTGTGTACAGATGATTTTTAACATATCTCATAACCTAAAGGGGACACATCAAATCCACGGTGTTGATGTTCGACA
The DNA here is from genome assembly GCF_029962835.1 of Magnolia sinica. NCBI lineage: Eukaryota > Viridiplantae > Streptophyta > Magnoliopsida > Magnoliales > Magnoliaceae > Magnolia > Magnolia sinica. The sequence goes on from NC_080588.1 coordinate 51,221,381, forward strand.
CACATCATGATGGGGCCCACAAAACTTACTAACATCAATTCTTAGGTTCTCACGAGGTCAGTAAGTTGGGTCACAATTTTGGCCAGAATATTTGGCCCATTTTATATATCTGGTCCATTCACTCTATTTTACTAGTCAATACCCCGAATTTGACTAGTTACTCACCTCAATCAGACTACATATGAGAAAAGATATTGGGTATACCAAGATTGATCAACAATTTCAGTGAAATTTGATTTAAACATCTGAAGTTATTTACTCTTCATTTTGAACTGATTAGATTGTCCAAAAACAGTTAAATGTTGTTCATAATATCAAAAATATATGAATGAGTAGAAAACACAAACATCAGTTTGATCTAAAACTTCTATGGCCTCCAAGAAATTTGAAATGGTAGAGGTTCAATCACACTATTTCCTGTGGTGTGGTCCACTTGAGCTTTGGATATGCTTCCTTTTTGTTCTTAGACCTCAAATTATCTGTTAACATGGATGAATGGAGTGGATAAAATAAATAAATAATAGTGGACCCCACAGAGTTTACTCTGGTAAGGGTAACAAGTAACTCACCTAAACGTAGTAGAGAAGGGTTTCCTTAAAACATTCATAATCATATATTGGGCCTACCTAAATGTAATTCACATATCCAACCCACTCATTGTGTGTCCCACTTGGATGAGGTGTCAGACCAAGTTTCAACCGCATCCAAAACTCACGTGGGCCCCACCAAGTGCTTTTATATTTTTAGGATGTCTTCACATAGTTTTAGATGGTTGGCCCACTTGAGTTTCGCATACAGATGATTTTTGAGATATCTCATAACCTAAACGGGACACATCAAATTCATAGTGTTGATGTTCGACACACATCATGATGGGGCCCACAAAACTTACTAACATCAATTCTTAGGTTCTCATGAGGTCAGTAAGTTGGATCACAATTTTGACCAGAATATTTGACCCATTTTACATGTCTGGTCCATTCTCTCTATTTTACTGATCAATACTCTCAATTTGACTAGTTACTCGCCTCAATCAGGCTACATATGAGAAAGATATTGAGCATACAAGATTGATCAACAATTTCAGTGAAATTTGATCTAAACATCTGAAATTATTTACTCTTCAATTTGAACCGATTAAATTGTCCAAAAACAATTAAAGGTTCAATTAGTGGATGTGCCTAATAATTTAGTAATTTTATTTTTCACAAATAAATTTAACATTTTTTTTTCAAAATGTATACTTTTTTACTCTTTTAACTAAATATCATTTTTATTATAAATAAATTTAACATTTTTTTTTACAAAATTTAGTTCTCTTTTTTAAAAAATATATATTTTTTACAATTTATCAATTTTTTTCACAATTTTGTTTAATTTTTAATTTTTTTTTTCAAAATATCATTTTTTAATCTCACTTTTGTTATATAACTTTTTAATTTTTCTTGTCAAAATACAAAATCTAGTTTTCTTTTTTAAAAAATATTTTTTTTTTTTTACAATTTGTCAATTTTTTTCACAATTTTGTTTAATTTTTTTAATTTTCTTTTTCAAAATATCATTTTTTAAATCTCACTTTTGTTATAGAACTTTTTAATTTTTCTTGTCAAAAAACAAAATCTAGTTTTCTTTTTTAAAAAATATATTTTTTTACAATTTGTCAAATTTTTCACAATTTTGTTTAATTTTTAAAATTTTCTTTTTCAAAATATCATTTTTTATTGAATTTTTTTTTCAAAATTATCAACATTATTCAATGTTCTAATTTTTTTTTTTTTTCAAAATCTAGATTTTTATAACATTACAGGTTTTTTTTTCCAAATTTAAATTTTTCATAAACATTGTTAATTCTTTTTCTAAGCTTCTCAACTATTTTTTTTCATAATTCTTAAATTTTTAGAGTTTCTTAATTTTTGACATTAGCAACGTCCGTGGCAGGGATATAAGACAGTTTAGGGCCATCTCTAATAGAGACGGTCTTCGACAGTCTCCAATAGAGACGGTCATTGACGGTCTATAATAGAGACGGTCGTAAACCGTCTCTAATTGAGACAGTCATTGGCAGTCTCTAATAAAGACGGCCTTTGGCAGGGTTATGAGACGGCTAAGGACCATCTCTAATAGAGACGGTCTTTGACAGTCTCAGATTACAAGTACAGGACAGCCAATGACCGTCTCTAATTCAGACGGCCAATGACCGGCTCAGATGATCGCATATAAGACGGTCAAAGACCGTCTCTAATACGGACAGCCAATGACCATCTCAAATGACCGCATATAAGACGGTCAACGACCATCCTAAATGATTTGTGGACGTTTAAATTTTTAAGACAATATTAAGGACGGTCAGTAGCCGTCTAAAATTTTAGAGACGGTTTATGGCCGTCTCTAAAGCGTCTTTAAACCAAGCAATTTTAGAGACGGTCCAAAACTGTCTCGAAATCCGTCTTTTTTTTTTTTTTTTCCATTTTTCATGTAGTGGCTGACATCTTTTGGCATTTTGGTTTAGGAATTGTTAGATCGACCACCTTTATTGTTGTGGAAGGGGAGATGGTTGGAATGGCCGAGGTTGCCTTTCTCGACGCATCATTGTTGAGGGTCAAATATTACATATTAGACAACAGTTATTACCTAATTCTATGGACATGATACTGTTTAACGCTTTATTTTAATCATGTTTGTGCTGCAAGGTGAATTTAGGAACTTGAACTGAAAAAGGGTACTAAAAGCATGTATTTAACGCTTAGAAATTACCAAGGCAAGAGAAGGATCTTAGGAGACTGAGATCAAAGAATTTACACACCGAAGATCTAAAAAAATCACGTGATTAACGATGAAGAAGCCTAAAAATCATCCAGAATGCAAGATCATGAGGTTCCCACCACCCGTTTGACTCGAAACTCTATATTTGACCTAAGCACCCTAAATTAATTGTACACGTCAAAATTTAGCCCTTGAAATCTTTGTGAAAGAACCCCAATGGATAGATCAGCCCACAAATCACTGATCTGTGGCCCACTTGATGTCTGGATATGCTTCAAATTTGGTATCAACCTCTTAAATTGGATGAGAGGGAGGATGATGGAGCAGATTTCTCATAAACCTCACAATGGACCCCACGTGAAGGGATGAGTGTGCACGACCGGTGCACACCCGCACCACACCAGGCGGGCAGCCCGGTCAAAGCTGGGCTGACCCGACCCTTTTTGCAAAAAGTAAACTATGTGCAACGCTATCCAGCACTGAGTTGAGTAATGGGCCACACCCATTGTCCAAACGGATGATCTGGACCGTCCATTGCATCCAGGGGTGGCCACGACCCTGGCCATGGTGGCCTTTTGGCCCCATGCACATGTACACATGTGGATCGCCAAAAAATGCAGGATGAACGGTGAGTTGATTTAATACAGTGGACCGCACCAAAACTCGACCAAACCACTCCTTTCCGACTAAAATTTTGACAAGAATCCAATGAATGGGGTGGATTTCGTCGAAAACATCACTTTGGGGCCCACCAGCATATCAGTGCAGGAATTTTCGCACCATACGCACGTCCAGTTTTTTCAGATATTGCAGGGTGTTGTGGGCCATCGTTTGTGGTCAGTTGGATGATCTGAATCGTCCAAAATATTCCAGGGGGGTCTTTACCCCAACCATGGAGTCAAAACGTGTTTCTTAGACATCCACCATCCGAAAACACCGTCAGAATGCAACTCGGCTTGCGTTTTCGCAGCTGCGCACGCTGCTGTGCGTTAAACTCCACACCTATTCATTCCACCACCCCTGGCGCTTCTATAAAAGGGAGAGAGAAAGAGAGAGAGGGCATTCATCATCTAAAAGTGGGTGGACGTGAACGGGTAGAGTATGAAAGAGAGAAAGAAGGCGTGGAGAGGCAGTTTGCTATTAGGAGTTTTTCTCCCTTCTTCTTAATTTTGTTTATGTCTTTCCTTTAAGAGGCTTTAGTTGATCATGATTATGGTTGGCTAAACCTCTTAACTAGGGCTAAGAGGTGAAGCTTGTAGCGTGATTGTGGGGTTTTCTATGGTTTTGATTTATGTTTATGAACCCTCTTTGATTATAGCTTGATTACATGAAATATTTTTAGCCTTTAATGGTTTATTGTGACTTAAATTACAATGGATCTGCGATGGCTCTGAACATGTTCTGTTCATTATAGGGATTATGAACGTGGGAGCCCTGTTGTTCGCCATCGTCTCATGGGCATGGTTGGATGATGAAACCCTTCTTAACGTTCATATCACCCTCAGATTAGATATGGATTGGTTAAATTCTATTGTTTGCTTTATCTCATGGGCATGGTTTTGTGATGGAATCAATTCTAATTCTCATACCTATCTTCTATTGATAACTAGATCTAAGAAAGTTCAGATGTGATTTTTAATGATTTATCCTCCAATTGGATGAAGATGAGACTCTGATTCCAGTTGAGTTCGTGAATCAAGCGTAGATCTCCCTAATATCTACAAGTGGATCCTTGGAATCTCTAGTTTCCCACCTTTGAATTTCACAAGTTTTAATTTAATATTTCACCATTATTCTCTTATATTTTTCTGATTTAGATTACATCTTCTTATAGTTCTAGTTCTACTTACTCTTAGAATATGTATAAGGTTCAGTCCCTGTGGATTCAACCTTGGTCTTACCGAGATTATTACTACATCGCAACCCTATACTTGTGGTAGTGAAAAAGTTTTTGGTGCCATTGCCAGGGATTGACGGTTACGTTTTTTTTGAGATTAACTAGTTTTGGGATTAGTTTAAGATTAGGTTTTTATATTTTCTAACTTTGGGTTTAGGTTTTTTTGTTTGAATTTTTTTAGAAACTAACATAGCCTTCTTATTTTGTAGGACCTTGAGTTAGACATTCTAAATTGGTAATATCTTTCTACTATTTCTATTTTTCTATTTTTATGATTATGTCTTATTTTCTAATCTTTTGAAACTTTCTATATCTAGGTTTTTTTTTATTCGTAGAAACTAACTTACTTTCTATTTTCAGTTTTTAGAAGTTAACTTTCTATTTTAGGAACTTTCTAACTTTAGACTTTTTATTCTTAGAAACTAACTTGTTTTATTTTGTTTTGCTGGTTTTTAACCTAAGAACTTCTAATTTGGTAACTTCTTTCCAACTCTTTTCTCATTCTTTCTAGATTTCTATTTCCTTTCTTTCTTTTAGGTTTAAGTTTAGAATTTGAATTGAGGGCTGTGAGTGTTTCATGTATAAGTGGGTCTGTGACAACACTCGACGTCTCTTGACTGAAGGAGGATTGGTTGAGGAGTTGACTATCCATCGTAGGACTAGACACCGCTAAAGATCCCCAGAGTTGATTGAAGTGATGGCTGCAAACCAACCTCTTCTACCCCAACCTAGGGTGGAAGACATCTAGGATGAGAATGAGGTGCATTAAACACCCCGCCTTGTACTTTATAAGATTATTTACAACTGGCAGGGGTGAGCACGCCCTCATGCATGATTTTTCCTGAAAATATGAGACATATGGATATCAAGGCAGGGGTGATACAACTCCTTCCTAAATTTCATGGGCTTGAGTCAGAAAATCCATATTTACACCTGAAAGAGTTTGATGAGATCATAACTATTTTATATTTTCCAAATATATTTGAAGACACAGTTAGGCTGAAACTTTTTCCCTTTTCTTTGAAAGTGAAAGCTAAGACGTGGTTGCATTCACTACGTCCTAGATCTATTGACACATGGAATGATATGACAAGGGGGTTCATAAATTTTTTTTTCCCATACCATAAGACAAACACTCTTAGAAAGTTGATCATGAACTTCGCCCAAAGGGAAGATAAAACATTCTTCCAATGTTGGGAGCAGTTTAAGGATCTTGTCAGTTCATGCCCACAACATGGTTTTGAAATGTGGCACATCACAAACTTTTTCTATGATAGTCTGACATCTTCCATTCGTTAATTGGTCGAGACAATGTGCAATGGGGAATTCATGAATAAAAATGTCAATGATGTGTGGGACTACTTGGCTAGACTTGCTGAAAACCTAAAATCATGGGACACATACTCAAAATCAAGCACCATGTCTAGGCCGACTCAATCTAAGAAGAGGGGTGGAATGTATCTCCTGAAAGAGGATGATGATATCAATTCTAAAGTGACTAACCTCATAAGGAAATTCGAGGCCATAGAATTAAACAGGATAAGGTTAATGAAACTGTTTGCGGTATTTATGATGGCAACATTCACACAATTGAAAATTGTCCAACAATACTTGCCTTTCGAGCGTTGCTAAATGAGGAATCCAATACCGTGAACAATTACCAAAGACTTTTCAATGGACCTTCCTCCCATACATACAATCCTAGTTGGAGAAATCATCCAAACCTCAATTGGAAGAATGGACAAATGGTTACCCCTCAAGGTTTCTTCAATCAAATTCCAAATCAAGTGAAACCTCAAGAGGATCTGGTTCAAAAACATATGCGAGACCAAGAGCTACTCAACCAGGAAATCAAATCGTCTTTGGGATCACTTACGTCATCTATTCAAAGAATAGAGTCACACTTAAAAATTGGGGGAAAGGGGATGCTTCCTACTCAACCTCGCCCCAATCTTAAACCACAATATGAGATAAGTGATCCAAGTTCTTCAAATCAGATGAAGCAAGCTAAGTCTATCACCACCCTTTGGAGTGGGAAGATATTTGACATATCTATTTCGGTAAGGGCTAAAAAGCCTAAGGACTCGGAAGAGGACAATGATGATAGACCTAACACTGCTCCACAAGAATTGAAACCGGAACTTCAGGGCAAGCCGATTGCTCCATTCCCCCAACGGTTGGTTGCACTAAAACCTCTCTCTAACTCTCAAGACATTCTAGAGGTGTTGAAACAAGTGAAGGTCAATATTCCTCTACTTGATGCCTAAAACAAATACCTTCATATGCCAAATTTCTAAAAGACTTGTGTACGACCAAAAGACGACAAAATATTCAAAAGAAAATCTTCTTGACTGAGAAAGTGAGTGTCGTCCTAAAGCAAGATTTGCCGTAGAAATTCAAAGATCCAGATAGCCCAACCGTACCATGTGTAATTAGGAACTACTGAACTGAGCATGCACTTCTTTACTTAGGAGCGAATGTAAATCTGATTCCCTACTTGGTGTATAAACAGTTAGATTTGGGTGAATTAAAACCCACCTTAACCACATTACAACTTACTGATCGCTCTATTCGTGTACCAAGAGTGATAATTGAAGATGTGTTGGTCCAGGTTGACAGATTCTACTACCCTGTATATTTTATCATCCTGAATACGGAATCCATCAGTAACATGAACACTCAGATTCCCGTTATTCTTGGTCGCCCATTCCTTGCCAACTCAAACGTAATTATTAATTGTAGGAATGGTGTTATGAGTATGTCTTTCAGGAATATGACATTGGAGTTGAATATCTTTTTCAACACGAGCAAACGGTTAGAGGATGATGACAATTCCACAACATTAACACGATTGATTCTTTTGTGAAAGATATCATCTCTGACCTTATCCTCTAATCTTCTAGAGACGTGTCTAACCCACTCCCATGATTTGTATGATGACATGATTAGGGAGATGGGTGCCATGCTTGATACTGCGCCAGTACTTGAAGTTAACTGGTGGAAGCCACAATTTGAAGAATTACCCCAAATTGAAAAAGTGTCTCTGCCGTCTAACCTCAAGGCACCGAAGCTTGACCTAAAACCTTTTCCCTCTGATTTGAAATATCTCTATTTAGGTCAAGATGAGACATACCCGGTGGTGATCTCTGCTCACCTAAAGAAAGAATAGGAGAGTATGCTCATATCCACTCTTATTGAGTATAAGGCAGCCCTTGGATGGACGACTGCGGACCTCAAGGGAATTAATTTGTACTTACCGCATTTATCTCAAGGATAATGAAAAGACTTCTCGGCAATGACAACGTAGATTAAATCCAAATATGAAGGAAGTGGTTAAAGCTGGGGTTCTTAAACTATTAGATGTGGGTATCATATACCCTATATCTGATAGTTAATGGGTGAGTCCAACTCAGGTGGTTCCTAAGAAGTTCGGAATCACCATCATAGCCAATGCCAATAATGAACTCGTGCCAACTAGAGTTACTATTGGTTGGAGAATGTGCATTGACTACATGAAGTTGAATACCGTCATGAGGAATGACCACTTTTCTTTGCCCTTCACTGATCAGATCTTGGAAAGGCTAGCTAGTCATTTCTATTACTGTTTTCTGTTCACTCCCCAAGTATAGGGTTGTGATGTAGTAATAAACTCGGTAAGACCGAGGTCGAATCCACAGGGACTGAAACCTGTACGTTTCCTGAAACTAGGTAGAAATAGAACTAGCCTAGGATGCAATCTAAATCAAATAGAATTTAAGGATAATTGTGGAATAATTATCTAAAACTTTAAACAATTCAGGGGAAGAAAACTAGGGATTCAGAGGATCCACTTGCAGCGATCAGGGAGATCTTATGCCTACTTCAGAAATCATGAAAATTAACTAGACTTCCTTTGATATAGTTTTTAAGAGGTGAAAGGAATATGAATTAGAATGGATTCCATCACCAAACCATGCCCAGGAGACAAAGTAAACAACAGAATTAAACTAATTACCAACCAACCAACAATGTATGGAGATCAAGAAGGGTACTGTCATCCTACCATGCCCATGGGACAATGATGAACAACAGGGCTTCCTGACTTCATAAACATAAAAAGGGGAAAGAAATACTCAAAGCCATTGCAAACCCATTGTAATTTCAGTCACAACAGACCATTAAAGACTACGAAAAATATTCCTTTAATAATCAACTAAATCAAATTCAGTTTATGAATTTTTAAATTAAAGGCATAAAGTAGGATCTCCCATCTCGCTACAGGCTTCACCTCTTAGCCCTAGCTAAGAGGTTCAGCCCAACATGAATGGGATGGATCTCTTAAACCAAAAACAAAACAAAAAGAAAAAGAAAAGAAAAAAAAAACTACTATCTTTCTCTCTCTCTTACGTTCCACCTTGAAGCTCCAAACCGAGATCCTCCTGCTCCCAAAACCGAGAGCTCCAAAGCTTTTCCAGCCTCTTCCACAGCGATACAATGGATGAAAATTTATGTGTACGGTTAATTTATGACCCTCAGGCCATGTATAAAGTTTTGAGCTGATCGGATGGCGAGAACCCTGTAATCTTGCATTTTGGACGTCTTTTGGGCCACTTAAGCTTCAATTTCTTAATTTTCTTGGATCCCTGGCATGTAAATCTGTCGATCTTGGTCTCCTAGGGTCGGTCCCATGCTCTGGTGCTTTCAGATCATTAAATCCATGCTTTTAGTACCCTTTTCGGTCCAGGCTCGTACATACACTCTGCATTACAAACATGATTAATCAGGCCATTAAGCGGTATCATGCGTGTAAATCTATGCAATCAACTGGGTCTGATATGCAATATTTGACCCTCAACATAACCCCCAACCAGCATTTTGCTAGTCCCGAGCAAAGTATGCGAAAAATAAGTTAAGAATTACAAAACAATTTATAAACTCGAGTGATTTTTGCAGAGTAATCCAGATATGAGAATTTTTAGATTCATGACTGTTGGATATTACTTTCTCCTAGACTCCAGCACATGGTAAACTTCATAATTAAGTTCAAAGTATTATTCCATTAATTAGAAAAATTCTAACCATTGAGATCTATGAATGTATAGTCTAATCTCGACTTGTCAACATTAAGATTCACCTCGATATTTAAGGATATCATTGGTAACAACTAAGAGAATTCACGATAACTCAACTTGGTTTACATATTATCTTTTTATTCTTTTAATTTTTTTGATTTTTTCCTTAGAAGTAACGCCAAGAAGAGGGATCAGATCCTCACCTATAGGGAGCAAACCTAAGGTAAAGACTGTACACCCAACTTTTTCACATATCATTCATGGGGAATCGAATCCTCACCTATAGGGAGCAAACCTATGGTAAAGACTGTTCGCCCAATCCATTCAATTTCTCAGGTTGGTTCCCTTCAAGCTTAGTGAGTACCAAGTAAATCCTTCAATATCAAACTGAAACCTTAATGTGAAAGCGAGATGTGACATGTGAGATCATAACTCAATCAATGTTTACAACTTCTAATCAGAGATTAACACTTCAAACTTAACTGTGAAATCTAATATAATAAATAACTGAATCTAAGAGTCATAAATTACCAACATCACTCATCTTGTATTTCTAAATCCAAGATAGTTGTCAAAATCACTTCGGATTCATAAAAATGTCAGAAATTTTTTTTAAAAATTTTCACAATTTCTGCTCAAGACTAAGAAAATGCTGATTAGGAAACCTAATCTCCCACCCCCAACCTAAAATCTACATTGTCCTCAATGTAAAAGAAATAAGCATGCGATGCACCTGGGACAAAATAAGTAAATGAGAAGTGATGGGAAGATAGTACCTGGATGATGAATCGAGAAACACTTTCCAGGAGATCGCAGCATGGGCGTCGGTCAACACGAGAGAGAAACCAACAGAAGTGAAATAAAATAACAAAAAATAAAATCCTACCTATACCACTTTCGTAGGTGCTCTCGATTGCATTTAGCGTATGCAACAAGCCTTTAAACCCCTAGGTTGCCCCTAGTGGACGAGTTGTAGTCTCGTGAGGGTTTGCAGTAATGTTACCCACAAACATTGAACTAACTAATGAAATGAAGAGCTGGGTTGCCTCCCAGGAGCGCTAAGTTTACCGTCTTCAGCCAGACAAATAAAGCAACTACTCTAGTCCTAAGAAAATAGAAAACCTACCTATACCTCCATCAGACTAGGAGATCAATCCTGATAAACAGGATCAGTCAGAGGCATGGACATGTCCTCTGAATCAAATTTCTCGACAAATGGTTTCAATTGATGGCCATTGACTTTAAACTCCTTGCCATTGTCGGGATCTCTTATCTCAACGGCCCCATGAGGAAAAACAGTAACAACAATGTAAGGGCCGGTCCAACGAGATCGAAGCTTACCCGGAAAGAGATGTAATCGAGAATTGTACAAAAGGACCTTCTGACTAGGCGTGAATGATTTTCACAAAATGTGTTGGTCATGAAATGCTTTCATCTTGTCCTTGTAAATTCTCGCATTATCGTACGCATCATTCCGGATTTCCTCAAGTTCATTCAATTGAAGTTTGCGTAGCGAGCCAGCGTTGTCAAGATTGAAATTAAGATTTTTGATCGCCCAGTACGCTTTATGTTCCAGCTCCACAGGCAAGTGACAAGCCTTCCCATAGACAAGTCTAAAGGGAGACATTCCAATAGGGGTTTTAAATGCAGTACGGTATGCCCATAGGGCATCGGTCAATCGAATTGATCAATCCTTATGATCAGGGTTGACCGTCTTCTCCAAGATGTGTTTAACTTCCCTATTAGAAATCTCGGCTTGCCCACTTGTCTGTGGATGGTATGGGGTGCTCACCTTATGAGAGATACCGTATTTCTTCATTAAGCTCTTAAATGGTTTATTACAAAAGTGTGAGCCCCCATCACTAATGATGGCTCGAGGCGTTCCGAATCGAGAAAGAATGTTTTCTTTTAGGAATTTAATGACCGTGCGATGGTCATTCTTTCGACACGGAATCGCTTCGACCCATTTAGTGACATAATCCACAGCGAGCAAAATATACAGATTCCCAAACGATTGGGGGAATGGTCCCATGAAATCGATGCCCTATCAATCAAATGCTTCAATGATAAGGATGGGATTCAAAGGCATCATATTTCGACGGGACAATGCTCCCAATTTCTGACAACGCTCACAAGCTTTGCAAAACTCATGAGTGTCCCTAAACATAGTGGGCCAGTAAAAGCCACACTGCAGAATCTTGGCCGTGGTCTTTTTAGCAGAAAAGTGACCACCACAGGCCTTTGAGTGACAGAAAGAGATGACGCTTTGATGCTCATCGTCTGGTACACATCTCCTTAGGATTTGGTCTGGGCAATATTTAAATAAGTAAGGATCATCCCAGAAAAAGTTGCGCACCTCGGTGAAGAATTTCTTCTTATCTTGCGCAGTCCACTGTGTCGGTATGGCACCTGTAGCAAGATAATTAGCAATATCAGCGAACCAAGGTGAATGGGAGACTCGGAACAGTTGTTCATCAGGGAACATGTCGTTGATATGAGTCGCCTCAAGGGAATCAGATGTATTAAGGCGAGAAAGGTGATCGGCCACTACGTTCTCTACTCCCTTTTTATCTTTAATTTTCAAATCAAATTCTTGGAGTAGAAGGATCCATCGTATCAAACGGGGCTTAGAATCATTCTTAGAAAGAAGATACTTAAGTGCCGCATGATCTGTGTAGATAATGATCTTGGATCCGATCAAGTAGGACCTAAATTTGTCCAAGGCGAACACTACAGCTAAGAGTTCCTTTTCCGTAGTCGAGTAGTTCACCTGGGCAGAATTTAAAGTTCTACTTGCGTAATGAATGACGTAGGGCCGCTTATCTTTTCTTTGGCCTAGGACCGCTCCAAGAGCATAATCAGAAGCGTCGCACATAAGCTCAAAAGGAAGGTTCCAGTCGGGTGGCTGCATGATAGGTGCAGTGGTTAATGTGCCCTTAAGCTTGGTGAAAGCTTCCTGGCACTGCTCAGTCCACTTGTACGGAGCATCCTTTTGAAGAAGATTACATAAAGGATGAGAGAGAAGACTAAAGTCCTTTATGAATCGCCTGTAAAATCCTACGTGTCCTAAGAAGGATCGCACATCTCTGATGTTCTTGGGTGGAGGTAGGTTAAAGATAAGATCGATTTTTGCCTTATCGACCTCGATTCCTTTGGATGAGATGATATGCCCAAGGATAATTCCCTTCTGAACCATGAAATGACACTTCTCCCAATTAAGTACCAAGTTCTTTTCTTCACATCTTTTCAGCACACATTTAAGACTTTCTAAGCACTTGCTGAAAGATGGACCGTAAACAGAGAAGTCGTCCATGAAGACCTCTAGGTATTGCCCCGCCATATCAGAAAAGATACTAAGCATACATCGCTGAAAGGTGGCAGGGGCATTACATAGTTCGAATGGCATCCTTCGATAGGCAAAGGTGCCGTAGGGACATGTAAATGTGGTCTTTTCCTGGTCTTCAGGGGCTATCTCTATCTGGTTGTAGCCCGAATACCCGTCAAGGAAACTGTAATAGGAATGACCAGCTAACCTTTCAAGGATCTGATCAATGAATGGTAAAGGAAAGTGGTCTTTCCTCGTGACGGTATTCAACTTCCTGTAGTCAATGCACATTCTCCAACCAGTAGTGACTCTAGTTGGCACGAGTTCATTATTAACATTGGCTACGATGGTGATTCCGGACTTCTTAGGGACCACTTAAGTTGGACTCACCCATTGACTATCAGATATAGGGTATATAATACCCACGTCTAATAGTTTAAGAACCTCGGCTTTATCCACTTCCTTCATGTTTGGATTTAGTCTACGTTGTGGTTGCCGAGCGGTTTTTGCATTATCCTGAAGATATATGCGGTGAGTACAAATCGAGGGATCGATTCCCTTGAGGTCCGCTATCGTCCATCCTAGGGCTCCTTTATGCTTAATGAGAGTAGATATGAGCATACTCTCCTGTTCTTTCTCCAGGTGGGCAGAGATCACCATCGGGTATGTCTCATCTTGACCTAAATAGGCATATTTCAAATCAGAGGGCAAATGTTTTAGGTCAAGCTTCGGCCGCTTGAGGTTAGACGGTAGAGGCACTACATCGGTTTGTGGTAATTCTTCAAATTGTGGCCTCCACTGGTTAACTTCAAGTACCGGTGCAGTATCAAGCAAGGCGCACGTCTCCCTAATCATGTCATCATCAAAATCATGGGAGTGGGCCAGGCATGTCTCTAGATAGTCGGAGGATAATGTTAGAGGTATCGTATCTTCCACGAAAGAGTCAATCATGTTAATGTCGTGGAAATCGTCATCATCCTCTGCGTTGCTGCCGTTATTGAAAAAAATATTTGACTCCAATGTCAAATTTCCAAAAGACATAGTCATGATACCATTCCTGCAATTGATAATTGCATTTGACGTGGCAAGGAATGGGCGACCAAGAATGACGGGAATCTGAGTGCTCATGTTATTGATGGGTTCGGTGTCCAGGATGATAAAATCTACAGGGTAGTAAAATTTATCGACCTGGACTAACACATCCTCAATTATCCCTCTTGGTACGCGAACAGATCGATCAGCAAGTTGTAGTGTGGTTAGGGTGGGTTTTAATTCACCCAAACCTAACTGTTTGTATACCGAGTAGGGAATCAGATTGACGCTTGCTCCTAAGTCAAGAAGTACGTGATCAATTCGATGGTTCCCGATTACACATGATATGGTTGGGCTACCGGGATCCTTGAATTTCTGCGGCACGTCTTGCTTCAGGATGGCACTCACTTTCTCAGTCAAGAAGATTTTCTTTTGAATAATTTTCCGTCGCTTGGTCGTGCATAAGTCTTTCAGGAATTTGGCATATGAAGGTATCTGTTTAACGACATCAAGTAGAGGAATGTTGACTTTCACTTGTTTTAACACCTCTAGAATATCCTGAGAGTTAGAGAGAGGTTTTGGTGAAACCAACCGTTGGGGGAATGGAGCAACTGGCTTCTCTAGAAGTTCCGGTTCTATTTTTTGTGGGGTATCACTGGATCCATCATTGTTGTCCTCTTCTGGTTCTTGAGGCTTTTCGGGCCTAACCGAAAGAGTTTTATCAATGATCTTCCCACTCCTAAGAGTGGTGATGGATTTAGCATGCCCCATCTGATTTGAAGAGCTGGGATCATTAATCTCGTACTGCGGTTTAGGATTGGGGAGAGGTTGTGCAAGAAGCATCCCCTTTTCTATAACCGTCATACGAGAATCTATCTTTTGCATAAAATCTGTAATTCCCCGCATTGCCTGAGCCAGCTCTTGTATGGGATTTTGAACCAGTTCCTCTTGAGGTTTCACTTGATTTGGATTTTGATTGAAGAAACCTGGAGGAGTAGCCGTCTGTCCATTCCTCCAACTAAAGTTTGGATGATTTTTTCAGCCAGGATTGTATGTGTTGGAGTTAGGTCCAGTAAAAGGTCTTTGATAATTATTTACGGCATTGGCTTGTTCATTCAACACTCCTCGAAAGGCGGGTATTGTAGGACAGTTTTCAGTTGTGTGAATGTTGCAATCACAGATGCTGCAAACAATTTCATTGACCTTATCCTTCTTTCCTTCCATGGCCTCAACTTTCCTTATGAGCGTAGTCACTTTACACTTGAGATCATCCTCTTCTTTCAAGAGATATAATCCACCTTTCTCCTTTAATTGAGTCGGCCTAGACGTGGTGTTCGCCATTGGGTAATAGTCCCATGATTGTGTTTTTTCAGCGAGACTATCGAGATAATCCCATACCTCGTCAACATCTTTGTTGATGAACTCTCCATTACACATTGTCTTGACCATTTGGCGCATGGAAGATGTCAGTCCATCGTAAAAAAAAATTGTAATGCGCCACGTTTCAAATCCGTGTTGTGGGCAAGAATTAACCAAATCTTTGAACCTTTCCCAACATTGGAAGAATGTTTCATCTTCCTTTTGGGCAAAGTTCATGATTGCTTTTCTGAGGGTAATCGTTTTATGATGTGGGAAGAAATTTTTTATGAATTCCCTCTGCATATCGTTCCATGTGCCAATGGATCTAAGACGCAGTGAATGTAACCACGTCTTAGCTTTCTCTTTTAAGGAAAAAGGAAAGAGTTTCAGCCTAATTGTATCCTCAGATACATTAGGAAAACATAATGTAGCCATAATCTCATCGAACTCTTTCAAATGTAAATATGGACTCTCTGATTCAAGTCCATGGAATTTGGGAAGGAGTTGGATAACTCCTGGCTTGATGTCCATTTGTCCTGTGTTTTCAGGAAAAATCATGCATGAGGGCGTACTCACTCCCGCCGGTTGTAGAAAATCTCGTAAAGTACGAGGCGGGGGTGCCTGTTGCACCTCATTTTCATCTTGGGTATCCTCCACCCTGGGTGGAAGTAGAGGAGGTTGGTCTTCAGCCATAACTTCAGTTAACTCAGGGGATTTCGAGCGGTGTCTAGTCCTGCGATGGATAGTCAACCCCTCAACCAATCCTCCTTCAGTCAAGAGACGTCGAGTGTTGTCACGGGCCCACTTGGGCATGAAAACACTCGCAGCCCTCAATTAAAAACCTAATCCTAAGAAAGGAAAAGAAAATCTAGAAAGAAAGAGAGAGTTGGAAAGAAATTACCAAATTGGAGTCCTGAGTTAAAACCTGCAAAATAAAATAAAATAAGTTAGATTTTTAAAAAGAGAAGAACAATCCTTTAAAAGAAAGATATAAGTGAACTAGCTTCTAAAAGAAAGAATTCCTAAAAGAAAATGAAAATTTTTAAAATAAATTAGGAGAGTCCTAAACTAGAAAGTAAATTACTAAAAGAGAATTGAAAAATAGAAAGTAGGGAAGGAGCTTACCGAATTAGAAATTTCTATCTTAAAGGCCTACAAAATAAGAAGGTTAGTTTCTAAACAAAAATTCTAAAAAATAAATTAGGAAACAAATTAGATTCTAAAATTAGAAAGTTACTAAAAATAAAAGTAGAAAATTAATTAAGAAATAACCTAGTTCTAAGAATAAACTATTTCCTACAGATGGGAGGATACTAGAATTAGAAAATTTATAAAATTCAAACCCTAATTCTACAAATAGAAAAAGTATAAGAATTAGAAAAGGATTACCAATTTAGAAGTTTATGTCAGGATCCTACAAAACAGGAAACAAGTTAGTTCTAAAAATCAAATAAACAAAAAAAACTTTAACCTAAAGTTAGTAAAAGCCTAATCTTAACCTAATTCTAAAACTAATTAATCCCAGAAAACGTAACCGTCAGTCCCCGGCAACGGCGCCAAAAACTTGTTCACTCCCCAAGTATAGGGTTGTGATGTAGTAATAAACTCGGTAAGACCGAGGTCGAATCCACAGGGACTGAAACCTGTACGTTTCTTGAAACCAGGTAGAAATAGAACTAGCCTAGGATGCAATCTAAATCAAATAGAATTTAAGGAATAATTGTGGAATAATTATCTAAAACTTTAAACAATTCAGGAGAAGAAAACTAGGGATTCAGAGGATCCACTTGCAGCGATCAGGGAGATCTTATGCCTACTTCAGAAATCATGAAAATTAACTAGACTTCCTTTGATATAGTTTTCAAGAGGTGAAAGGTATATGAATTAGAATGGATTCCATCACCAAACCATGCCCAGGAGACAAAGTAAATAACAGAATTAAACTAATTACCAACCAACCAACAATGTATGGAGATCAAGAAGGGTACTGTCATCCTACCATGCCCATAGGACAATGATGAACAACAGGGCTTCCTGACTTCATAAACATAAAAAGGGAAAAGAAATACTCAAAGCCATTGCAAACCCATTGTAATTTCAGTCACAACAGACCATTAAAGACTACGAAAAATATTCCTTTAATAATCAACTAAATCAAATTCAGTTTATGAATTTTTAAATTAAAGGCATAAAGTAGGATCTCCCATCTTGCTACAGGCTTCACCTCTTAGCCCTAGCTAAGAGGTTCAGCCCAACATGAATGGGATGGATCTCTTAAACCAAAAACAAAACAAAAAGAAAAAGAAAAGAAAAAAAAAACTACTATCTTTCTCTCTCTCTCTCTTACGTTCCACCTTGAAGCTTCAAACCGAGATCCTCCTGCTCCCAAAATCGAGAGCTCCAAAGCTTTTCCAGCCTCTTCCACAGCGATACAATGGATGAAAATTTACGTGTACGGTTAATTTATGACCCTCAGGCCATGTATAAAGTTTTGAGCTGATCGGATGGCGAGAACCCTGTAATCTTGCATTTTGGACGTCTTTTGGGCCACTTAAGCTTCAATTTCTCAATTTTCTTGGATCCCTGGCGTGCAAATCTGTCGATCTTGGTCTCCTAGGGTCCGTCCCATGCTCTGGTGCTTTCAGACCATTAAATCCATGCTTTTAGTACCCTTTCGGTCCAGGCTCGTACATACACTCTGCATTACAAACATGATTAATCAAGCCATTAAGCGGTATCATGCGTGTAAATCTATGCAATCAACTGGGTCTGATATGCAATATTTGACCCTCGACATTTTCTTGACCGGTATTCAAGCTATAATCAGATAGAGATATCTCCTGGAGATCAGGAAAAGACTACATTTACATGTCCTTACAGCACCTTTGCTTATTGAAGGATGCCATTCGGACTATGTAATGCCCCTGCCACTTTTCAGCGATGCATGATGAGTATTTTTTCTGATATGGTGGGGCAATATCTAGAGGTCTTCATGGACAATTTCTCTGTATTTGGTCCATCTTTCAGCGAGTGCTTAGAAAGTCTTCAATGTGTGCTGAACAGATGTGAAGAAAAGAATTTGGTACTCAATTGGGAGAAGTGTCATTTCATGGTTCGTAAGGGAATTGTCCTTGGACATATCATCTCGTCCAAAGGAATCAAGATAGATAAGGCTAAAATTGATCTTATCTCTAACCTACCTCTACCCAAGAACATATGAGACGTGCGATCCTTCTTAGGACATGCCGCATTTTACATACGGTTCATATAGGACTTTAGTCTCATCTCTCATCCTCTAGGTAATCTACTTCCAAAGGATACACCATACGAGTGGATTGAGCCATGCCAAGAAGCTTTCACTAAGCTTAAGGGCATGTTAACTACTACACTTATCATACAACCACCCGACTGGAGTCTTCCTTTTGAACTTATGTGCGACGCGTCTGATTATGCACTTGGGGCGATTTTAGGCAAGCCCTACGTTATTCATTACGCAAGTATGACTCTAAATCCTACCCAAGTGAACTACTCGACTACGGAAAAGGAACTCTTACCCGTAATGTTCACTTTGGACAAATTTAGGTCCTACTTGATCGGATCCAAGATCATTATTTACACATATCATGCGGTGCTCAAGTATCTTCTTGCTAAGAATGATACTAAGCCTCGCTTGATAAGATAGATCCTTCTACTCTAAGAATTTTGATTTAGAAATTAAAGATAAAAAGGAAGTAGAGAATGTAGTGGTTGACTATCTTTCCCGCCTTAATCCCTCTGATTCCCTTGAGACGACACATATTAACGACATGTTCCCTGAGGAACAATTGTTCAGAGTCTCCCATTCACCTTAGTTCGCTGATATTGCTAATTATCTTGCCACAGATTTCATACCGACACATTAGATTGTGCAAGATAAGAAGAAATGTTTCACCGAGGTGCGCAACTTTTTCTGGGACGATCCATGTGTTTAAATATTGTCCAGACCAAATCTTAAGGAGATGTGTGCTAGACGATGAGTATCAGAGTGTCATCTCCTTTTATTACTCATAGGCCTTTAGTGGTTACTTTTCAGCTAAAAAGACCACTACCAAGATTCTGCATTGTGGTTTTTACTGGCCCACTAAGTTCAGGGACACTCATGATTTTTGCAGGGCTTGTGAGCATTATTAAAGCCCTACAAAAATCGGGAGTGTTGTCTTGTCGAAATATGATGCCCTTGAATCTCATCCTTATCATAGAGGCATTTGATTGCTAGGGCATTGATTTCATGGGACCATTCCCCCAATCTTTTAGAAATCTATACATTTTGCTTGCCGTAGACTATGTCACTAAATGGGTTGAAGCGATTCTGTGCCGGAACAATGATTATCGCATGGTCATTAAATTCTTAAAAGAAAACATCCTTTTCTGATTTGGAACGCCTTGAGCCATCATTAGTGATGGGGGCTCACATTTTTGTAATAGATTATTTGAGAATTTAATAAAGAAATATGGTATCTCTCATAAGGTGAGCACTCCATACCACCCACAAATAAGTGGGCAAGTTAAGATATCTAGTAGAGAAATTAAACACATCTTGGAAAAGGCGGTTAACCTTGACCGTAAGGATTGGTCAATCCGATTGACCGATGCTTTATGGGCTTATCGTACTGCATTTAAGACCCCTATTGAAATGTCTCCCTTTAGACTTGTTTATAGGAAGGCCTGTCACTTGCCTGTGGAGTTGGACCATAGAGCCTACTGGGTGATCAAAAATTTGAATTTCAATCTGGACAACGCTGGCTCGCTGCGCAAACTTCAGTTAAATGAACTTGAAGAAATCCGGGACGATGCATTATAGAACTCGAAAATTTACAAGGATAGGATGAAGGCATTTCATGACCAACATATTCATCGAAAATCATTCACGTCAGGTTAGAAATTCCTTTTGTATGATTCTTGGTTACATCTCGCTCCGGGTAAGCTTCGATGTCGTTGGACCCACCCTTTCACTGTTATCATGTTTATGCTCATAGGGCTGTCGAGATTCGGAATCCATACAATGACAATGAGTTTAAAGTAAATGGACATTGATTAAAGCCATTAGTTGAGAAATTTAATTCAGAGGACATGTCTATGCCTCTGAATGATCCTGTTTACCAGAATTGATCTCCTAGTCTGATGGAGGTATAGGTAGGTTTATTTCTTTCATAGGACTAGGGTAGTTAATTTATTTTTTATCATTCTAGATTAGTCAGCTTTATGTCGTTAGGTTAGTTTGCTTTCCCGTTGTTTTACGATAGTTTGCTTTTGTTGGATTAACTCTTTTGCCGAGCCGCCTTCATGCTGAAATCTCTTTGGAAAAAAGCCGCTTAACTCCATCATCAGGTTCTATCTTTTATCTCTTCTCCTTTACTTTCGTTGTCTCACGTGCATTGCATGCTTATATCTTTTACATTGAGGACAATGTAGATTTTAGGTTGGGGATGGGAGATTAAGTTACCTAATCAGTATTTTCTTGGTCTTGAGCAAATTTTTTGTGAATTCGAAGAGATTTTGATAGTCATCTTTGATTTACACGTATAAGATAGTAATGTTGGTAATTTATAACTCTTGGATTCAGTTATCTTTAGATTTCACAGTTAAGTTCGAATTGTTAATTCATGATTAGAAGTTTTAAACATTGATTGAGTCATGATTTCACATGTCACATCTAGTTTACACATTAAGGTTTCAGTTCAATATTAAATTATTAGCTTGGTAATCACTAAGCATGGAAGGAACCAGCCCGGGGAATTTGTCTATCATGTTCATTGAAAAAAGAAAAAAAAAGAATACCCAGTTAAAAAATAGTTGGGTTCGAAAACGGCTATCTGTT
Organism: Magnolia sinica; assembly: GCF_029962835.1. Lineage (NCBI taxonomy): Eukaryota > Viridiplantae > Streptophyta > Magnoliopsida > Magnoliales > Magnoliaceae > Magnolia > Magnolia sinica. The sequence goes on from NC_080588.1 coordinate 51,242,665, forward strand.
AAAGATCTTTAAAAAGGTTGACACAGCGTGAAGCCATCGATGGAAAAATGAAAAGCTGGAAGAATAAAAAGGCTGAATTGTAAGGCAAGTTTTGGTTTAGGTTTGTCTATTCGGAATGCTTTTGTTAATTACCAGTGATATCATGAAAGTTGAGAATTGGACCTTTAATTGTGATAAGTCGAGGTTGTACTATACGCCCATGGAACTCAATGTTTAGAAATTTTCTAATGGATGGATTAATACTTTGAACTTGACTACAAAGTTTACCGTGCACTTGAGTCTAGAAAAAAGTAATGCCCAACATTCATGAACCTTAGAATTTTATTGAATGGATTGCTTTTCAAAAAAATCACTCAGGTTTATAAAAATTGTCCTGTAATTCTTAAAATATTTTTCGCATACTTTGCTCGGGACTAGCAAAATTCTGGTTGGGGATTATGTTGAGGGCCAGATATTGCATATTAGACCCCAGTTATTACCTGATTTTACGGACATAATACTGTTTAACGCCCTATTTTAATCATGTTTGTGTTGCAAGGTGAATTTAGGAGCCTGGACTGAAAAAGGGTACTAAAAGCATGGATTTAACGCTCAGAAATCACCAAGGTAAGGGACGGATCCCAGGAGACTGAGATCGAAGAATTTACCGAAGATCCGAGAAAATCACGTGATCAACGATGAAGAAATCTGAAAATCATCCAGAATGCAAGATTAAAGGGTTCCTACCATCCGTTTGACTCGAAACTCTATATCTAGCATGAGGACCCTACATTAACTGTACACATCGAAATTTAGACCTTAGATCGTTGTGAAAGCAGCCCAATGGGCAGATCAACTTACAAATCACTGATTTAGGGCCCACCTGATGTCTGGATATGCTTCAAATTTGGTATCTTCCCCTTAAATTGGATGAGATGGAGGATAGATGGAGCGGATTTCTCATAAACCTCACAATGGACCCCATATGAAGGGATGCGTGTGCATGGCTAGCGCACACCCGCACCACACCGGTCGGGCAGCCCGGTCAAAGCGTGGCTGACCCGATCCTTTTCGTAAAAAGCAACCAACGTACAACACTCTTCGGCACTGAGTTGAGTAGTGGGCCACACCCATCGTCCAAGCGGATGATCTGGACCGTCCATTGCATCTAGGGGGTGGCCACGACCCTAGCCATGGTGGCCTTTTGGCCCCATGCACACGTACACATGTGGATCGCCGGAAACTGTAGGATGATCGATGAGTTGATTTGATACAGTGGACCGCACCAAAACTCGACCAAAACCACTCATTTTCAACTGATATTTCTCCAGGAATCTAATGAATGGGGTGGATTTCACCGAAAACATCACTGTGGGGCCCACCGAGCATCTTAGCATAGGAATTTTCACACCGTACACACGTCCGATTTTTTTAGACGTTGTGGGGGTGTTGTGGGCCACCGTTTGTGGTCGGTTGGATGATCTGAATTGTCCAGAATCTTCAGAGGGGGGTTTTTCCCCCAACCATGGAGTCAAAACGTGTTTCTTGGATGTCCACCATCCGAAAACACCGTCAGAATGCAACTCAACTTGCGTTTTCGCGGCTGCGCACGCTGTTGTGCGTAAAACTCCACGTTGACTCATTCCACTATGCCTGGTGCTTCTATAAAAGGGAGAGAGAAAGAGAGAGAGAGAGGGCATTCATCATCTAGACATGGGTGGACGTGAACGGGTAGAGCAAGAAAGAGAAAAAGAATGCGTGGAGAGGCTGTCTACTATCAGGAGTTTTTCTCCCTTCTTGGTTTTATTTATGTCTTTCCTTTAAGAGCCTTTAGTTGATCATAATTATGGTTGGCTAAACCTCTTAGCTAGGGCTAAGAGGTGAAGTTTGTAGCGTGGTGGGGAGTTTTCTACAGTTTTGATTTATATTTATGAACCTTCTTTGATTATAGTTTAATTACATGGAATGTTTTTAGCCTTTAATGGTTTATTGTGACTTAAATTATAATGAATCTGCGATGGCTCTGAGCATGTTCTGTTCATTATAGGGATTATGAACGTGGGAGCCCTTTTGTTCGTCATTGTCTCATGGGCATGGTTTGATGATGGAACCCTTCCTAATGTTCGTAACTCCCTCATATTGGATATGGATTGGTTAAATTCTGTTGTTTGCTTTGTCTCATGGGCATGGTTTTGTGATGGAATCAATTCTAATTCTCATACCTATCTTCTATTGATAACTAGATCAAAGGAAGTTTAGATGTTATATTTAATGATTTATCCTCCAATTGGATGAAGATGGGACTCTGATTCCAGTTGAGTTCGTGAATCAAGTGTAGATCTCCCTGATCTCTACAAGTGGATCCTTAGAATCCCTAGTTTCCCACCTTTAAATTTCACAAGTTTTAATTTAATATTTGACCATTATACTCTTATATTTTCCTGATTTAGATTACATCTTCTTCTAGTTCTAGTTCTAGTTACTCTCAGAATACGTATAAGGTTCAGTCCCAGTGGATTCGACCTCGGTCTTACCGAGATTATTAATACATCACAACACTATACTTGGGGTAGTGAACAATCATTCATTGACTTGGGGACGCACCCTGCTTTGTCATAGTTTTCTTTTTTATTTCCATTAGTTGTTGCTTTTCTCCTCTTGGCCACATGTTTCTTTATCCTTGTTGATGATAAAAAGAGTTGGGTGATGATAAGATCGAAGGACTCACTAACCAATGTCTCATAATAATTCCCCAATCATAGAAAGTGATTGTTTAACATGGACAACTCTGGAAGATGGGAGGTTTAAAACTACGCACATCGTCTTAAAATTGTTGGGAATTAAAGAATTTGAAAAATTCTGACCAAATCTACAAGCATACACTTGTAGGGAGGCTAATTGTCAGTCCTTTGAGTGAATGGGTAAGGAATGCATTAGGCTAGCCGAACTGATGAGCATGAATATTGGGGCAATACTGCTTGACCCTGCCTTAGCAGTAATACCCGTTTTTCTATAAGCAAGATCTCTGTAGATGAGATAACTTTCCAACTTTATCTCTGAGCTCCTCCATCTCGACGTTAGTTGTCTCATGTTCTTCTTTGAACTAAGCTGGTCCGAACTCTTTGTTATTGAAAGGACAAAAGGAATGATCGGGTTTATTTGGGCCGAGAGAAAGGAAGTAGTTCATGTAATTTGCGAACGAATGGGTGGTACCAGGGAAAAAGATGTTCCGGTGGCCGAAAGAAGTAAAAGAATCTAAATAAGGAACATAATTTATAAGAGCAGAATAAAAGTATTCATAAAGCCACATTTGAAGGAGCCATGTAGGATCTCTGCTGTGGTAGAAGCCTTTGGTGGTTGATTCAAACATGCTTTGATATAGTTGGCTGAGCACGAATGGAGCGAGAGGTAGTTGTCATCCTTGAGCTAACATCTTGGACAAGTGAATGTACTCCTTTGTGATATGTACAACACTCACGCAAAGTAGATAACGACAAATCCATATCAACAGAAATGTCGAATGCTCCTAATTAATTGTATCATGTCTTACGCTGGATCAACATGAAATTGGAGTAAGCTTTGCCACTCATGTCTGGAAAGATGAAGTATTGCTTATTGCCCTTGATAAAGTTGGGATATACTGAATCACCGAAATGAAGAAGATGCCTGAAAGTGCAAATGTCCATGATCGTAAGACTCATGAGACCACATCCGAAATGAATGGTGTTGGTCAATTGACTTCAAAAAATTAAAGCAACTGCAATGAGAGATGGGTTGATGAATATTTGTGTAGAGAGAGGTTAATATATTCTTAGATGTTGGCTTGTCTCGATGTTTTGCCGTATTGCTCTTCTATTCAAGAATACCATTTTGGTCAGCCATTCATCGGTCTTGGCCAGGGTCTGGAAGATGATCAGATTGAATGAGGAATGTTTACCCAGACAACTAGGAAAGAATAGCTCCACCGATTGAATTCCTCATAAGTAATCTCAAGGTGGAAGGCTGGTTCGAGCGTAAGGTACGCCTCACTTAGTTCGATAAGGTTATTGATCACTCCGGGAGAAAGAAAATTCAATTCTTTAATAAAATCATCTTTCCAGAAGATCAGCGCAACAGTAGAAGTAGAAACAACCATAGCGGTTGTAGAGATTTTAAATAAGGAAGGAGAAGTGTGAAGAGCAAGAGTCATAGAAAGGTAAAACTGATTCAAAATTGTGCATATATCGAACATGCGCATTAATGAGAGGATAATCATAACTTCTTGTACGAAATGATTATGTACAACATATCACAATGACGACCATAAAAAAGGAACAAAACCATCATTTGGTTTTCATCTCGTTCAAGCAGAATCAATAGGGAATTAACACGTGGAAGGATGACCGATTGTATTTATCATGTTGAACAATGAGCTACCATCACTTTTACCTTTTTACCCAAAGGTGAAACAACATGGGGCAGTGTTTTACCATATTTCTGATCAATCATAGAACAACCAATTACGAAAGGACACATGAAAGATATAACATGTAAAAGATTTTTGGGAATATTTGGAGCGCTTTTTACAAAATCACAGGTGGCGATGTTTATCATCCGATGAGAGGGCATGGTCGAGGCAGAGTGTGTCGAGTAAAAAGAATGGTTAGAAGGAAACGTGCCAAGAAGGAAATGAAGGATCTGGAAGACCAACGTGATGACGAGTCAACTACCATAAACGTCGAATGTAAAGAGAAACATTTGAAAGATAGCCAGGGAAGGGATCTATAAACAAGGAATCCAACAAATTAAGTCATCTCACGCTAATCAAATTATCTTTCTTTATCATAGTTAATAACTTAACTCTATCTTAAGAGTAGCGATAATCCAGTAGTAATAATCCTTGTAATTCAATAACAGTAATCTTTAGCTGTAATTTAAGTCCACACTTATATGTTGGGCTATTCTTAATTTTTATACAAGTATTTCTTTTTGGAAATGCACCTTGCAGTTGCTCCTTATAATTGACCGTAAGCATTTCCTTTTTGTCTAATTGTTTTCACATACAAAAGCCATTTCATATAAAAAGCAATGTGTAATCCATTTTTGGAGGAGGAATCCAACTCCCTGACGATCACCTTATTATCTTATAATAATCTTGCTAGTGGTTGAATAGGTGATCAATCTTGATCACACTCTTCATACCTGCCTATTTTGGTGATTGGGGTTAAGTTGTTCGGTTCGAAGGCACGCCTGCACACATCACACATGACCGAAGTAAGCAGAGAGCCAACCATTCTCTCTCTCTCAAAAAGAAAAAAAAAAGAAAAAAAAGAACATGCATGGCTGTACATGAAGATAAGGAGGATCCATGCCATCCATCTAGTAGTCGTCTTCATAGGACTGCACACGTGGTTAAGGGTTCGAGTACCCATAGGTGGTGAAATCCCACCATGGCGTGAGTGTGTGGTGGTGTGTGTGCGTGTGTTAAAAAAAAAGAAGAGGACTGCACATGTGCGACTTCCAACCATGGGCCATCTACAGAACACACTAGATGGATGCTCTGGGTCCGTTACCTTAATTAGCTGAAACCTGTGATTTACTTGGGCACGAATGAATTTTAGAAAGATGATATCGTTCATGGGACGGCGTTTCCAAGTCATTGGGGGTATGAGAGAACAATGACTTAAGGGCCTGTTTGGCCGGCTGGATTAGATGGGCTTAGGTGGGATGGAATTGCATCTGGTCCTGTGCCAATTCCACTCCATGTTTGGAAAGAGTGGAAAAGCTTGGAAGTAGGCTAGATGGAATCGTATCGGGTCCCGTGCTAATATCACTCAATGTTAGCAAGTTGTGTAAGTCCCACCATGATGTGTGGGCTATATCCACACCGTCCACCCATTTTTCGAGATCATTTTAGAGCATGGGTCAAAAATACAGGTAGATCTAAAGGTCAAATGGACCCCACCATAGAAAGCAATGGGGATTGAATACTTACCGTTGAAAACTTCTTTGGGGCCACATAAGTTTTGGATCTGCCTCATTTTTAGGCTCATGCCATAAAATGAGGTTACAAAACAAATGAACGGTTTAGATATAACACATGCATGTTATTGTCAATAGTTTCAAATGATGGTGGGTATATCCTTTCCATGTACCACCGTATTACAAACAAAAAAGACAATTAAGCTAATCCCATGGTAACAGGAACAGTCCCTGCCATGGGTAATAATGATGTTTTTTTGAATCCCATCCCACCTAATACCGTGGGATCGGTCCGGCCAAACAGGCCCTAAGGGGCGCGGATTGGATACTGACGAGTTCAGTAGCCAAATCGCTACTGAAGTGACGTCACCAAGCGTGTGGACCCCACCATGATGCATGTGTTGTATCCATACCGTCCAACCATTTTTAGAGATCGTTTTATAGCATTATAAATAGAATGAAATGGATCTAAATTTCAAGTGGACCCAACACAGAAAACCGTGGGAGCAGTCACAACCACCGTTGAAATATTTATAGGGCCCACCGTGATGTATTTTTGAGATCCAACCTATTCATAAGTTAACATAGAGATAGATGAAGTGAAAATAAAAATATCAACTTAATTGAAAACTACTATGTTCCCTAAGAAGTTTTGAACGGTGGATGTCACTGTCCCCACTACTTTCTATTGTGAGGTCATCTTGAATTTTAGATCCATCTCATTCTCGTTCTAATGCCATAAAAAGATATCTAAAAGTAGTTGGACGGTATGGATACAACACATGCATCATGGTGGAGTCCACAGAGCTTGGTGACGTCACTTCAGTAGCGGTTTGGCTACTGACCTGTAAGTATCCAATCCGCGCCCTGACTTAAGAGGCAAGATAGTCGCGTGTTTGATTCGCTGTTGGATGGAGGATGAGTGCAGAGCCCGACAATCAGAAATGTCTGCATTTATCCTTTTGTATTCCCCATGGGGTCCACATATTTGGATGATCACAGTCGTTCTTCTCTAGTGTATCTATGTTGATGGAACAATGTTACTATAAATATACTTTTAAAATGATCATGACCATCCATTGGTTTGTGAACTTGGATGTAAACCTTGAAAATGCTCTTTTAAATGTCCAAATTCAACTTTAAATACTCATTATAAGAATTGTCTGTTCTGAGTTATTTTTTAAATGCTGATCATTATTTACATTAGACCCCAGAAGATGGACGGTCCCGATCATCCAACCAGCTTTGTAGGTAAACTCTTCGCTTGTCATTTAAAAAAAATGAGACGTTTGCTACAACATAATACGTGCTAAGGGATTGTTATGGGATACCTTGGGATTATAGACGTTTGATATGTGGCAACATATCGTGATCTAAACAGTTTATCTGATGGGTCTGCTCAGGATAGAATAATTCAATTCTGATCATTTAACTCCTTCTATTGAATATGGATCTCTACTCGATTTATTTATTTATTTATCTTTCAAGATAAGTTTAAAATTTTCCAATCTTAAAAATTTTGGATGCATCCACCATCAGGAATGTATCCGGTCAGATAAACGGTTCTGATCATCGAAACATGATCCCATATCTAATGGCTATGGTGCTAACTCCATGACAAATTAACAATGATACATCGGGACGGAGCAAAACTCCATTTATCACGAAGGGGATTTCATCTGATTGGGTCCGTTGCGTTGGATCGGAAGTTAAATTCGTCGCTTAATACTGGACAGGAATCAGAGTGATAGATGGATCCGGACTGTCCATAGATGGTCTTTTGGTGGTAACCACACCAACGGATAATCCAACCACGTAAGTTCTTTCTCTTGAATCCATTTCCATCCTGACCGTCCACTTGAAGGCCGGTGTCTGTAAGGATAGGATGGTCCATTCTATGTGATTTTCAACTGCATCTAATCTCTGCATACAACCCTCTAGTTTAGCGTTCTTGATCCACCGTCTCAGATGCCACGTGTCAAGTATCGGACGATGAAAAGTTCTCCCCATGCAGCAATCCCAAGATCTCTTACTAGATATATGTTGCTAGATTCACGGAATGTTATTATTGAAAGTGATTTGGAGAATTTTGAATCCATGGAACTGAAAATGTGGTGCCCGTCTTTGGAATTTGTGTATTCAAAGTTTGGATAGTGTGGGAAAACTAAACAGTGTTTCGGAGTAGAATTTAAATGGATTGCAATTTGTAGGGTGTCACCATTTTAATCCAAAACAACAACTAAACCCTTTATTGCAATTCCAATATTCCTTTTTTGTTAATGAAATGTGGTTTGCTTCACTATTCACTCTTTTGTTGAATTGAATTACCACAATTCAATTCAATTAAGCATCCAAACAGTCTAAACCTGTAAACCATCACTTTGAAACCTAACTAACATAAAGAGAACACACCCATCTGCTTAAATGTTCAAGACTTCATTAATCTGGTAGGTCCTACTGCTGAAGGCCATGCTATTAAAGGAACAGTAATCAAACAATCTTGGCCATCCATTAAATGGGTTTTCTTCATTATATCATTAGGTCCTACAGTTGAAGGCCCATGGTATAAAAGGAACAGCAATCAGACAATCTTAGGCATCTATTGAATAGGCTTTCCCTATTGAATATGTGCCACTGACCATGGCTGTTTCACTTGTCCCTTTGAAGTCTACAACTACGAAGTTTAGCATCTAATAGTGAGTGTGATTTTGTACCATGGACCATCCACATATGGGCCACCAGATGGACGGCTTTGAATGAAGAATCTTAATGCAATTTGCAACCATGGTAATCTAAAAATTATTTTTCTATTAATAAACAACTATCACATAGATAGTACATTTATCACAACTTAGTACATACACTAAAAAATACTATGGAATGCATTCACTCGTGCACATTCTCCACATGTGCGTGGCCCTCTCCAGGGCTTGGACCAGCGTCCTTAATCCCTCCAAGAGCATAATTTTTTGTGAATTGGTGGCCCTTGCCGCCAGGATTTGGACCTGATTCTTTGATGGCTCCAAGAGACAAATCATTGCCGAAATGCAGGATATCGGCATCGAAGGTGGATTGAATCAACGGATTCAACAGCCGAGCTTGCGTCGACGAGATGGAGCTCAATAAGAGAAGAAGGAGAGAAAGCTGTAGAAGAACCTTGAGTGCTCCAGCCATGTTTGTATGTATAGGTGGGTAAGTGGTTGGCAGCCAGGGAACTTGCTAACATGAGTAGTGTGGCAATGTATTTATAGTGGGAGGAGATTAGTGAGGAGTTTGCTAGTTGCACTCTCTAAGAATGTTCTTTGCAAAACAAACTTTCAGCATAGTTGTTGTAACGCTATTGATAATAGAGATCTGAGCCGCTTAAATGGTAGATACCCACATGTAGATTACATGCGTGAAAAATCAGGATGGTGTGATCGATCAGCGGGCCATAAAAGTACGTTGAATGTGGAAAGTTGGTCAACTTTTTATAGTCATCCATATCTTTCGTATAGCGTAGCACACCCAATAAGTGGGTCACCTTGATTTTTTGGTGATGGAATCCAAATGGTGGGGCCCACGTGATGAGCGGTTCTGATCTCATATATCAGCATGTGTCAAATGAGTACACCAACAGGCCTACAAGAGAGTGCACATATCAGGATTGTAAATGGTTTGTTTGACTGTGGAAACGTAAAGAGTAACGAATTCAAAATACACATGGGGATTGTTTCTGAGGTGGTGCCATGTACGCATGAGGAAACATCGCGGGGGATTCATGTGGTAAGGGCGTTGAATAGAAAATTGGGGTGGGTGTTTTGGGTCCAAAGTCACAAGAGCTGTGCATGAAAAAAAAGAATAGAGAAGCTCGATGTTGAAACTTGAAGTGGAGAGTTATTTTTTTATTTCTTCCTACCAACCGCAAGGGTGATTGCATGTAGGCGACCAAAGACCACGCCCTCTTCATAGAATATGGAATTCTATACGTGAAATCCCTCTCTCTCTCGCGCGCGCGACCCTGAACCGATTCTAACATGTCAGAAATCAGGTTGAGGTTGGGTCCACCATTTTAAACCCCGTTAACAGAACTGGGTCGATTCAGGTCCAGATTGGGTTCACCATCTTGCACCTAGTTACAATCAGGTCAGGTCATTCGGGTAGGGTCCACCATCTTGCACCCAGTTACAATCGCATTGGGTTAAGTCTAGTTAAGCTTAATAGTCAGATAAGGTGTAATAAATCATCGTCACAATCATCTAATCCTTATCCCAAGTAATTGGGGGCCGTACCCACATATGACAGCGTATTTACATAACAAACGTGTCAAAGTGGCGCATGTATGTGATCTAATTTATCCATTCTAGTGGCTAGTTATATAAATGCCTTTAGTTGAGATGAACCTATGATGCAGGAAGGAGCGTCAAACATTAAAGAAGAAGATCACTGTCTTCCTCAAACAATAAAGGCTTTGAATTCATAAGATAGATTCTTAAGTCTATAATAAAAAAGAGAGAACACACATATTTTTACTGAAAAATAATCTAAGATTGCTCGATGACATCATTCACATGGAGTTCTTGAAACCCTAACTTAGAATTATCCAAAATAGCAAAAAAAATTCTAAAAGACTAAATTTGTAAAAAATAGAAATATCAAATAAATTTTACTGGTGTATTCTTGACATTATTATAATCAATTTCTATAAAGACAAAAATCTTAAAACAGTAAGAATAAGGAGATACGATGAAAACAAAAATTATAAGATAGTACGATTTTTCTAAAATCTCAATTTTGACTCTCAAGATGGGTATTTCTCGCGAAACGTACATTCGGGACCTGCTATATAGGTTAGTTGACCCCAGAACCACCGTTACATAAAGATTAATATGTTCCGCGTTTTGTGATGATACCCAGATGAAAAGTTATGGTTGTTTTATGGTCAATACTTTAAACGATAATTTCCTGAATTCGAAATGAATCTTTTCGAATTGGACATGCTTGAGACTCAGTTACATTATGCCTTATGTAGGTTCGGGTTCGATTTTGATGGATTACTTTCGTTTAAGTTTCTTTTGGTCAAGTTGTGCTAAGAATGAATCTATGGCACTCCCTACATCAGTCCTCTCCACTTGGAATGAACTCCTTTTCGAATTATTTAATGAACTCAACTCATGATACTTATATACATAGCCATATCGAAATTCCATGAGATCTCTATGCCCTCGAGAAGATCAACAATATATGTTTTATCATTGATTTTTCGAAATATCAGAATATGACCTATCTTTTTATTCTTTAGCTTATTGTATGTCACAGTCAAACCTCTTATTATGTAGGTGAACTAACAATTTATCACCCACTTCAAAAACCTTATGATATCGATGTTTATTAATTATATCTTTATACTAGATATTGTATTCCTATAAATTCTTTAGAATGTTCACGGGTTCTACTTCTTTCACTTTTATGACCAATGCATAAATCTTTCCCGTCTCCTCATATTCTTTAACAAAATTTTATATGGTAAGGAGAGATCATCCATTCACTTTAAAATTCATGGGTCGATTCTCCATTTTCATAGGGGTAAGGATAATCTTTTTACTATCTTTAACAAAAACAAATACATTATCTTGGACTTTATATGTGGCATCAATATTATACTGCCATAATTGACCAAGTACAATGTGACAAGCCTTCATATTAACTACATCACACACTACTTCATCCTTATAATATTTACCAATAGAGAAGAGAATACAACATCATTCAGTTATATTTATTTTGTTGACCTTCTAGATCCATCAATCATAAAAAAAAGTGTTTTTTAATCTTTAGTTGCAGCTTTTCCACCATAGTTTTTGAAATGATATTCTCACTGCTCCTATAATCTATGATAACATCATAGATTTTTTGACTGACAATACAAGTCATTCGAAAGATGTTCTGCTATTGTAGATTTATTTCTTTCTTCGGCATATACAATAACTTCTTCATGATCAGAATGATGGCATGCGGTTCATCATTATGAGGTGGTGACCCGTGATTCATCTAGAGTGTCACACCATGAACATGATGACCAGAAGCTCTATCGTCGATCTCAGGTTGTTCATTATTACGAACATGGGTTTATGCTAAATTTTAATCATGAGATATTTTTTAATGTAATTTTTGAAACTTTCTTATAAATAAATATATATGTTATCTTCTAAAATAATTTAGGTCTTGGTTCCATTGAGATTTTAATGGAATCCATTTTTAGATAAGTTTTTAAGGTCAACAAAATGAAAGATGAACTATTAATGAATCAAGTATAGAAAATCCCTATCTAGTAATAATCAAATTTAATTGATGCAGTTGAAAATTCATGGTGGATCGATTCAGGCACCACGGCTCATGTTTCCAATTATATACGTGGGTTTATTAAGAATCGTCGATCAATTGATGGGGAACACTACATTCTCATGGAAAATGGTGCTCAGACGGAGGTTAACAAGGCTATAGGAATTTATAGGTTGAAGTTAAAGTCATCACATTATTTAGACCTAAACAACACTTATTACGTACCATCTTTACGGTATGGTCTGGTTTCCATGTTGCATTTCGATGTTAACGGATATACGTTCTCTTTCAAGAATGAAAATTTTGTTTTGTCATGTACTCCAAATATCATTGATCTTGGCTCATTAGTGAGTAACTTATTTCGGTTAGACCTTAATAATTTGTACGTCTAATCAAGATCTATGCATGAGAATGAGAATATAAATATTTACTTAAAAAGAAAATTGATTAAGGAGAATTTATCGATGTTATGGAACAGGTGACCTGGTCATATTTCTCGTGAGAGAGTTAAATACTTGTTATCAAAGCAATTCTAGGTGCATTGGACTTCACGGAATTTATAGTATGCATACATTACATAAAGGGAAAGCAAATAAGAATAAAGAAGTTGGGTGTTACCTGGAGTATTGGTCTCTTACATGTGATATATACAAATATATGATTCGTTCCTTATGATTTTATTTTATTTTTGAATGGAAAAAATATTTTATCACATTTATGGGTAACTATTCCCATTATGGTACTTATATTTAATACATAATAAATAGAATCCATTGGATATATTTAAAATTTTTAATGTTGAAGTCCAGAATCAACTTGATAAATGATTAAAGTCATTAGATCTGACCATGATGGTGAGTACTATGAAGATATGATGAATTAGAACATAATTCAGGGCCATTCACTAAATTTATATAAGAACATGCTATCGAGAAATTGATTAAGGAGAATTTATTGATATTATAGCATAGGTGACTTGGTCACATTTCTCGTGAGAGAGTTAAATGGTTGTTGATGCAGCCCACTTGTTGTATAGGAGGCCCACTTGTTTATAGGAGACCGATGGGTGCGGCCCATTGATGCAGCCCACTTGTTTATAGGAGGCCCATTGATGCGGCCCATTGGTGTGGCCCATTGATGCGGCCCACTTGTTGTATAGGAGGCTCATTGATGTGGCCCATTGATGCGGCCCACTTGTTATATAGGAGGCCCATTGGTGCGGCCCATTTGTTGTATTCGAGGCCCTTGAGTTGTGGCCCATTATAATGTATTTTCGGCCCATATGATGAGGCCCATTATGACGTATTTTCGGCCCATGGGCAAGGCCCATTTTGATTTATTCGAGGCCCATGGACAAGGCCTGATGTGATGTATTTATGGCCATGTGCCGAGGCCCATTATGATGTATTTCCGGCCCATATGATAAGGCCTATTATGATGTATTTTTGGCCCATGGGCGAGGCCCATTGTGATGTATTCGAGGCCCATGGGCAAGGCCTAATGTGATATATTTATGGCCATGTGCCGAGGCCCATTATGCTGTATTTTTGGCCTATGGATATGGCCCATTGTGATGTATTTTCGGCCCATGTATGCGGCCCATTGCGATGTATATGGTGATGTATATAAGCGGCCCATTGTGATGTATTTCTGGCCCATATGATGAGGCCCAATGTGGGGTATATGTGGCCCTTGAGTGAGGCCCATTGCGATGTATATTTGGCCTTTGTGTAAGGCAATGGGCCCAATATATGTTTGGCTCTGGCTCTATGTGGGTCACTCTTTGGAAGCAATTTTGGTTAAATGTAAATATTGATGGGCAATGATGGTTAAATATCCACATTGTGACCTTTCCTTAGGCCTTTTTGTTAGGCTGATTGTTGAGGCTGGCCGATTATCGAGGTCGATTATCGAGGCTAAATATCGAGGGCGATTGTTGAGGCCGATTATCGATGCCGATAATCAGTATGTGACAGCATAGCATCATGATACATTTTCATACGCATCATCTGCATATTTGTTATGAGATATGGTTGATTATTACATATGTCATAGGGATGAGATATTTATGAGAGTCCCTGATAGGCAGAGTTGCCCCACACGAGCGCGCGGTGCACGCAGGTTCGATGCATGACTGGATAGTATGACTCATACATCTCGCATTTGTGTGATATGACTACTGTACGCCCTAGTGACATCAGGGTCATAGCCTTCACAGGCATATCGTGGATGGTCAGATGGAATACCGAAAATCTGTTCTACATGGGGTGCTATAAATATCCTTAGGTGAAAGACCTAGAGCCCTCTTGGTTCCAAAGGTTGCTTTAATGTTTAAACCGAGTAGATGCATGAGTGCATGAGGGCTGTATACCATTAGGTCGCGTCTTCCACTGTGTTGTGGTCGATTGTAAGGGGGTGCGACCTTACCTGCCTGAGAGGATGGGGCAAAACTAGGCTGAGTTTAACTAGCTCAAGGAATGAGTTCGCTATCGACGAGCCGGGTTCGATATTGGCAGGCGGATAGTGAGGCGTCTTCCACTCATCCTGTTACGCGCGATGGGGCGGCAATCTGGTTTAAAGTGTAATAAACCTTGGTGATTTTTTAGAGAGGAACCGTACTGATATATGGACTTATTAAGCAGGAGTTGCATACTCATTCATTCATTCATTCACTATCCACTCGAGCTAGTGATGCACAATTATTTGTTACGTGTACCTTCGCAATGGCTAGGATTTTGGTTGGGGTGCACGACTAACTTGGGATCAGGAGTTTACCACATTGAGTGTGACTATCCAAATTTAGGTATGAGACTGGTTTGGATAGAAGTCCCTTGTGGTGGACCCCATAGCCTGCGATACTACGTACTATCATCCCGACTTCACACTATAGCTTGGTCATTTCATTCGCATCGCATATTACATTGCATCTTCAGCACATAGCATTTGATTTACTTTGCTTATGTATTACATAACATAATTAAGGTTGACGGATTCGTAGACTCGGTATCTGATATTTGGCTTACTATGTCTCCCTATTGCATAGCTGATCTACATTGCTTCATCAATATATGACATTGTTTATTATATTTTTACATCGCATAACCTGAATAAGGCCGATGGTAATTATGGGCTTATCAGCATGTTTTCAAATTACTCTGATATTGTATGATTTATTAACTTGCCAGTATTTCTAATAGCATTTATGGACTCGTCAATATTTCCGCTTACTCTGATATCGTATGATCCATGATCTTGCCAGTATTTCTGATGTTATATGATTTATGGCATTGTATTATGTACTTGACACTTATCTTTCGCATACACTTTTGCACATATTGAATATGTGATGATGACATAGCTTACATGGGTGATAATAATATGTAAACAATTGATAGGATTAGAGATGTCAATCACTATATTTGATGGTATCACATATACATTCTTTTAGAGTTCGATATGTATTAGACCTATAGAAGAGTCTTTCGTTACTGAAAAAAATTAATGAAGGTGGCTACAAGTTTTTGAAAATGGTCAATTGAAGATTATAAAAGAGGTGATTATGGTTGTGAGAGAGAATTGATCGATGGTCTATATTGTGTTGAGTTGAGATACCATGGTTGGCGATTCTATTATTTCTAATGTAATAATTACTCTTGCTCCGATGGTAGACTCTCAGGAGTTTCAACACCCGGTCAAGGGTTCAAGTATCCAAAGATGGTGAAATTCCACTACGGCGTGAGTGTGTGTAAAGAACTAAAGGTACGTCTTGATCAACATTTACTTTTTGATTTTGAATAAATTAATCTAGATTTTTGTTAGCATTGCCAATTTGGAAAGCTTTATATATATAACACATTTTTTCACGTCCATTATTATAAATAAAAATGTTTTAAATCTTATTCATTCGGACATTTGGGAGGCTCCTCTTAAATCCTTAGAAGGTTGGAAGTAGTTTTTTTTTTTTTCCTTCATAAAGATATGAGTTCACAAGCTTAAATGGAAGAGTAATGGTTTTGCACGTTTCTTCAACTTTAAAGCATTGGTTGAAAACTAAAAGGAAAATAAAATTAAGTGCTCGAGGACTGATGATGTAGGAGAGGCACTACATGGTCCCTAGTAATTCAAGATTAATAGAGTAGTTGAATATATGAACTGTACGCTTGTGGATCATGCTAGGACCATGTTGAGTTCAGTCAAATAGTATTTTTAGATAGAAGCTATTAATATAGTTTGTTACTTAGTAAATCATGAATCGTTCTTATATAAATGCACTAGATTACAAGATCTTTGGAGAGGTATAATATGAAAAAAATAATAATTTAATTAACTATTCGTTCTTTTGTATTTTTATTTGTGATACTTATATATAAGTGGATTTCTAATGAGTAAATGAATAAGCTAAATGCAGGGTTTAGAATGTGTATTTTTTTACTATGTAATTGGAAGAAAGATGTACAGATAGTGGAGAAGACAAATATATCTCAACACTATATTCATCGGCGGTAGAGTCTTTTGTATCCATGGTGTGCTCTAGACCAAACATTGTATAACAATGAGAGATGTCAGTAAATATATGACAAACTTAGGCAGAGATCATTGGATTTCTCATTGTCAGTAAATATATGACAAACTTAGGCAGAGATCATTGGATTGTAGCAAGTGGATCATTCATTACTTCAAGGGTACTCTTGAGGCGACTATTGTTATTGTGGTCAAAACTTAGAGTTAGTTGGATTTTTAAATATAGATTATTCAGAAGATTATGATTACAAAAGATCTTGCATAAGTTACGTCTTCTTGGCAAGTGGTGAGTTAATCGGATGTCGAGATTGCAGTTAGTAATAACGTTATCTACTATGGAAGGTTAGCTACACAGACACAAGAAAGGTATTTGGTTAAAAAGGTTACTAGAACAATTGAAATTTAAATAAAATGTGGTAAAATTCATTGTGTTAGTTATAACATATTTCACTTAATTAAAAATTAGATATTTCATACTTCATAACAATGATGTTTAGTATTACTTTGTTCGTGACATGGTGAAAGATTAATAAATCTTATCATTAAAGATTGATTATAACGACAATGTTGTGAATATACTGACAAAGCCAATTGTAAAGAAAAAGTTTATTTGGTGCAAGATATCTTTTGCACTTGTTGTTACCTAGTGCTTAGTGACGTTTGAACAATATATATATATATATATATATATATATATATATTGAGAAGCTCTTAATACTATTAGAAAAAGTAATCTTCAAGTGGGAGAATGTCGTGGCGGTGTGACCATACACATGTAAATGCATACTAACATTAAAAAATTTAAAAAATAAAATAAAATTTTTTTTTAAAAAAAAAACAAGGAATAGCATCTCTTTCTACTTCTGTGCATACTTGTGAAGCCTAATATTCTTAGGTTTTGAAAAGTGCACTCTCTTATAATATTACTTATATAAGGGAAACATACATGGAGAGACTATAATTTTCTTGGATCTTCTTTGGGGAGAGATCTTCTGTACATTATAAGAGAGAAAGAGGTAAGCTTTGTACCTTTTATTTCTCTTATGTATTGAATACAATAACTCTATTATAAATGTAAGTATGTTGTTGAACCATGTAAATTTCTGTGTTTTTTTTTTTTTTTTTTGGGTTAGATTGTTAGTACACCCACTGTCAGTTCACAAATCTCTGTGTAGTTTGTTTTTCATTGGTTTTTTGTTTTTTGTTTTGTTTTGTTTTTTTTTTTTTTCTGCTTTATTTATTTATTTTTATTTTTAAGTTTTAAGTGTTAGTTTGCTTGATTGATTGTGTGTGGATGTTTGTTTCAACATATATTATGGTTAAAAGACTTGGGCTCGGATTGACTCATTTGAGTTAGGGTTGAACCAACCTGAGTAGTCCGGTTGGGGGTGACTCGCAGTCTCAAAATAATTAGACGCTACAAATTATTCGAGTCGACTAGGAAGAGTCATATGGCACTACAGTCTTAAAGGCTTGAATGATATGCCGTAAATAGAAGAAAAAAAAGAAAAAGAAAAAGACGTCCAAATCACAAGGTTTGGGTGTACATTTAAGAGCACTGACCAGTAATGGCAGCCGTTCCACGTTTACAACGCGGAGAAGATGGCAACGTGAGGAGGATTTGCCATGAGAATCCTCCTCTCCCATACATGCCGACGTGGCATTTCGTCTCAGTTTGGAGTCATTCATAAGGTGGGCCTGGTATTGTACAATTTAGAATCAGGCTGCTACGGTCATCCGGGGTGGGCGCAGGTGTATGTTACATGTTGATCGATAGTCAAACTTCTACGGCTATCCTTTTTTAATATACGTGGGGCCCAGATAATGACTGGACCGTTGTTTTTTGTGTTTGCGTTTATGCTTATGCACATACATGGTGGGGTCTGCCAGATGAATGAACCAGATCTCGTCGACCAAATGGGCCACAATATCATGAGTGGCTCACATTTTGGCTTGAAAACTAAGAATGAAATGGGTTCTGCTAAGTCGACTTGGTATTGCACTCACCACCGCACATGTTGATGTGAGAGATCCAAGCTGTTCAGTAGGTGGGCCCCACGGTGTAGATTCCCTAATTATCAGTTGCCACACGCACGCTGATGTGCAAGGTTAAGGGGAAGCGGACGCGGATTTCCTGCGCATGAAACTTATGCAAGGCCCACGACAGTTTTTTGATAAATCTACCCCGTCCATCCGTTTTTTGATATCATTTTAACACTTGAGACAAAAATTGAGAAGTATCGAATACTAAAGTGGGCCGCACTAAAGGAAAATGTGGGTAGGGAAATTCTTACCCTTGAAACCTCCCTGAGGTCATCAGTGATATTTAGATGCCATTCAAACGGTTCATAATATCATTACTACTGAGATGAAGTTAAAAATAAAAAATAAAATTATCCTGATTCAAAACTTCTATAGCCCCGTGAATATTTCAACCGTGGACGTTCAATTCGCCTACTTGAGTATTGGATCCGGCTCATTTTTTAAAAATATAATCCCTGAAATGATCTAAAAAAAACGTATGGAATATATGGATTTCTCACAAACATCACGGCGGGCCGCACCTATGTTTCCATTGCAGGGGCTTTATGTGAAAGGCTTACTCATGAAATCCTCATCGGTGCGGCTCCATAATAATGTATGTGTTTCATCCATTCCGTTCATCCATTATTAAAGATCAATTTATGGCTTGATCCAAAAAATTAAAAAATTAGAAGGATATAAATCTCAGGTGCACCACACCACAGGAAAACAATAGTGATTGGATATCCACCATTAAAATCCTCCTAAGGCAAACTGTACGGTTTATTTGACATCCAATCTGTTGATTAGGTCATATAGACTTAGATGAGAGCAAAAAACAAAGATAATCTTAATCCAAAACTTTTATGAACCCCAAAATATTTTTAATGGTTGACGTTCATTCAACACTTTTTCATGTAACGTGGTTCATTTGAGTTTAGGATATACCTCATTTTTTGTCTCATTCCATAAAATGATCTAGAAAAATAGATGGACGGCATGGATGAAACAGATATATCATGGTGGGGCCCACGGAAGACCGATTACTTGCCATTGGCTGGTGGCTGGGGGAGTAGCCAATCCGTTTCCGATTACCTGTGGCACCCTCCCAGGGGTATCCCTGTTCGCACGACGTAATCCAAGCTCTGTGGGTCCAGCGTGATGGATGTGATTTATCCATCACATCCATTCATTTTTCCAGCTAATTTTATGGCATGAGCCCAATAATGATGCGGATGCAAAGCTCAAGTGGACCATACAATAGAAAAGTGAGGATTAAATGCCCACCGTTGAAAACATTCTAGAGCCCACCGTGATGTTTTGTTTTCCCTCCAACCTGTTCACAAGGTCAGAGAGACCTGGATGAAGGGAAATCACAAATATATGCTTGATGTAAAACCTCTGTGGCCCGCAAAAAGTTTTCAACGGTGGCCATTTAATCCCCACTTTTTCCTACGGTGTGGTTCACTTGAGCTTTGGATCTGCATGGTTTTTGGGCCCATTCTCTAAAATGAGTTGGGTGGATAAAACACAGTAAGCCAGACAGAGCTTGAGCCACGTCATGCGAAAGCCAGTCCGCTTTCAGCTCGGTGTCAATCAAGCGGAGATTCCATGGGCGAGAAATCAAAGCCGGCCGGTCGGCATTTCTCGCACAGGAAATTGCCGGTACCAAAGCTCCCCATTCAATGTACTTAAGCGACCTGTCCGATGTGGATGGGTGCCTAACTTTTGGCCCATAGGATCAAAATGTTGGGGCCCACTTGATGAGCGGCTCGTGCATTGGCACTAGCGGCGGCTGAGTAAGATATCAACAACAGTCATGACGTACGTGGCATGCCATTCAGCTTGAAGGAGAAATGATAGGGAAGCCAATGGCTGGTGGTTGATGTATGTGTTTCATCCATGCTGTCCATTTATTTTTGCAGATCATTTTAGAATATGATACAAAAAATAAGGTATATACCAATCCCAAATGGACTACATTACAGAAAACCGTGTTGAATGAGTGTCAACCATTAAAAACATTTTCGGGCCCATAAAAGTTTTGGATCAAGATGATATTTGATTTTTTCCCTTCTTATATCTGTATGACATAATCAACATATTGGATGTCAAATAAACAGTACAGTGGGCCTTAGGAGGATTTTAATGGTGGATATCCAATCAGCATTGTTTTCATGTAGTGTGGTCCACCTGAGATTTATATCCCTCCCATTTTTGGTATCAAGCCCTAAAATGATCTTTCAAAATGAATGAATAATATGGATGAAACACATACATCATGGTGGAGCCCATGGAGCACCGACCATCAGCCACGGGGCTAGTGGCAGGGGAAGTAGCCAATCCGTTTCCGAAATGATACAACGGTACTCCGATTGCGTAGTGTGTGACGCAGCAACCACATCAATAATGTGTACACGCAACAAAACTCTCTGGCCCCATCCCAACGTATGTGTTTTATCCTTAACTGTCCATTTATTAACCTGAGCATAAGTCTAAAAATGAATCAGATTCAAAGCTAAAGTTAGCGCAGACAGAAGTGGAAATTGATCGCCTGTCATTTCGCAGCATTCAAAGCTTAAGTGTGACAAAGCAACCACACAAGTAGTGGAAGCGGATTGCGAACTGAGTTACTCAGTACGGTAAGCGTACTGAGTAAACTACGTCGGCCCTTGTGTCATTCATGCATTATATTCACTCCGTTCATCTCTCTTAACCCATAATTTTAGGGCTTTATCTAAAAAATGGAGTATATCCAAACCTCAAATAGACCACACCACCAGAAACTGTGTGAATTGAACATCTACATTGAAAAGTTCTTGAGGACAGCAGAGGTTTTTGATCAAGCTGATATTTGCGTTTTCCCTTCATTTATGTCCTTCTGATCTTATTAACAATTGGATGACAAATAAACATCAATGGGGCTTTAAAAAATTTTCAATGGTTGAAATTAATAGTTCCACTTTTTCCAGTGATATGGACCACTTGAGCTTTTTATACCCATCAATTTTGGGTTGAACCCATAAAATGGTCTAGAAAAACGAATGGACGACATGGATAAAGCACATGCATTCGCAGTGGGCCCAACTGAGTTTACTCAGTAGATAAGTGCGTACTGAGTAACTCAGTACACAATTCGATTTCACAAGTAGTGTGTATACGTGGCAAAATTCTCTGGCCCACCCTGATGGACGCTGTTTGGCTAGTGACGCCGCCACCAGCCAGGTGGTTATTGGTCGGTGCTACGTGTACCCACCATGTCCATCCATTTTTAAATATAAGGTGGGTAGATCTATATCCGGACTACACCGTGGGAAAACAGTAGTGATTGAATGTCCACTATTACTTATTTATTTTATTTTATTTACAGGCCCCACACGCTCACGCTAGTGGAATTTCACCACCTATGGATACTCGAACCCTGCCCGGTGTTGAAACTCCTCGGAATCTACCACCCGAGCAAGAGTAAGGATCCGAATGTCCGCTAATAAAAACATGGTAGGCCCACTGTAAGGGTTATTTGACGTCTAACATGTTCATTAGATAATATTCACTCAAATGAAGGGAAAATATACATACCATCTTGATCCAAAATTTTTGTGGCTCTGAGGAGTTTTTAATAGTGTGTGTTCAATCAACACTCCGTGGTCTACTTGAGATTTAGATCAACCTCATTTTTGGGCTCATACCATCAAATGATTTGAAAGATTGGGTTGACGGTATGGATGAAAGACATACATCATGGTGGGGCCCTCATAGAAGTAGCCAATCTCTTTCCCACCCTGATGTGTGTTTTATTTAGGCTGTTCATTTATTATCCCGTATCATTTTTGGACATGAGCCTCAGAATGTGACAGATTTAAAGCAAAGTGAGCCCTGAAAGAAATAGGAATTGAAGGCATGTCACTTTGCAGGGCTATAGAAATTTTGGACCAAGTTGAGTTTTGTATTTTTCCTATGCCTACGTAACATGTACAGATTAGATGGAAGAGAAACATGATGGTGGTCCTATGAAGATTTCAATGGTGGAGGTTATTATCCCATTAATTCTTATGATGTGGTTGATTTAAGCTTTGGATCATTCTTAATGTTAGGGCCATGTCCTAATAATTTGGACAGATAAATGGATGGCATGGATAAAATACATACATAATGGTAGGGCCCATAGAATTTTGTCATGTATACCGTCGGCGCTGTGTTCTACACTTACGGCCATCTTTGCTTGCTTAAAGCAACCCCGCTCTTCTCAGGGGAAACGGATCGGCTACTCCCCCTGCCACCAGCTCCGTGGCTGTGGTCGGTGTTCTGTGGCCCCACCATGATATATGTGTTTCATCCATTTGCGTTCATCTATTTTTAAAGATCATGATATGGTTTGATATAAAAAATGAGAGGAATATAAATCTCAGGTGGACCACACTACATGAAAACAATAGCGATTGGATATCCACCATTAAAATCCTCCTAAGGCCCACTATACTGTTTATTTGACATCCAATCTGTTGATTAGGTTATACAGTCACAGATGAAGAGAAAAAAACAAAGAACATCTTGATCCAAAACTTTTATGGCCCCCAAAATGTTTTCAATGGTCTACCCTCATTCAACACTATTTCCTGTAATGTGGTCCACTTGAGATTTGGATATATCTAATTTTTGTATTTATAGTATAAAATGATCTGAAAAAATAGATGGACGGCATGGATGAAACACATACATCATGGTGGGGCCCACATAGCACCGACCACCAGCCATTGGCTGGTGTCAGGGGGAGTAGCCAATCCGTTCCCCTTCCCAGGGGTGGAGCATGTGTTAGAGGTCTAGGAGACAGTGTATCTGGGCCATTCATTAGGTAAGGTACACGCTAAACGCGCCATGATGAAAAAATTACATTGGTCTACTTTTCATACAGGACAAACTTGTATTCTCGATTAAGTATTTTGGCACGTTCGCATTGGCTACTTGATGAAAGGCTTGGATCTCTGGCACGTATGTTGTCTGCTTGTGTCTCTAGTACGTGTTCGCCTCCTAAAAGTTCCCTCATCGACCGACGACTTGTTCTAAACTCGGGACAGGCTGGGGATCTGAGGGACCACCCTGATTTATGGATCTTATCCACACCGTTCATTCATTTTTTCATATCATTCTAATGTATGAGTCAATAAATGAAGCAGATCCAAAGCTCAAGAGGACCACACCACACCACAGGAAGCAAAGGTACTAATCATAACAACGATTACTGTTAAAATTTTCCTAGGGTCCGTTGTGATAATTAATTATCATCCAACTTGTCCATAAGGTCATGTAGACATGGATGAATGGAAAACCAAAATATCATTGTGATCCAAAACCTGTAGCCTTTGAGAAGTTTTCAACAATAAACGTTTAATATCCACTGCATGGCCAACTTGGGCCTTGGATCGGCCTCATTTCAGTGCATATAAACTAAAATTGTATGAAAACATAGTTGAATAGCGTGGATGAAATCCATCATCATGGTGCCCGTTAGATTGTGGGTGCTTTCCTGACCATGGGACCCACCATTGATGTATTTTTATTATATCCATGTTGTCCATTCGTTTTTTCAAATCAATTTAGGACATGAGCCCAAAAATTAAGCAGATCCGAACTTTAAGTGGACCACACAACAGGAAACAGTAGCGATTGACCATTAAAACCTTCTTGGGGCCACAATTTTTGGATCAATCTGATGTTTGAGTTTTTCCTTCATCCAGGACTGTGTGACCTTATCAACAGGTTGGGTAGCAGATAAACATTATCAGAAGTTTTTAATGGGGGCATTCAATGACCATTGCTTCTTGTGGCGTGGTCTACCTGAGATTTTGATCTTCTTCTTTTTTTGGATCATGCCCTTAAATGATCTGGAGAAAATAATAGATGGACGGAGTGGATATACAACACATACATCAAGGAGGGCCCCGCGGTCAGGGAAACCTCACTATGATGTTTACAATTAAAGTGACCGCAGACTTATATATTAGTGTATTAATAACACCGTCCATGATTTCATCAAGCATGATCTTACCCTGAATCAATCACATATATCTAAGAAAAATTATGAACCAAAATGGAAGAGCTTGTCTCACCTACAACTAATATCTTCCTTCTATTAATCCCGGGAAGATTAAAAAAGAAGGATATTTGGTCCGATTTCTTAAAGAAAATAGTTAAGTAGATTTGTTAAGGTGATTGGGTGGTTCAATTTATTTAACTATATATGTTCTGTAAATCCGCTATCATCGTTTATGCTTGACTCTAAAACTCTATCCAACCTAATACTCTAGGGAGCACACAACGAAAATAATGTAAAATCATGCTTACCTAAGTTTTGGAATAGCATGAGCTTCTGCTGTCCCTTCATCTTATTGAGGTGCGTCTTGTTGATCGAGTGCTGCCTTTAATAAGATGAAGACTGGGAATTTTTTATCTGACCGAACCCTATATCGGTTCGACCGAAAATTTCGGTTTTGGCTATTTACTCGCTGTGATGTTTTGCATGATTTCACCTCAACACTCGTTTGACTAAGGAATGAGGGTTTTATGTGGTCCGACTCAATGTTATATCTGATTCAACCAAATGGTATGTGTAAGTGTGGGTTTTGCTTCTAATTTTGTATGAAGTCTATAAATATGACTCCTAATTCAAGATTAGGGTTAAGATGAATAGAGCTAGCACGAATTCAAGGGTTTTGATGGGAGAAACTAGGGTTTTTAATCTGTAAGTTGCTCTATATCTCTTTTAACATTGAGATCTTGGTATCGATTCCCAAGTGGGGTGTGGCTAACAGTTGGGTGTGTGTATTAATGTGCCAACAAAAAAAGTTGTTCCATCTGTTATTACTTTTTGATTATAGTGGATTGATTGTCACTTTATGCCGTTGTGTTTTCCCTCAAGAACTTTTCCATGTAATATGTCTGTATTCTGTATGATTGCTTGGATTTTTTCTTTCTATATTGCTTGCTTCAATTGATACGAGGTTACTTCTGTGCCCAACAAATGATATTAGAGCTTAATATCGGGGTGTTAGGTTAAATCTTTAAACATGCTATCAAGGGGATCAAATATGAAATTTAAGACTGAGAAATACATAGGTAAAATCAATTTTGAATCATGGAGGTTGAAGATGAAAGCGCTCATAATTTAACAAGGGCTACAATATGCACTGCTTGGGAAAGTGAATTGTTCAAAAACTATTAAGGAAGAGAATTGTGACAAACTTGATCAAAGGGTAATTA
Organism: Magnolia sinica; assembly: GCF_029962835.1. Lineage (NCBI taxonomy): Eukaryota > Viridiplantae > Streptophyta > Magnoliopsida > Magnoliales > Magnoliaceae > Magnolia > Magnolia sinica. The sequence continues at coordinate 51,268,726 of NC_080588.1, forward strand.
CCACAATAGAATTGTGCGTGGCCGACAAAGTCCTTTATAATGCTATGAATGAGACAAATATCATAGGATTATGAATAAAGATGAAGAGCATATACATGATGAAGTCACTAACCAATCGTCTATATCTGAAGAGACAGTTCTATACTTTAAAGATGGCGTAATGGTCAGATCTCTTTGAACACTTTAACATTTTCAACAAACTAGTTTCCTACGTTGACAAACATGACTGTGAAGATCGATGAAGAAGACAAAGCCCTATTTTATTGATGTCTCTCTCAGAGTTTTATGAGTATTTGGTTGATACTTTATGCTATGGTAGGGATACCTTGGATGTTGAGACCGTTATCTCAACCCTTAAATCAAAGCAGTTGAGAAGGATGAAGAGGACGAATGTACTTCTATGGATGCATTGTTTGTTCAAGTAAAGAAGTTCGATAACTCTTAAATATAACATATTTATCCCTTAGGAAGAACCACACTTTGATGAGAATGTTGAACGAAATACGCCGCTGGTAAGGACAGTGCATGATGAGAATGAGGTAACTATGTTCCTCCAATTAGAACTCTAAGAGACTACTTACAACAAGCAAGAACAACCACACCTTCATGTATTATTTTTTTGGTTAATGTAGGTAATCTAGAGTTTAAATCAGGTGTGATCCAACTACTTCCCAAGTTTCATGAACAAACGGGTAAATGTCAATCTGGAGAGAGGAGTGAGCAAAAGAATCAATCCCAATGGAAAGAATTTTTCTCAAGAAACCTTAAGGCCAATCAATGGACAAAAGGAGTGTAGTGGCCATGATAGAAAATAGAAGTTTTGAATTTGAAAGCAAGAAAGATTTGTGTGTGTAGTGGGGAAAGAGCCATTGATTGCTTTATATAAGGCTCTAGGAAGCCTAGTATGCCCGAAGTCGAAGGGTCATGGCAATTGGAATGCTTATTAATGACGTAAAACATTCCTGAGAAAGATGGAACGAACAGGCACGCGGTTTTTTATGTTTGTGCCACGTCGTCATCAGGATGTTTATTTCTTTTAAGTACTAAGGAAGAGAAAAAAGCTAAGTGTTGAAAGCATTGTTAATGAAGAAGGCACTGTGGTCAATTGCACTAAAAATAGAGAATTACAGGCCGATAGTACATCAGTTAAAGAGACAAACAAATCCATGACAATTAGAACTCAAAATAGGAAAAGTAGTAATTGTCTCTTATAATTTTGATAACCTTTCCTCCTACTGGTCGAGTGCAGTTTTAATCTTTGAGGCCGAGCGAACCATCTGGTTGACTAATGGAGCATGCTTTTGCATAGAGATACTCAATATCTTCACCTCAACTTTTTGACCATGTTTGATCTCAACCAAGGATTTTTTTTCTCTTCATTTTATCCTCCATTGTTGAGATTTGAGCCTTCAAATCAGTTAGAGTTGAATCTAACTCCTTCGGTTTGTCACAAACAGTGGAAAGTTGTTCCCTAGCAGTTGTGACCTCGATCATTTTGAGAGACATAGATATATGCTAAGACTAAAGTTTATCGACTGCCACAACTCTATCTTGGTATTCATGAATTAGATTAAAAATTTCATAGAGTACATGCATCTTGTTCGACAGGGATTTGTCAGACCGAGGGAGAGTTTGATAGCGACGAATAAGGAAATTGAGTCTCTCGATTGATCCCAAAGAAATGATGTTAGAAGCTTCGAAGTGAATGAGATCAGCTTGTAATTTCTCTTGAAGTTGCTGGAGTTTCGATAAAGGCGTTGGGGACTCAACCACCAAGGTATCATGGGTGAAGGCTTGGTCGAAACATGGATAAAATATCTTCTATAGGAAGGGTAACCTTAGCTGATGAAGAGAGGGAACTAGAAGTATCAATTCACATGGGTAATGGAGCAGGAGCATCGACTACATGGATCTCTTTGGGTACAGATCAATCAGAAGAAGCTTCAGTAGGATGAGAGAATTCCTCTTCTACTTCTTCTACTTCATCCAGGATGACCACCCTATACTCAAAGATCAGATCTGTTTGCTCACTTAGTTTTATGAATGGAGCAGACTTATTGGAATAAATTGGAATCACTTGAGAACTAGCCACCCTAGATGATATTACAGCATTTGCATAGTTGACCCTATAATTCTCTGACCTTGATCACAAGTAAGTAATGAGGTCACAAAATGCAGAAGGAGATTGAAAGATTCCACATGATGATATGTGATTACCTCTTTCTAATTGTGACTTTCTAGTCAACGAATGTAACTCATAGTCTCTTTAGAATAAAAAGACTCAAGTAGTTCTTTGGGAGAGTAAGCCGCATTAACCAGAATATCTGCGATAATCTCTCGACATGAGGAGGTAGTGTAGAGACAGGTAATCTCTTAGAGGCCTCAAGCTCTCTAATCATTATGAAAAAAAGAAGAAGATGATTAGAGGGAATACTGAAATACAAAAAGAAAAAGAAAAAAAAAAAGAGGGAATATAAATGACATCCACCTAAATCAAATCGAACAACGATAATGGAAACTTTGTCTGCCATTGGTGAAATTTTAATGGGATCGACCATTAAAGCTAGAGCTTGGTTGGAACATGGAAAAGGATGAGGATTAGGTGATATGGTCCAAGAAAGGAATCAAAAGGAAGATTTGGACCATCCAATCTTTTCCTTTATCTCAGCCATTTCTTAAAGGCCTTGTTGAAGTGAGCATCCTTTTCTCTTATATACCTCTTCCATCTCCCAATAATATTTTGAAAGAGGAACAACTTGTCAAAACTTGGTTTTATAATATTTTTCAAAAGCTGCAATAACTTTGGTTGAAGAAGGAATACCTAAAGTTCTTGTGGGCGACTAACCGGGTGTAGTAAGAGATGTAGGATGATGAGCTGTAAGAGGTCCAAGCTCTGAAATATTTAGAATAGCTAGAGGCACTGTAGATGCTTGGATGGATGGATCTGTAGAAACAACTTTGACTGGACCTACATTCGTAGTCTTTCGACATTTTGGTTCAGGTGAAGTTGGCTCGACCAATCTTGTTAGTGTAAAAAAAGAAGGTTCGACCGCCCCTATTGGTGTTGGGAACAAGGCAATTGATGTGATCGATGTTGTCTTCTTGGATTGTGCCTTCCTCTGAACAGGAGGCATGGCCGACTGAGGCATTGTTGACTTTTGGTATATTCAGTCATCTTTTTCTTCTTCTCTAATATATGCTTCTCCATGTTAGATGAAGAAGAAAAGAGATGGGCAATGATTAAATCATGAGATCCACTAACTAGAGTCTCATAGTAATTTTTCCACCAATGGTAAAATGAACATAATTGTTGGGGACAGCTAGGGAAGAGAGGAAGCATAAAAGAGGAGCTTATGGCATCAAAGTTGTTGCGAAGGGTATAGAATCTACAGACCGAATCCACAACTAGACGATAATTCGGAAACTAATTGCAAGTTTGATGGATGAACGGACAAGGAATGACTTGGGCCAAACCAAACTGATGAGTAAAGAGATTGGAGCAATATTGCTTAATCCCAGCCTTGACATTGACAGCTAAATCTACTATGCCACCATATGGAAAGTCTTTGCAAATCAAATAACTTTTCTAAGCTTGATCTTTGAGACTAACCATCTAGATATCGGTTGATTTATATTCTTCTATGAACCTAGCCGGACCGAATTCTTTGTCAATGAAAAGAAAGAAAGAACGGTTGGATTTATCGGGATTAAAAGAAAGATAGAAGTTCATGTACTCGATAAAGGAATAGTGAATTTTGGGGTAAATGATATTGTAATGGCCGAAAGATGAAAAATCCAACCTAGTGGGAACAGATTTGAGAAAAGTTGCCCCAAAATATTCATAAAGCCACATCTAAATGAGCCAAACAGGTTCGCAAGAATAGTGAAAACCTTTTTTGGTCATTTCAAACATACTCCAATATAAGTGACTGAGCATGTATGGGCTAAGGGCAAGTTGATGTCCTTGAGCAAGTGCCTTGGTCAAATGAATGTATTCCTTCGTAATCTAAAAGAGCGTTGATGCAAAATAAAAATCGGGAAATCCACATCAAAAGAAAAGCTATATGCTCTTGCTCATTAAGTTCGTCTTGAGATTTATGTTGGATGGCTATGAAAGTGGAATAGGCTTTGTTATTTGTTGAGTATCAAATATTACATATTTTTCCCTAATCATATCTTGGTTTTAGGAACATGATAATGCTTAATGGTATATTTTATACATGTTTGTATTGCGAGGTGAATCTAAGAGCTTGGATTGAAAAAAATGTTAAAAACATGGATTCGATGCTCAAGAATCACCAAGGTAAAGGATGGATCTTATGAGACCAAGAATGAAGAGTTCACATGTCAAAGATCTAAGGAAACCAAGTATAAAAGATGAAGAAATGACTTGAAAGACTTTAGAACCCACAACAAAAAACAGACAAGTTTGGTTCGACCGAACCCATGTTTGGTCCAACCGAAATTGCACAAGACAGTCCAGCGACCAAAGATAAAATTCAGAAGCTAATTCGGTTCGACTGAAACCCAGTTCGGTCTGATTGAAGGGAGGATTCGGTGCGACCAAAACTGTAAAAAACTCTAGCGCTGAAGGGAGTTAATTTGGTTTGACCGAAGATTAATTCGGTCCAACCGACAACTTAAGTTCGGTCTGACCGAGCCCAAGCTTGGTCTAACCGAAATCAGGCAACTGATGAAATAGAATCCTACCAAGCATTAAACTTGACTTCGGTTCGACCAAAGGTAACTTCAGTCTGACGGATGCATAACGCGGCTGCGTAAATTAAGACGGTTTTGCGATCAGATTACAGAAATTCCAATTCGATGTGTAAGATGGAGCTTCACAACTATAAATAGGAGTCTCTAAGACATTCCTACGTATCTTCTAGGTTTTAAGGAGTAGATCAAAAGGGTGGAGAACCGCTGTCAAGAGTTTTTCTTATTCTTCCTTAGTTTGCTTTCATATTTTTTTTAAAGAGATTTTGGTTCAATCATGTCTATGGTTAACTAACCTCTTAGCTAGGGCTAAAAGGTGAAGCTTGTAGCATGAGTGGGATGTTTATCTTACTTTGATTCTTGTTTATATTGAACTTCATTAATTTATAATTGATTTTAAGGAATATTTTCAGTTTTCAATAGTTTATTGTGACTCAAATTACAGTAGACGTTGCGATAGCTTTGAATATCTTTTCTATTTGAGATTGTGGGATTGGTAAATCCCATTGTTTACTATTGTCTCTTGGGCATGGTTGGGTGATGGAATCCCTTTTAAATCTTCACAATTCTCATCCATTGAGGCTAGTTCAATGAAAAGTTCAAATATTTGATCATCTCTTCTTCCAACTGGATAAGATATGACTCTAATTTCAGATGCATATCTTGAATCAAGTAAGGTAGCATCTTGATAGCTACAAGTAGATCCTTCGCACCCTAGTTCCCCCCTTTAAATTCACAAGTTTCAATTACATTATTCATAATTACTCTCTCTATTATTTCAGATTTAGATTTAGATCTTCTTTTAGTTGTAGTTGTAGTTGTAGTTCTTTTCAGAATACGTACAAGTTTACTCTCAGTGGATTCGACATCGGTCTCACCGAGATTATTACTGCATCGCGACCCCATACTTGGGGTTGTGAACACTAATTTTGTTTGGAAGGACGAAGATATGTTTATCCTTTAGGGCAAAACCTATATAAATAAGCTCACTAAATGGGAGAAGATAAGTAAAGGCACAAACATCCATGACTCATTAGGCCACATCCAAAATGGAAGGTATTGGTTGACTGACTCCAAAAAGTTGAGGCTATTAAAAAGGAGAAAAGCATTGGCCAGATATTCATGCAAACAAAGGCTAATAGAATCATAGATACTAGCCTATTTCCATGTGTCACCATGTTGTGCTTCTACACGAATATACCATTCTGCCCAACCATTCATCGATTTCGGCCATAATCTCAAAGCTTTAAAAGCATTGGTAGGATATGAGAAGTGGTTAGACTGAATGAGCAAAACTTCATCAGGGCACCTTAAAAAACATGACTTTATTTCATAAAGTTTGTTGTGAGTGACTTCAAGATGAAAGGTTGGACCGAGTGTTAAAAATGTCTTATCTTGTTCAACAGGAGCATTGAAGAGGAGGCCATTGATGACTCCTGAAGAAAGGACATCTAAATCCTTTATGAAGGTGTCTTGGTGAAAGACTGGAATGGAGGAGGAAGGTGTAGCCATGGTGATCGGAGGAAGATTAGATGAAGAAAGAAGTTTAAGTGAGAGAGAAGAAGCAAGAGGTGTAAGAAGGTAAACACTTTCGCTGCTTATTGCTTATATATCGACTGTGATACATGTGCATTAATGAAAGGGAAATCATGACTTCTAGTATCAAATGGTTGTGTAACGTGCCACAAGAACAATCGACTTATTAGAGGTAAAGACTGTCGTTTGGTTTATCCTTGATTAGGTGAATCAATGAGGAATTAGCATGTGGATGAACAATCATTTCCATTAATTGTATTAGGCAACCAAATAACATCACTTTTACCTTTTACTCAAAGGTGAAACAATATGAGGGGCAATGTTGTACTCTATTTCTGATTGTTTCGAGAAAAACCAATGGGGAGGTGACAAATGGCATTACATAAGAGATAGGAGGTGTACGAAAATTTTTCTGAGATATTTAGAGCATTTTTTACAGAATCATAGATGGCATATATTTAATGTTATGCATCATCAAGTGACTGAAAAAGTAGTGCAGCTAAGACATCCAGGAGCAAAATGCGATTGAAGAGCAAGCCATGACCAAGAGAAATACAGCTTGGTCGAGAGAAGAAGAGCAATTAAAATGAAAAACGTAACAATAGAAGGATCTAGATGGAGACGCCTCAATTGCTATAATCGTCCAATAAAGAAGAGAAACATTTGAAGAATAGATATAGAAGAAATCTAAGCAGAGTAAAACACAATAAGAAAATTTAATCAACAAATGAACTCTATCAATTTATCTTAGCTCGGTCTACCTTAAGAGTAGTGATAATCCAATAACAATAATTTCTTAGTTGTAATCCAAGTTTATACTCATATGTTGGACTTGATCCTTATCTAATATAATTAGTTCTTTTAGAAGAAGCATTCTTGTAGTTATTGTTCGTCTATGATTTTTTTTATTGCACTCGTATCCTATAACACCCCGGTTCCTGAAACCTGAGTACACTACTTGTATTCCAAAAACCCGAGTGTTAACCTTTAAAGATAGCTGATTTCACGTACATTTTTTTTTTTTATCAGAGTTAGTAATATAGCGAGATGGAAACAATTCAAGTATAAGAGGGAGTCCAACTATACATAACCAAGATTTTAAGTGGTTACCCAAAAACTTATACAAACCAATGTCTTAACCTTTACAAACATAATGATATAAATTGAATATAAATAAAATCAGGAATGGAGAGTCGCAAGATCATCTGACTCTTCCCATTCCACATGGACACCAACATACGCATCCTCTGCGTCTCTTATACACTGAACACGGTTCGATAGCCTTAATGGTTATCTAGTGAGGTATAACCCCCAAGACTTATCGCAGCATCAAGATAATTAAGCATAGTTATCAGAGAGTATATAATAAATAATACACAATGATTATCATGGAAATCAGATAAGGTTCATCAGATACACATCCTTTAAATAAATCATTCAAGATAATCTTGTTTAAATGTATGAATGTATGCATATGCTCACAGACCTGGGGATGCACATCCAGCTGTCAAAATAAAGGGTCGCCCAAGGAGAACTAGCTACCTGAAAAAGTACGCAAATGTGCGCCCAAGGAGAACTAGACATCCGGAAAAGACCATAATAATATATAGATCGCCCAAGGAGAGTTAGTCAATCGAAAAAGTACACAAAGGTATGCCCAAGGAGAACTAACTACCTAGAAAAGACCATGATAATATATAGATCGCCCAAGGAGAGTTAGTCACCCAAAAAAGTACACAAAGGTACACCCAAGGAGAACTGACCACCTGGAAAAGACCATAATAATATATATATCATCCAAGGAGAGTTAGTCACCCAAAAAAGTACAAAATGGTATGCACAAGGAGAACTAACCACCCGAAAAAGACCATAATAATATATAGATTACCCAAGGAGGATTAGTTATCCGAAAAAGTACACAAGGGTATGCCAAATGAGAACTAACCACCTGGAAAAGACCATATGCCATGAAAATGCATGATTAGCCTAACCATTATTATTCCAATTTTAAACCATCATTTTAAGGAAGCTCAAAGGTCACTATGGGGGGTTTGTCACCCAGCATAGGCCGACAGCTCAGGCATAGTGTCCCATTCCACCATCCTTGGCTCATGAGACTAACAAACAAGATGTTTAAGAGTAACCTATTTAGTTAGTTACCAATTATAGTTCTACAAATGGTACTTATCATTGCAAGGTTATATGAAGATGGTTCTTTAAGGCTATATAGGGAAATTATTAAATCAAGCCACATAGGGCAAACAACACATCCCAAGGATGTAATAAAAAGGGATTATCTTAAAAGTCACTTAGGCAATGAATGTTTCATAAGATGATAAGTCCACACCAAATGTTTCATTTAATTTATTAGACAAAGTGGCCACTAGTTCTAGGACCTCCCATCATTCCATCAGGTAATCATAAACGATAAATTTGCTACGTATAATGTTGATAACACATGCTTAGTTAAAGTGTTGTTCTTAAAACTGGATAGAGGTAATTGAAATTCATCACATATTCAAATATTTAACTTTAAATTCAATTCATCAATTATTTATAAAACTTAAATTCAATATGAGCAACCAATCATGTTAAGGAATAAACAAGCCAACTATCTAGATGTAGAAAAGCTTGAAGGGTAATCCTCACCTCTCAAGAGAGGTTCCCTTGAATCGAATGAACTCTAATTGTGAAAATATATTGTCACGCCCCAAATCCATGGACGGACAGCTTCCATGATATATCGAATTCGACACTCGACTTCTATACACCAAGTCCCAAGTTCGGTGCATCACAAGGAAGATTTTTTACAAAAAATAATACCTGAGCATAAAGATCCATGATCAAAATACTAAGTAACACTCTCCATTATAAATCCTAATAGTTATAAGTATAATACTTTTCAAAAGGTACACAACATCAACATTCCCAAATCCACTTAGGCAAGTATGTCTTCCAAGCTACTCCAGCCTTAGTGAGTACACTCGTGTGTGCAGTGTGTCCTGCATACAAGCAAGATAAATATGCCACAAAAAAGGTCATGTATGGTGAAAAATGTGTAGTATGTAAAGTATGATGTCAATGCCAATGCAATGCATATGCAACATAGGAACACTCTAAGTCAATGCTACCAGCATCACTAAGTCATATTTTCATTTCTCTTATACCACAATCATAACCGTGTTACATGCATCCGTAAATCATACAATATCAAAAATATTGGCAAGATCATGAATCATACGATATCAGAGTAAGTGAAAATACTGATAAGTCCATGAGTCATACAATATCAGAGTACGTAATACAGATCAACTATGTAAATGAGGAGTCATAAAGAGTCAAAATCAGATGCCGAGGATGCAATGCAATATACGATTCCTGATGAGTTCACGAATACCGTTAGCCGTATCTAGATCATATAAATGCAAAAACACAGTAACCCAAAATGTCATATGCCGCGGATATAATGTAATATGTGGTGTTAATGGAATGATCATGTTGGAGTGTGAAGTCGGGATGATAGTACGTAGTATTACAGGCTATGGGGTCCATCACAAGGGACTTCTATCCAAACCAGTCCCATACCTAAATTTGGATAATCAGACTCAATGTGGTAAACTCCTGATCTTAAGTTAGTCACACGCCCCAACAGAAATCCTGACCATTGCGAAGGTACACGTAACAAATAGTTGCGCACCACCAGCCCGAGTGGATAGTGAATGAATGAATGAGTATGCAACTCCTACTCAAGAAGTCCATATATCAATACTGTTCATCTCTAGGATCATCACCAGGGTTTAGTAGACTCTACACCAGCTTGCCACCCCATTAAGCTCACAGTTGGGTAAGTGGAAGAGACCCCACTATCTGCCTGGCCAGTTGTCAGCCAATATCTATCCGGCACGTCGATAGTGGACCCACTCACGAGCTGGTCAAACTCAGCCTGACTATGCCTACTCTCTCAGGCGGGTAAGGTCACACCCTCTCCCAACCAACCACAACACAGTGGGAGACGCGGCCTACTGGTATACGACCCTTATGTACTCATATATATCCACTCGGTCTCGACATTGAGGCATCTTTTGGTACCAAGAGGGTTTAGAAATTTTCACCCAGGGCCATCTATGGCAGCCTGATGCTAGTAACAGATTTTCAGTGTCCCATCTGGCCATCCACGATATGCCTGTGGAGGCTACGACCCTAATGTCGCTAGGGCGTACAACATAATGCATGAGTCATATAATCTAGTCATGCATCAATCCTGCACATACTGTGCGCTTATGTGAGACAATCTTTTTCTATCAAGGAGTCTCATAACAATATGCCCAATGACATATGCAATGGTCAACCATATCTCATAATAAACATGCAGATAATGCATATGGGCATGTACATGATGCTATGCTGTCACATACTCATAATTGGTATCAATAATCGGCACTAATAATCGGCATCGATAATCGGTCTAACAAAGGGCCTAAGGGAAGGTCATAATGTGGACATTTAACCATCATTGCCCATCAATGTGGACATTTAACCAACATCGCTCCCAAGGAGTAGCCCACATAGAGCCAAACGTATAGTAGGCCAATAGCCTCACATAATGGCTTAAGGTACATCATGCTGGGCCTCACTCAAGGGCCTAATACACATCACGATGGACCAAATACACAGGCCTAATATACATCACCATGGGCCACGACCCATGGTCCTCAATATACATCATAATGGGCTACGACCCATGAGCCTCAATATACATCATAATGGGCCACATAATCATCATATCGGGCCTCATCAAATGGGCTGCAAATACATCATATAGGCTTCAGCACATGGACCATAAATACTAATGGGCCTCATATACATCAAGTGGGATGCATCAATAGGCCGCACTAATGGGCCTCATATACATCAAGTGGACTGCATCAATGGGCCGCACTAATGGGGCAACCACTTTACTTAAACTTTCACATAGTCAGGTGACTAGTACCACAATTTCATATAGTTTAGTATGTATATGATTACTATCATGATCTAGTGTCCACATTTCAAAATATCTAAACTTAATTGAACAATCATAATCCTACATACGAATACAAGGCTACACCAATTATGATAAGTCTTATACTATAACCACTTCACCCGTCACATAGTTAATGACTCATATTTGGTGTCGCATGGTTAAGGGCCAAGGGCCACATTTCATCATACCATTTACAGTTTAGAGATCACATCACATAGAATCCAGGACCTTGATAGCATTAGCTTGGGTAACATAACCCTACATCACATTCGGTCTAGTGTATAACTTCGTCATACGTGATTCAAGTGGTGGTGTCTATATCAATAAGTACAAACCTACGTTGTTGAATGGCCATCAATGCCACTTGATTTCATATGGTTAGGTGGCCTTGTGCGTATTTCACATTCATACAGTTAGATGACTAATATACTCCACCATTGCCTATGATTATGTGGTCATACATACGTCACATGCCCACATGATTAAGGGGCCAAACACTTATAAGGCACCCTCACACAACTAGAGTCTACACATTTGTTATAATTAAAATGTTTAAGAGTTTAAACACATATTATATGATATTACTACTTAAGGCCGCACTCTAACCAAAGTGCCAAGTGATCAAGGGTTGTCGACAATCAGCCCATTTAAGGGATTAATCATCATTACTCCAAAAATTACAATACTAGTTCGTCATACATTCAACACATGGAGATTATAAACTCTTGTCGAAGAGGTCCAATGGTTGGCCCAAACAAAGCTACCACTGATGGGCCCGCATGGCATTCACTCAAAATGGGCCTTAACGTTCTTGGGCCCATACACCAATGGAATTCACAATGGGTCTTAAGCGGTGGAGTCCATGGGGATTTCCCATGAGGTTGAGTTGTGTGTGACCCACCTGAAATTAGGATCCACTCCAAAAATTTAGTGAAGTTGATGGATGGTAAGGATATACATTTCATCATTAACCTCGACCCTAGGAAAATTTTAGTGATAAGAGTCCGTTCCTTACCGTTTCAGGTGGTATGGTCTAGGTGGACTTTGGATCAGCCTGATTTTTAAAACCGTACCATGCAATGGGATGGTCAAGGATGGTGTATGGATTCAATGAATTAGATACATCATGGTAGACCCACAGGGAGTCTTCAATGGTAAATGTTCAATTCCTACTATTCGTGTGGTGCAGCCTACCTAAAATTTGGATCAGCTTTATTTTTTGGGCTCATGTACTAAAATGGTCTATCAAAGAGAATGTATAGTGCAGATCTGATGTAGACATTACATGGGCCTCTTGGCTTAAAATCAAGTCAATCTATAACTCGTGTGGGCTACACCACATACAAAAGTTGAGAGGGTTACCCTCCATTAAAACATTCATAATCATTTGTTAAACCACCAAAGCGTGGTTCACAAATTCAGCCCATCGATTATGTGTGTCCTATGCTCGAGCTCTGAGTTATAAAAACAGTTCAAGGAGATCAAAGTTACATGGGTCCCAAGGTGATGTATTTATTATATCTACACAGTTTATCTATATTTAGAGATCATTTTAGAGAATTATCCAAAAATTAATGATATCCAAAGATTATCTGGACCTCACCACAAACAGTAGTGAAGATAATGATTTCACCATTAAACAATTCACAGGGCCCAACATAAAGTTTATTTTCCATCTAATCTATTCATAAGGTCACAAAGACCTGAATTAAGAGGTAGAACAAATTTCATATTTGTCTAAAACTTCTGTGACCCAAAAAGGGTTCCAATGGTAGACGTTCAATCCCTGCTACAATTGTAGTATGGACCACTTGATAGTTAGATCTATTTTATTTTATTTTTTGTTATATTTATTTACTTTTTCTAAAGCCTTGAGACAAGCTGGCCAAATGGATGGACGGTTTGGATATAACACACAGCTTATGATCAGACCCACAGAACTTGCTTACGTTAAAACAAGTCTTTACATGTTTTAAGATGGTGTGGGCCACCTGAGTCCCGTGTACGACTGATTTTTGGGGGATCCCATCATTTAAAGGGGACCCGTCAAATGCACGGTGCTGATGTTCCACATACATCATGGTGGGATCCTAGCCTACCATAAGCAGCATAAGCTGCAACGTCCAGAGGATGCTGGATGTCATCAACAGCAAGGGGCTAACGCCTCTTGCCTATATTTTTTTTGTTTTTTGTTTTTTTGGTTTTAGTACGGTTTTTCATAGGTGGGGCGCACACCCGGATGATCCACCCCATCTGTTAGATTCTATGGCTCGGTATGGATCTAACAAGCCTAATATTCAGCATTTTTTAATGTACAAAAACATTACAGCGGGCCCTAATAGTTTATCACTATTAAAATAGTCTTTTTGATGGTGTGGCCTACCAAAGATTTGGATTGGCTTCATTTTTCGGTTCAACGCCTAAATTGAGCTAGGGAATCAGATGGACGGCATGGATTAAATATATACATGAATACATCATGGGTGGGGCCCGTTGTGGATCCACCCCCTAGCCCCTTTTATTCAAAAGCAGCTGGATGCTACTTGCTAGGACGCTGGCAGCAATCAACATCCATTATCCTTTTTTTATTAATTTATTTATTTGAATGTGGTGTGTGTCACGTGTGTGTATGTGTGAGTATGTGGCTAGCCCAATGGGCCACACTTTGGACAGTTTGGATGGCCTATAAAATTCTGGTGGGGCCCACTATTAATGGGTCCCACATAAAGTCTATAATAAATTATTTTTATAATTAATCTTTTTATATGTATTTTCCCATGAATCCACACCATTAAACACATCATTATCATCATATCATCACCATTTTTTTAATCATTTTTTTTATATGTACTCTCTTATGTATCCACACCATTGATCACATCATTATCATCAAATCATCACCACTAATAATCATACAAATAATCAAAAAGAAAACAAATCAAGAGTGGAGTGGGTGTACTCACCTTGATGGACTAGATGGATGGTTGAGATGGATGGAAGGGATGGGATTGATGGAGTTGATGGCCCACCAAGATCACTCTTTTCTCTCTCTCTCTTGTGTAGAAATATGGTGAAATGCTAAGCGATGAAGGACTATTTGTAGAGAAATTGTTAAAATGTGGTTAGATTCAATTAATGTGATCTTGGTTAGCTTAGACTAAGATTATGACAATTAATTCATGATTTGTAATTAATGGTGAATTAAAGGAGCATGGGATGACATGGTGTGATGATGTCATACATAGGGTATGGAATGGAGAGAAGTTGACTTAAGGGAGCACATGAGAGAGGGGAGGTATGGGTGTGTGACATCACACACATGGGTAGAGATTCTCCCACTCATGTGTGGCATGTACATGTGTGCATGGCATGTATTATGCACATGTGTGGAATGGGGTATATGGTGCTATGTGCACATAATACAACAACGATTCTTCGTGATGTATCTCACTAATGGAGTATCGTACAGACGCACGGGTGGTACCTCCACGATCGTGGTGACGAGGTGGTCTATATGAAATAGGTTTCGAGGTCTTGGGGTTCCGGTCAGTTGGGTGTGTACTATGAATGGTAAATCTAAGTCTAGCTAAGGGCATCGATCATCGTGTACATAAGCATAGAAAGTCGTACGGAATATATGGGGTCTTACATATATGAAGAAATGAAATTCTACATTTAATATCAAACCTAAACATTAATAACATAATTTAAGTCATAATTCACATTCTAAATGAGAAGAATTGAGGTCGACTCACCTCAAGATGCAACAACTTGATTGATAGGCACCTCAAATCCGAGTCGATTCGGTTGAACTTTAGACGCTCCATTAACTCTTGTCGCACGATCAATCCACGCCATGGGTTTTCTTACTCAAGCCCAACATCCCCAATCTCAAACTTAGCCCCAACTCATGGATTCAGTGACTTAATTCAGTTGAGTTAGCACATCCTACTTCCTATCTTTCTTCTCTTCTCTTCTCTTCTCACTTTTCTTTCTGTCTTATTTCTCTCTCAACTCAACTAGCTAGGTTTAAATCAAATTAGACCATAACTCGGCCCTAAATCGAGTGAGTGAGTCAACTCAACTCGGCAATGACCACTCGCTCCTTTCTTCTTTCTTTCTTGCTTCCATTCTGTTCTTCTACTCCATGCTCTCTTTCCCTTGCCAAGAACATCCACAAGTCCAGCCCAACGAGTCAGCACCCAACTTAACTCGTCAGCCACCCTTATTCTACATTTCTTCTCTCCTCGAATGGTCCACACTAGATCTAGCTTCGAACCAGATCCAAGACTTAGCAAATCAGTGAGATTATGAAACCCAACTAGCTGGAGTGAACTCGGCAGCGAGTTGATGCACATCGACTCCATTCTCTTCTCAAGTTCTTCTTTTTCCTTCTTTCTTTTACTCCTCTATTTCTTCCCATTTCCTACTTTCTCTCCTCTTCAGCTTAATGGGAGTGGACTTGGACTCACCTGAATGTCCAGCGACTCGAACCGAGTCGACCTAACTCGATGTCGCGGTCGGAGCGGGGCCGTTTCTCTTTTCTCTCTTCTTTTTCTTCTTCTCCTGCTTCTTCTTTCCTTCCTTTCATCTACTATTCGACTTTCCTGCATCTAGACAGAGCCTACTTTGCAACGACTCGAACGAGTGGGGGCAATTTTCAATGGATAATTTGAACTAGATTGATTGTATCTAGTCTGATAGGTTAGGCTTCTAATTATACTAAGCTAGGTTACAAAGTAACATCCGTGTACTAAAAAGTATGGGGTGTTACATATACTGGAAAGTCCTTATGAAAAGTAAGGTGCAACCCATATTTGGAGGAAGAACCCCACCTTTTGATTATCACTGGATCATTATAAATATTCTGCGAGTGGCTGAGTACGCGACCAATCTCCTATGTATTTGTCTATTTTAGTGATTGGGTCAAAGCTGATCAACACACACTGCACAAGACATAAAACAAACCGAGCACCAACGTATATAATGAATGGATAAAAGGTAGGTAGTCCCTAGACTAGTGAATTGAAATCATGGTCCACCAGCTGGGCCATGTTGATGTCTAATACCCACCTTTGGAGGTAGTCCCAGTTCCTCTTCTTCATAAAGAAGATAATAACCATTAGAATAATGGACTTGAGTATATAAACAGTGATCACTCCATTAATTTACCTATACATAAAATGAATGGCTAGAATTGATTCTAGCAAATTATTTTGACCTACCTCATGAATGGTTCTGATATAGATAATGACGTAAGGAAGGACGTGAGGTCAAGCACCATCTTCCCCAAGAGGATAACTATTCTGAATCCACGGAACTTCTCTGGACTCCTCACAAAGACTTCTCGAATCCACAAGGAAAGAAAGTAAGTAAATAGAAATAAATTCTAATAAATTCGAAATTGATTGATCCATGAATAAAAATGAGTTCACAACCCTTTAAATAGGGGTACCAAGCAATGGGAAAGAAATCAGTATCAAACTACAACTAAAACTCCTAGAATTTATGACTTATTATAAATAGTAAATGTGAGGCCCGTATCCTAGCCCGTATTGTTTCGTAGGCGTCTGTGATCCTCCCGGTCAAATTTCGACAACTTATGATCTGTGATCGACAGTTGTGAGCGACCCTGAGTCATATCCTAGTCGAATTTCGGCAACTCGCAATCTGTGATCGGCAGTTGTGCGTTACTCGGAGTCATATCCCGTATTCCATAGTCGGCTCGACCCGAGAGTTGTATCGTAGCGACCGCTCGGACGCCGCATATTACACATCGAGGCAATACCCAGGCCAGGAGATGTGGGCCACATTCAGTTCGAGAAAATGTCACGTGTTGCAAAACCCAAGAGAATCTCTATAACATGTCCCATCAATCAAATGTATATCAATCACTCATGTCAAGTGCAAGAGCAACCCCAAAGTCAACTCTCTCTCTTACACACCCATACATGTCAAGTACATACCCATCACCCATCACTCATATCCATTACTTCATGTCACACCCCAGACTCGGTAACCGGATTCATAAGGAACCCGATGGCCGGTTCTGGCCGCAACAGCCTCCTTAGTACCCCATTCTCGACTCCTGAAGCAGGTTCCGATCCTGGGATCCTACAAGGAGGATTTTCATAACAATATAACCATTTCCAGTACGAGCATACCCAAGATCATAACAAGTAAATCTGAGAATAAAAAAAGGCACATATCACAAAATCCACTATGAATTTGAACTTTTACAAGTTTACATAAGGTCCAAAAGGACATACATAAGATAATAGAAGCTCAAGCTCAGCTCTAATCCAAACTCTACCACTGCAACACCTGCCTAGGATCTCCTGCACGCATCAATCATGCATAAGCTTATAGAAGCTCAGAGGGTGATGTAAGTGTGTGATAATAGTGCACAGAAGAAAAATAGGAGATACAGGAAGGAGACATGCTCAATGAGAATATCACTAGCCTTACCAAGGCTTATCATGAATATGATGCAATGAGTACTGGATGCCATACCAAGGCAATGCATGAAGGGCTTACGTAACCAATACTAATGCGATGTAAGTAATGCTAGTGCTCATAACCAAACCGTATGTCAAGTATATTTCTAATCATAAGGAAATCACCGAGGTCCATTACACTGCTGGATGACTGCCGCTCTACAGACCCCGCACAGTCAAACGAGCGTAAGAGACCTCACTACCCTCCTGTGGACAACCAATCACCAGCAAGGCCTGATGGTAGCGGACCCATTCACGAGCTGGTCAGACTCAGCCTAGTAATGCCCTCTTACATCAGGCGAGTAAGGCCACACCTCTATCCAACCGACTACACGACAGTGGGAGTCATGGCCTAATGGTATAAGGCCCTCGTGCGCTCATATATTCCACCCGGTCACGGCGTTGGAGCAGATCCTTGGTACCATGGAAGTTTTGAAAATTTCACCCATGGGCATCCTATGCACCCGGTATGCTCAAGTAACATTTTCGGTGTCCAAACATGGCCATCCACGATGTATCTGTGGAGGCTACAACCCTGATGAAGCAAAGGTGATAATGCTCACATATTATGCAGTGCTGGATGCATGAATCACACAATCAACTATGCATCAATTCCAAGCATCCAACATGCTCAAGAGGGAATATTACGTCCCTCAGGAAGAAAGCATGCAATGCCCAATGACACAATCATAACCACACACACAGTGTTATCCAAGCATACAATGATGCACATGGGTCATGAAGATGGGTCTAGGCGCATCATGCGGCGATATACAAAGTAAATTACATTCCTCCTATCCAAGAAGGAACCAAGACTAGGTACTTAGACAATATCCATAAGGAATCCCACCTCTAGTGGGGGCCCATTTACCTAGGATAGCCCACGAGACAAAGCATACAACTACGGGTCTAAGTAATATAGAAATAAGTCTAGCAACTGTCTAAGATAAGTATCCAATTACTCTTAAATACAACTGGACCTAGAGGGGTCCATAATGGGGACATTTAAGCACCATTCCCCAAAAAGGCATATCAACCATGAACTATATGGATAAAAGGCCCAAGGCCTACATTTAAGATAAAAATAAAAGTAACCACATACATATATTCCTCATAATAGGCCATAAAAAGATATAATACCACTTTTAACAACATGGGCTCTAAGAGGAGAATTAAGGCCCAAGGCCCAATTTTCAATGGCCATAGAATCCATGCATTATGTTGGACTTGGTGGGCAGCCCGCGTACACAATATACGGCCCAAAAAAATAGGTTTAAGTTTGGATGAAATGGGCCCCACTACATCAGCCCAATAACTAGCAATTTAAGTAGGCAACCGAGGGCCCAATACTATCCTTACCTCAGCCCACAAGTCCATCAAAATGGTGAAAGTCGGCACAATGTATGGTTGGGCCAAGCTGGGATGTCCCTGCCCAATCTGGGCTCACTGGATGTCCCAAAATTCTGATCTTAAGATGGAATCCTCATAAGATCACTAAAAGTGACCCAAAAGAATGCACTGATTAAGCCCAAAGATTAGAAGAAAGCATAAGCATGTAACACGTACACAAGTTCTCAATATGGTGAGCCCCACAGCCAAATAAAGTTGTAACCATAAAATTGTACATCGAAGGCCCTTTGATAAACTTTTGGCCTGTTTGACTTCCTGGGCCTGCTAAGGTCCAGAAATTAGTTGAGTATGTGGAAATAATCTCATGAAGGCCAACTATACTCACTGGGGGACCGCACCAGATGGAGAGTGTGTATATAGCATGAAAAGATCAAGTGGGCCTGCTACTGGATTGTGAGTCCAGCAGCAACCCAAGGCAGAGAGTGCTTCCACAATCGGGCGATCCAAGGCTCAGACGGCTTGAACCAAACATGCATTAAGGTAGATTCCACATACATGCACATTGAGCTTTAAATAAATAGTCTAAGGTCTATAGTGGGCCTTTAACCACCCATAGAGAAACCTATGAGCTTACCTTAGGATCACCCAGGAGGACATTCAACCTCAACTGGTTTCCAAGCGGTAGCTCACCACTACCTATATAATGAAAGATCTAAGGCCTAAGCAAATGTGTGGACTAGTAGGCCATACACCAAGCCCAACTCATAGGCCATATAGTGGGCCCTCAAGTAAGGTTTGGGCCCAACCACAAAGGTCATAATTCCACATATTGTGGTGGGCTTCATGGGCAGCCCAGTAATTCATTTACATGGGCAAGTTTCACATTTAACACAAATGAGTTGGGCCTCACTTTTGGCCTTTACAGGGTCAGTTTAGTGGGCAGCCAAGGGCCCGACTTCTTGTGTATCATTGCCCTTAAGCCCATCACAATAGATAAGAGAGTATAGGCCCAAGATCAATGGGCCTATCCAAAAGAACTGAGTCTACAAGGCCTGCTTGCTAACACAAACATGCATGTACTATTTCACATAATGGGCCCTAAAGAAATGGCCCAAAATAAAAGTCATCCAATTTATACATTATGGTGGGCTTGAGTGCAGTCCAAAAACCCAAGAATACACATAGGCAAGACCTATACTAACAGTGTGGGCCTTGCCACATCAGCCCAAAGACTTAGCAAGGCCCTCCACACTATACATTTATGTGGGCCCCGCAAGTCAGCCCATAATTAAGCATTTCATGAGGGCATCACGGCTAATAAATATACACAGTCAGCCTGTAGACGGCTCGTTGGGCCTGTGAAACAATAAGGTCAGGCCCTACACGATCTTGGGCTCAAGAAACAGGTTTCTAGCCCATTGGGCCTATAAACTACCAAAAATCTGGTTAAGGCTAACCCCAACATCACCACAAAGGTGGGCCTTAAGAGGAACTAATTATGCTCAAAAATATCTAAGGAAAAAGGCAAGGAGTGTGTGCAATACTCCCTTAAATCTGGTGGGCCACAACAGCTCCAAAACAATCAACTATGGAGCAAATTTGGGCCCCTTACTGGAATTCCAGCCCACCCACTTCCTGGGCCTGCTGGAATCCAGAAATTTATGTAATTCAAATGGGTTACTAGCCCATGGTGACCCACACATATCAAAGTGAGTCCCATCGGATGAGAGGGGAATGCACAACACACATTGGAAGTGGGCCATGCCGCTGGAATACAGGCCCAGCAACAGCCCAAGGTAGGGCGTCCCGTGGTGGGTAGTCCTACGGGCCTAAGTATCTGGCCCAAAACTGACCCAAGTTTGCAGGCCACACCACGGTCAGTACAGGGGCCCGATGGCCATGAAAATTTACAAGATGGTCCTACCATAGGTGGACCACGAGTCTTCAAAATTTTACAATTTTTGGACGGTCGAAAGTATTTTAATTAATTTAAATAAAATAGACCATCAAGAAAATCTGGTGAATCGGGACACTTGAACGTGGTGAGCCAGTCCAGCACTTTCCACAGTGTGTACGATGCTCCATTGGCCCAAAAATTTTTAGGTGAGTCCCACCATGGGTGGACCACCTCCCTATAAATTTTCATGATTTTAGGATACTCATAAGTATTTAAATTAATTTAAAGAATACAATCTATCCAGGGTGAAATATTGCTGGAATATAACTATCCTGAATTTGGGCCATCCAATGGGTGGGTTCTGGGCCTCTAAAATTCCTGAAATTTGGACCCAAGGTCCCTCATCAAGCCTAAAATAAGATGGGATCCAGAAATTTGGCCCATCTTCTTAGAATTTTTTTTTTAATATTATTTTTATGGGACTATGCAGCTGGAATGCACAACAGAAATTTCTGGCAGTCCAATATGTTGGCCCACACTTTTGGACGCCCAAATAGGATTACTTGGCCCTGAAATTGTGTGGATAGGTCCTACCATGGGTGGGACACCTCCTTACAAAAATGTAGGATTTTTGGGATAGTAAAAATATTTTATTTAACTCATGCAATTTATGGACAGCAAGGTCCAGATTTTTATTTTCCTGCTGCAGCAATGCCGTTGTCCCTGATTTTAACACCCCATTTGAGTGGGCCTAGGTGTATGTAAATTTGGAAAAATGCAAGGACAACCTTCCTATACAAGTATACAGTAAGGTGGGGTCCACAAAGGTGGCCCACCATTTCAAAATCAGGCTGATATTTATGATTTTCCAGCAAACAGTGTGGCTGGACAGTCCAGAAAAATCTGGACCGTCCACCCTCCTTGGCCCACCCTTTTGGGTGATCAAATAGGGATATTTGAAGGTGAGGTTTAGCATAATTTTAGGTGAGGTCCACACCTCAAAGAGAAGTCTAAGAAATTAGGAAAAATGAGACCACAAACAAGGCCTACAACCCATACATTACAGCATAAAAAAAATTCCAGCAATCTGGACAACAACATGTTGCTGTCTAGATCAGCCCAAAAAAATTAATAAATGGGAAATAAATCATAGATTCCACAAGGTGGGGTCCACCCTGATGTGTCACACAACTCCCAGGCCCAGCCCCTCCCCAAGAAAATCCATAAAATCAGACCCAAAGGCTTTCCAAATCAAGCAGCAAAACTAGGCAGCACAGTTGGGCCTGGGTGTCCAACAACTTGGGCCTAGATGTCCCAAAAATTTAAAAATTCTGGTTGCATGGCACATCAGGTGGGCCACATAATCATTATATCCAAACCATAGAAAGGGGAGAAGAGAAGAAGAAATGAAATCTCATCAAGATGGGGTCCATGGAGAATGGCCCTATCAAGATCACATGCATGCAAGTGATGGCTAAAAAAAAAACTTATCCAAGGAGTGGTGGACCTTCACCATTGATGTGGTGAGTCCTACACTCTCCATATGAAGTAACAAAAGATCTATGAAAATAAGAACCATGCAATCTATCCTACATGCTCACCCACTTGATGGATCTTCAAGATTCTTCAACCACCATGCTCCTCAAGCTTCAAGGAAGGAGGTTTAATGGTGATGATGGATCTTTGATGGTTAGATCTAGGGGGAAAGAAGAGGAAAGAGGGCTGGAAAAGTCCAGCAATGGAGGACATTTGCAAAGAGGAGAAGAGAGAAATGAAGAAAGAGAGAGGGAGATGAGAGAGTTTCTAAAGTTGAAATGATTACTTTCTTAGAAAAGATGAGTTTTGAAAAGAGAAAATAATCATTGCTCATGGGATAGGGTGGCTCATCATTGCCTAGAGAAGCCAATCTCATCATGGTTTTCTTGAGAAAAGAAGCCATCATTGCTAGGCTAAGGGTGGCTTACATGGGGAATAGTGCACATGGGGAAATGTGCAATCAGGTAGGTCCCACCAAAAATGCAATCAACGGTCCAAATAATGTGCGGCCCATAACTTTTGATGAACACGCCGGATTTACGCATGAGACGCGGCGCTGGAACCGCGGCGACGATGCGGTCGCAATGGCATAGGTCTTGGGTCAATCCGAGTCGGGTCTACGTGACCAAACTCAAGGATGACTGCAATCACTATCCGAAGGTCGAGGGTCACCGAAATTTGACCGGTAGGACCGCGAGACCAAAATACAAGAGATGCATACTCACACACACACATGCACATATGCGAACTCGAGTCAGGTCTCATACTTCATCACTCACACACATCCCTCTCTCTCTCTCTCTTACAACCCTCTCTCTCTCATCTCTCTCCCTCTTTCTCCAAGCAACCCACATCCAACGTATCCATGGGAGAGAGGACTAGCTAGTGTGACCCACCTCCCTACCACTCAATCCCACCATCTTAAGACCATCTCCACCATTGAAATGCATCCCTTAGAGCTCTAGGATGCGTTGATGGAAGAAGAAGTCCAAGAAGATCAAAGGTGGGTGATTTTATGACTTAATTTTTGTGATTTGAGGGCCCACATATGGTGGGACCCATCTTGATGTATGCATTGTATTGAGGGGCTCATAGTGGCGGGGTCCCTCCACTATTTTGTTCTCTCTCTCTCTCTCTCTCTCTCTCTCTCTCTCTCTCCCTCTCTTCTTCTTCTTCTTTTAATGGCCCACCTTGATGATATGCATTGCCCACACCATCCATCTGTTTGGAGGGTGTGGCCCACCTGACGCATGTGCTGTATATCCATGCCATCCAGCCATGTGAACGTGAGACCCCCTGATGTATCTGTTGTATATCCATGCCTTCCATGGACGTGGGCCCCACATGATGCAATGTTTTATCCACGCTGTCTGTCCAATGGGCGGGTTTCACCTGCCTGTCTGTTTGGACAGGCCCTGGATGAAGGAAGAAACAAATAACAACTTTATTTAAAGCAAGTGGGCCACATGTGTGGGCCCACCTGATGTCATGACTATCCGCTGTCCGATGTTTTTGGACGGTGGGATTCCCATAAGGTATGTGTATTATCCACTATCCATCTGAGGGACCCACCTTACGTATGTGATTCATCCACACCGTCTAACATTTTTAAATGGTGGGACCCACCTTGGTGAATCTATTATATATATCCAACACCGTCCAGCACACGGGCGGTGCTAAAAGCACCTTAATATATGTGTTTTCCATCCAGGCCGTTCGTCCATGCCTGGATGCTGGTCATTATTTTCAAATAAAAATAAAAACATAAACTAAATATGATATATATATATATATTATTATATATATATATGGATGGCAGGTCCCACGTGGGACCCACTTGATGCATGTATTTCTTTTTATCTCAGCCGTCCATCTCTTCCTAGATGCTAGAGACTATATAAATATATAATATAATATAATATATTATATATTTGGTGGGCCACATGTGTGGACCCCACCATGATGCTATGTTATATCTACACCGTCCATTCATTAAATGGGATGGGCAGGAGCTTTGAGTAGCCACCCTAATGTGTGGTTTACATCCACATCGTTCAGAGGTCTGGATGGTGGGACCAACCTTGATATTCATGTTTTACCTTGTTGTCCATCTCCAGTGGATGGGACCCACCTCAGAGGTATGTGTTCTATCCAAGCCGTCTACTTGTTTTGCTAGCGTGGACACCACCATGATATATTTATTTCATCCACACCATTCAGATTGAGCTGGACGATGCTGGACAATGTTTGGATGGTGTTGATTTACATAGACAATGTTTAGATGGTGCTGATTTACCTGGACAATGTTTGGATAGTGCTGATCATCATTAGTGGGCCATGTGCCCCATGGAATGACAGTGTACAGTGATACACATGTTACACCTACAATTAGTGAAATAATTCTTTGGTGTGGTCCAAGCCCATTTGAGGCCTACCTGTAATGTATATTTAAGGCCCACTTGTAATGTATATTTGAGGCCCATGTGTGTAACGACCTTAGAAATTTTGTGCTAATCTTTCCTTAGTAGTTGTTTTTGGGGTAATTAGCGTTATACTCGATTGCTTGTGAAATTTACATCAATCATTTTAAATTGTATCTGCATGGCTCAAAACTTGTAGATTAGTTAGCGCTATGTTACTCTGAAATCTGGGATCCATCGCTAAATCCAGTTGTTCTGGGAAATTTTTGTAAGATCTGGATCGGACCTGGACCGCCCGTCGAAAGTCCGATAGCGATGATCTTAGGCTGTTGCGGTCACTATGTTGGGCTTGACCATCACCTCAAAAATCAAGTCCATGTGATGTTCTGGGTTGATTTGATTGAGTCTAGAGTGAAGATTGTGAGAACGGTTGAAAATTTATAAGCTTTTATGAAATCTGAGTCGTGTCGCTTGCGCGATGATTTTAAGCCATCTGACCATTGATCAGCGAGCCCACCCTTCCACGGTTTTCTATTTGAAACCCTTCCTATAACCTATTTCCTTCACAATCTCCCCTCCCAAGCTCTGCTTTTCTTAAAAACCCTCTCCAATCTTCTCCAAATCTCTTCTAAATCATCTTCTTCTTCCATTTTCGTGCAAACCCCATCACCCCACATCAAAACCCTCACTCCCATTGCTGATTTCCCTCCTTTTCCTTCTCATTTGAGCTCTCACATTCCCTTTTGGGCTCTCAAGTGTGTGGAAGCTTCACCATCTTCCTATTTCTCTCTTTCTCTCATTTCTCATGGCCCTCTTTGAGATTGTGATGGCCATCTTTTCCATTTCTTTCCTTCTTTCCTTAATGGGGAAGAAGAGAGCGCCCGTGGATGAAGCCGGGCCTAGCTGCCCAACCCGTGCACGGAGGCCGAGAGGTGCCGCCGCGAGCACGTCCGCCACTCGTGAATTCCAAACCAAGCGGGACCTCGATCCTCGAGCTCCCATTGGTAGAACTTTGTTGGCGGAGCTATCGCATGGAGTCTATGAAGGCCGTAGAGTCCTTTTTGAGGCTCATGTTGATCCGCGGCTATTTGTTGAGTTTATGTTGTTGGAGCGCCTAGAAGGGGCTGGTTGGAGTCCCTTGTTTGAAGGCGAGTATCGCGCGAATACTTGCACTGTTTGAGCCTTTTATGCCAGTATTCTTGATCCTTCGCTGGAGCCTCTGTAGTTCAAGATTCCTTGTGGTAGCGGTCGAGTGGGTATTGTCAATGTTGCTTTGATATCCCGACTCCTGAATGTACCACTTGGTGAAGTGCATGCTAGCGAGAAGAATGTGAACAGTGTGCACGAGAGGGATCGTCACACCCAATCCTTGTGTGGTCGTCTAGTCGAATGACAGCCTAATAGGAGTCTTCTGGCTACCCACATGACGGACGACTTCCGTTTGCTTCATCACATCTTTACGTTCAATGTATATCCAAGGTGGAGCAACCACAGCGAGTGTACGCGCCTGATGGTGGATTTCTTATATCAGGTGGGGCAGGAATCGAAGTTGTGTGTGCCGACGTACATCCTGTGCCAGATTATTCTCATCACTCGTTCGTCTAGGAGGACCGAGTCGCTTCCATTTGGCCGCCTCATTTGCAAGCTTGCACATGAGTTTGGCTATAGGCTTGGAGCTGAGAAGCTGGTTCCTGTTCGTCATATCGATCTGCGAACTCTTAAGCAGATGGAGATCGGTTCTGGTCGGCATGCCTCAGAGAGTGAGGCTGAGTCTGAGAGCGATGGTGAAGAGAGTTATGCTGAAGGTAGTACAGAGATTGAGGAAGAAACAGAGCAGGACGAGGAAGAGGATGAGGCACAGGATTCGAGTGATAGCTCTCCTCCTGTGGCGCAAGAGCAGAGCGCAGAGCAGACTGCCAGAGATGCCCGTCTTACATGGCTTAAAGAAGGGCAGGCTGTTTTACGCCAGGATATTGTTGATCTTCGAGGCCTTGTTAAACATAAGTTTAAGAAGGTGACTCGAACTCTGAAGTCTATCCTGTGTTGCTTGCAGGATAAGGGTGCCCCGCCTCCATCTCCTGATTCTGACAAGTAGCTGTCGTCGTGGCCGTCCTTTGCTTTATTTGTTGTTTTCTTTCTGTGTGTAGCCGTTGTTAGCTTTGTAGTTGGAGTTATTTGTAGTTGTTTGTGGTTGTTGTGGTTGTTTGAAGTGTTAGATGTTGTTGTTTTCATGCTTTCCTAGTCGTGATTCATGTATTGCTGCACTACTTGTATTGCGACGATTTTGATTAATGGAATGCATGTTGTTTGTCTTTGGAGTTGTGCTGTATTACTGTGTGGATGGATTATGTGACGTAGAATCTGACAGGTTGCATCCTCTGTTGAATGTAGGGATGCCTCCTAAGGGTTCGAAGTCTTCGGCCCGTCTCTCTTTGGTTGAGTCGCTTGCTGGGGTTCCTCCCTTGAGCGATAGCCAGACGGATCCGCAGGCGGGCCCGTCTCATGCCGGTGTTGGGTCGACACCTATGGCTCCTCCAGTCACGCCCTCGGTTCCTGAGCCGAGCCGTGCACCTTCGTCTGCTCCACCTGCTGATAGGTTTGAGCAGATGATGCTGTTGATGCAGCAGCAGTAGATTCAGCAGCAGCAGCACCAGCACCAGCACCAGCAGTAGCAGTGGCGACTCCACCTGTTTCACCTATGCCTCCATCTAGGAGCGCCAGTGCCAGCGGCACTTTCGAGCGATTCCAGCGCTTGCAACCTCCTACATTTGCGGGTTCTCATAGACCCGAGGAGGCCGAGTATTGGATCGACTGCATCTCTAAGATGCTGAGATCGCTGCACTGCTCTGAGGTCGAGCAGGTTGAGCTTGCCTCCTTCATGTTTGAGAAGGAGGCCAGTCTGTGGTGGGATAATGTTCTTCGCACTGTCGAGGATGATTTTGTGTGGTCGTGGCAGGCGTTTGAGGCGTGCTTCCACGAGAAGTATTTCCCGGTTACGTACCGACATGAGAAGGAGAGTGAGTTCCTTCGCCTCCGCCAGGGAGGGTTGTTGGTGACGGAGTATAAGAACCGGTTTACTAAGTTGGGTCGGTATGTTCCTTTGAACCTGGGTGATCAGCCGATGAGGATGCGGTGTTTCTCTGAGGGATTGAGACCTGAGATCCGATCGAAGATTTGCTGTGCTAGCATTTCTTCTTATGCGGAGCTAGTGAGCATGTCCTTGCGAGCAGAGCAGGACGGGGATAGGTCGTCCCGCATGTGAGCACCAATGGTTCTTAGGCTGCGACCGGACTTTCAGGGTGCACCTTTCCTCGGCAAGAGGCCGCGAGCAGATTCTCCTCTGAGGCGTTCAGTGCCGCCCGCTCAGCAGATGAGAGCTGATCTTCGATGTTCATATTATGGGAAGACAGGGCATTTGGACCGATTTTGCTTCTCTCGTATGTGAGCCAGTGGTTTTACTCCATCGCAGAGGATTAGCCGTCCGATGCCTCAGGTTATTTCTCCTCCACCTCTTCGATCAGCGCCAGCTCATCCATCCTTCAGACCTGCAGTTCCTAGCTTCAGGCCACCTCAGCGGCCCATGGTTCCTCCACTGAATCGTCAGCAACAGGCTCAAGTTCATGTGCTTTCAGCTAAAGCGCCTATGTTTGACTTAGTGCCGAGGTCCTTCGAGGTGACAGCGCACATTGAAGGTATTCCCGTTTCTATGTTGGTGGATACAGGGTCCACTACTTCTCTTATATCTTATGCGGCAGTTAGGCATTTGGGTTTGAGATCTGTTCCTATGCAAGGAGTGACGCTTACTACCGCTACGGGGATTTCCTCTGCTTTGGGCAAGCGTTGTTTGGATTGTTTGGTCGATCTGGGAAGTGGATTAATCCGGATTGATTTCTTAGTCGCACCGCTTTATCACTACGATGTTATTATGGGTATGGATTGGCTCACGAGGATGCGAGCTGAGATTGATTATGAAGCTAGATCAGTGATGATCCATGGACCTGAGGGCGAGACTGTTACTTTCCCAGTTCAGGTCAGTTACCCTCTTCATATTGATTATTATTCTTCTCTGTTGGAGAGTATGGCTGAATCGGCATTGGTTAGTATGCCGGTAGTTCGGAAATTTGAAGATGTGTTTGAGTCGATTCCTGGATTACCTCCTCAGCGTGAGATTGATTTTACTATCGATCTTATGCCTGGTGTGGCGCCCATTTCTTTACCCACCTATCGTATGCCTCCGAGTGAAATGGAGGAGTTGAGGAAGCAGATAGATGGTTTGCTGGATTTGGGTTTTATTTGGCCTAGTGTGTCTCCTTGGGGAGCACCTGTTTTGTTTGTGAAGAAGAAAGATGGTTCCTTGCGATTGTGTATTGATTATCGCAGGTTGAATTTAGTAACTGTGAAGAATAAGTACCCTTTGCCCAGGATTGATGATCTGTTTGATCAGTTGAAGGGGGCACGGTACTTTTCGAAGGTTGATCTGCAGTCAGGGTATCATCAGTTGCGCGTCAAGGATGGGGACGTGCAGAAGACCGCTTTTAGGACTAGTTTCGGTCATTATGAGTTCCTTGTGATGTCGTTTGGTCTTACGAACGCACCGGTCGTGTTCATGGATCTGATGAACAGGGTGTTTTGACCATTCTTGTTCTGATTCGTCATTGTTTTTATCGATGACATCTTGATTTATTCGGCGAACCGGGCAGAACACGAGGAGCACTTAAGAGCGGTTTTGGATACTCTTAGGAAGAATCAGCTTTTTATGCAGTTCAAGGAGTGTGATTTCTGAAAAGAAGAAGTCAAGTTCCTGGGACATGTGGTGTCCAAGGAAGGAATAGCCGTCGACCTTGCCAAGGTAGCCGCAGTGCAGGACTGGAAGTAGCCTGGTTCAGTTACTGAGGTAAGGAGTTTTTTGGGTCTTGCAGGCTATTATCGACGCTTCATTCAAGACTTCTCGAAGATTGCCAAACCGTTGTCGCAGTTGACACGGAAAGATTTGAAGTTTGCTTGGAATGATCAGGCGGAGTTAGCTTTTCAGGAGCTGAAGGACAAGTTGACGTCCGCCCCTGTGCTAGTATTGCCAGAGCAAGGGGTTAAGTATATTATATATACTGACGCCTCTCGCGTTGGCCTGGGTTGTGTCCTTATGCAGAAGGACAGGGTGATTGCTTATGCTTCGCGTCAGTTGAGGAAACACGAAGAGAATTACCCTACACACGACCTGGAGTTAGCAGCTGTCATTTTCGCATTAAAGCTTTGGAGACATTACCTCTATGGTGAGGAGTTTGAGCTCTTTTGCGACCACAAGAGCCTTAAGTATATTTTCACGCAGCGTGATTTGAATATGAGGCAGCGCCAATGGATGGAAACATTGAAGGACTTCAAGTTCGATGTTTCTTACCATCCGGGCAAGGCGAACCTTGTGGCAGATGCGTTGAGTCGCAAGAAGGCTATTGAGTTTGTGGCTCCGCTGATGATAGCAGAGTGGGATATGTTGGAGTTCGTGCGAGATTTTGAGCAGAAGCTTACGGTGGTTGAGCCGTATGAGGTTATCGCACACATTCGTGTACAGCCCCTTATCGACGAGAGGATCGTTGCAGCTCAGGCAGATGATGAGCTTTTGGTGAAGATGAGGAAGCGGGTTGGTACAGATGAGAACTCCGACTGGAGTGTTAGTTCTGATGGGGGCCTACGATTTCGTGGCCGGTTATGTGTTCCTGACATCCCTGACTTGAGACGGGAGGTTCTCGAGTTAGCCCATAGTTCTAAACTTACGATGCATCCAGGTAGCACGAAGATGTATCAGGATATGAAGAGGTCTTATTGGTGGGACAATATGAAGGTCCAGATTGCTGAATTTGTTTCTCGTTGTCTCATGTGCCAGCAGGTCAAGGCAGAGCATCGCCGACCTCCTGGATTGTTGCAGCCCATGCCCATAGCTGAATGGAAGTGGGACTTCATCTCTATAGATTTTATTTCAGGGTTGCCGAGAACGAGGAAGGGATATGACTCTATTTAGGTGATCGTTAACCGATTAACAAAGTCGGCGCATTTCTTACCGATCAGAGTCACTTAGTCTGCAGACGAGTTGGCTAGGTTGTATATCAAGGAGATAGTGCGTCTGCATGGAGTTTCCCTGGAGATTGTGTCTGATAGAGACACGCGTTTTATATCTATCTTCTAGACTCGTATCCAGGAAGCGATGGGTGTGAAACTGAAGTTCAGCACCACGTTTCATCCGCAAACAGATGGGCAGACGGAGCGCGTGAATCAAGTCCTGGAAGATATGTTGTGAGCTTGTGTTTTGGATTTCAAGGATAGTTGGGATGATTGTCTTCAGTATGCAGATTTCGCGTATAATAATAGTTTCCAGGCGAGTATCGGCATGGCTCCCTATGAGGCGTTGTATGGTCGCCCGTGCAGAGTACCACATTGCTGGGCGGAAATTGGTGAGCGTAGTTTGCTTGGCCCGGAGTTGGTGCAGATGACTTCAGAGAAGGTTGACATCATTCGACGTCGACTTCTGACAGCGCAGAGCAGGTAGAAGAGTTATGTTGATACAAGGCGTCGACCGCTTGAGTTTGAGGTTGGATACCATGTTTTTCTGAAGGTCTCTCCTATGAAGGGAGTTCTGCGATTCGGTAAGAAGGGGAAGCTGACGCCGAGATTTATTGGTCCATTTCTAGTCTGGATCGAGTGGAGCGGTAGCATACCGCCTTGCTTTGCCCACACCTCTTGCGGGCGTGCATAACGTATTTCATGTTTCTATGTTGAAGAAGTACATTCCTGATCCTTCGCATATTATCAGTTGGGAGCAAGTGCAATTGAGTAAGGATGCCACTTATGTACTGTGACCGACGCGTATTCTCGACAGGAAGGAGCAGGTATTGCGTAGCAAGGTTATCCCTCTTGTGAAGGTGCTATGGACGCATCATGGTGTGGAAGAAGCTACTTGGGAATCTGAAGCTGAGGTCAGGAAGACCTATCCTCTGATCCTTGAGGAATTTATGAAGGTATGAATTTCGAGGACGAAATTTGCTTTAAGGGGGGTAGATTGTAACGACCTTGGAAATTTTGTGCTAATCTTTCCTTAGTAGTTGTTTTTGGGGTAATTAGCACTATACTCGATTGCTTGTGAAATCTGCATCAATCACTTTAAATTGTATCTGTATGGCTCAAAACTTGTAGATTAGTTAGCGCTATGTTACTCTGAAATCTGGGATCCATCGCTAAATCCAGTTGTTCTGGGGAATTTTTGGAAGATCTGGATCTGACCTGGACCGCGTGTCGAAAGTCCGATAGCGATGATCTTAGGCTGTTGCGATCACTATGTTGGGCTTGACCATCACCTCAAAAATCAAGTCCATGTGATGTTTTGGGTCGATTTGATTGAGTCTGGAGTGAAGAGTGTGAAAACGGTTGGAAATTTAATAAGCTTTTATGAAATCTGAGTCGTGTCGCTTGCGCGATGATTTTAAGCCATCTGATCGTTGGATTCTTACCCAATTTCACCCTCTGATTAAGAAAGGTGGCCCAGGCATATCCTAGTGCTTGTGGACCTGATCGAGATTCTGTGACCGTTGAATTGAGTGTGGTCCGCCATGGCTGATCTGAAGAGCCGGTCGGTACGAAAACTCAGCTTGACCTAGATCCATGGTCAATGAGTTTAAGTCCGACCTTTCGTGGTTATAGGCCCACCAGAAGTGCTTCGTTGGATCGTAAGAGGCAGGTTTTGGTTATACCCTAAGTATACCTTGGCCCTGGGGTTATTTTCATCAATTATAGGCCTATTTATAGTCCTTAAACCCTAGCTCTCTTTTCCATACGAATTTTCTCTAACCCTAGCTTGGAAAGAGAGTGGAAAAGAGAGAGAAAGTGAGAGATAAGTTGGTGTATCATCTTGGATTCTTTCCTGTTCTTCTTCATCTTTGAATCGTTATTCTGACGATTCTGAGTTCATCTTTGGGTAAGTTAACCTAACCCTAATCTGTGTTAGAGCTTAGATTAGTCTTGGTGTTGTTGTATCTTATTTCTATCCTTATTTTAGGGTATTCTATCGCCATTGACAAAGACAACTCGTCTAAATCAGTTCGGTGTTTCTTTTCTGGCTTAAGGTGCGGACTTTAAGTGTATAGGTTATGGTTTTCAAGGCTTTCAATGCCAGTTAATGATTTATTCTTGCTATGGATGAGATTTCACATGCCAAATGTTGTGTTTATGTTGCGTTCCTGATATGCATGTGTTATATTGAGATTTGTGTATTCTATGTGTATGTATAAAGTACCATATGTGTATAAAATATGCACTTGTATTTGCCATGATTATTTGTCATGTATGTATGCTAGATGTATGTGCGACAACTCCTTGGTAAAAGGAATTGTCCAAATGTGTGTTTTTCAACATACGTCAGGTATGTTGTTTTATGTATTCCAAGTGTTTGTAGAAATGTCTGAATGATTTAAAGTGTGATATTTGAACCTAGTATGGGCGTTGAGAAGCGATTCTCAACTCTCCCACTAGTATGTATGATTTCCTTCTTGCTAGTTACATTCCTTGTTGTTTAAGTTCAAGCATTACATATGCTTACATTTATGTTAAGCTGATATTCTTTAAGTGCTTATGTACCATGATTTGAGTTGTTGTTCCTTTACTGTTCTTCATTTAATACGAATACCTGATGTAGCGTAATGTGTTTGGGACTATGAATAGTCCAGGAAATCGGTAATTGACCTTAAGATTGTGGCTAAGGTTGCTTTTGCCACGTAGGACGTATTAGACGAATCCGAGTCGTATTAGAGTTGTCGGCAGTGGTTTGGCCACGCGGAGTGTTTGCGCACTCTATGTCGTTCAACTCAACGTGCGCTCGTGCTAGTCGAGTTCGTCAAGTAATCCGATTGTCCGATGTATGTTCACCATGTACGGACGCTACTGCTTGAATCTAGGGTACCGAACTTACCAGTGAAATCCTATTAACCATGGTACCTTGATCTGCTAAGACTCATGAGCCGAACATGGTGGTATGGGACACCGTGGTCGAGCTGTCGGCTTACGCTGGGGTGACGAGCCTCCCCGTAGTGACCAGTGAGCAACTAAACTCGTGAGCCGATTATGGTGGTATGGGACACTATATTCGTGTTGTCGGCCTACATTGATTGGTGACGAGCCCTTTGTAGTGACCTCGAGCATATCTGGATACCACAATGAGGTGACGAGCCGAACTGTGGTAATAAAGGTGTGATAGGCGTGCATTGATTGGTGACGAGCCCTTTGCTATGACCTGAAACCATATGATCGTATGAGATGCCTAGGATTGACGACCCTAGAATGGATCACTGTTTGGATGGTGATAAGAGGAAGGTATCTTAGCTTCCCAATCCTGCTGTATGAAATGGACTAATAACAACTTGGTAATCATATCCATGCAACGCATTTGCATGTGCCTTGTAGATGTGGCGCACTTTGAGGTGGTGTCATGCGTAACGTAAGATGAACACGCTGAGGGTGTACGCGTGAGGGCACGCATCATTCTGCATACATCCTTGCATTAACAAGAGTACTTAGGATTTGTTTAATTGTTCTGCTTTATCATTACTGCTTGATTGAACTGATAACATGTTAACCAGTGCCTTATTATTTCACTGAGTTGATCACTCACTCCCACGTTCTGGGGCGGTGTTAAACACCCACCAGACTCTGTCTTAGGTTCTGATGTTGCAGATGTTGATGCGACTTCTGAGGCAGAGCGGGAGCTGGATGATGATGAGGCTGCTTTCCCTTATATGCAGTTTTCAGACGGGTTCTAGCGAGCTTCGTGCTGATGCGCGAGATTCTGGGATTATTTTTGGGATTTAAATGATGTAACTTGAAACTTGTAATTTTGTTAAGTAGCACTTTCATCACGACCTGGTTTGTATATGTACTTCAGGAATTTACACTTGTACACATATATTTCTATAAGTCTTCCGCTTACTTTCTTCACTTATCCCTGAATTATATCTGTGTTTTGGCTTAATCTATTCCATGTTTTATGCACTAATACAGACAACATACATCTATCATTAAATATGTTGCATAAGTGATGTTTTGGAACTCGGGAGCTGAGTTATGCTCGCCCCCGAATTTCAGGCCGTTACAATGTGATAAGGTCCACTTGCCTTGTATTTAAGGCCTATATGATAGGGCCCATTGACTTGAATCTAAGGCCCACGAGCAAGACCCATTGTGATGTATTCGTGGCCTATAGGCAAGGCCCATTGTGATATGTATTAGGCCCATGTGTAGGGTCCACATATTGTGTGTTTGAAGCCCATGGGTTGTGACCCATTATGATGTATTCAAGGCCCATGGGCAAGGCCGTTGTGATGTATTCAAGGTCCATGGGCAAGGCCTAATGTGATGAACTTATGGCCCATGTGTCGAGGCCTATTATGATGTATTTTCGGCCCATGGATGCAGCCCATTGTGATGTATTTTTGGACCATGGATGCAGCCCATTGTGATGTATTTCCAGCCCATTGCGATGTGTGTGGTGATGTATATTAGGCTCGATGTAATGTATATGTGGCCCCTTGAGTGAGGCCCATTGTGATATATATGGTCCTTGTGTGTGGCCATGGGCCCACAATATATGTTTGGTTTGACCCTATGAGGGCCACTTCTCGGGGGTGATGTTGGTTAAATATCCACATTGATGTGCAATGATTGTTAAATGACCATATTGTGACCTTCCCCCAGGCTTTGTTCAGCTGATTCCGATTGTTGAGGTTGATCTCGATTGTCGATTTTGATTGTTGAGCCGATTGTCAAGGCCGATTCTGATTGTCAGGCCGATTTCAATTGCACCAATTTTGATTGTCGAGGCCGATTGTCGATATCGATTTCGATTGTCGAGGCCGATTCTGATTGTCGATTCCGATTGTTGAGCCCGATTCTGATTGTCGATTCCGATTGTTGAGGCCGATTGTCGAGGCCGATTCTGTTTATCGAGGTCAATTTCGATTGTCGAGGCCGATTTTGATTATTAAGGCTAATTCCGATTGTCGGGGCCGATTCCGATTCTCAAGGCCGATTGTCGAGGCCGGTTGTGAATGTCGAGGCCAATTGTTGAGGTCGATTTCGATTGTCGAGGTCAATTCTAATTGTCAAGGCCGATTCCGATTGTCGATGCCTATTCCAATTGTTGAGGCTGATTGTCGAGGCCAATTTCGATTGTCGAGGCCGATTTTGATTATTGAGGCCGATTTCATTTGTCGAGGCCGATTCCGATTGTCGAGGCCGATTATCGAGGCCGGTTGTGATTGTTGAGGCCAATTATTAAGGGCGATTCTGATTGTCGAGGCCAATTCTAATTGTTGAGGTCGATTCTAATTGTCAAGGCCGATTGTCGAGGCCGATTGTTGAAGTCGATTCCGATTGTTGAGGCTTATTTCGATTGTCGATTCCGATTGTTGTGGCCGATTCCGTTTGTCGAGACCGATTTTGATTATCGAGGCTGATTTTGATTGTCGAGGCCCATTCCATTTGTCAAGGTCGAGGCCAATTGTCGAGGCCGATTCCGATTGTCGAGGCAGATTGTTGAGGTCAATTCCAATTATGTAAGTGATATGGTTTCTAGCTCTATATTGTCAAATTTTGTAGAGCCAAAACCTCTTGGAATCTGTGTCTTTTGTAGCTCATCTGCACATTGAAGACTGTGCATCTCTCAAGGACAATGGTCTTTAGTTCAAGAACTTCAAAGGCAAGTGTACTTGAATTCAAGCTATCAAGCTTTAAGAGTTCAAGATTTTTAAAGCTTCGTATAAGTCAAGACAACGTTCCTAGATTTTGATACTCAAGTTCAAGCTTCAACGTTAGTCAATTTCAAGCTTCAAGAGACTCAAGTTGAAGCTTCATCCTATGATAAGATCTTAAGCTTCGTGAACTTCAAAGAATGACTATCAACTGAAGAAAAAGAAGTTTCAATGTTCATACATCATGTATAAGGTATGAATGACCAAAGATTAACCATAAGGTAGGTTATTTTGAGTACATAATTCAATTGAGTCATTTTATGAGTGAATAGATTGTTTCTCGACTAGTCTTGGACTATACTTGACTAGTCCTAGCACTGGCCCGACCAGTGTAAGAAATTTCTCGACCAGTCTTAAGTTTGTTGTAAAATTTTGAAATTTTTTTGTTAAGCCTCGACCAGTCCTAGAGACTTCTCGACCGGTCGTGTGAACAGTGTTCGACTCCTTCTCGACCAGTCCTGCAGCCTCGACTCAAAGTCCAGCAACTAAATCTGGTTCCACACGAACAGTCGTGGATAGGTCACGACTAGTCGTGGAGGTCCCTCGACTGGTCGTGAAGGGCTTATGACCAGTCGTGGAATGACTTTATCTTATCACGCTCAAAATTTCAAAAATCTGTTGGTCCTACGATCAGTCGTGGTGTCCTCAAGACCAGTCGTGAACCCGATTTCTTCACCTATAAATAGAGCATGAATTTCAGAGTTTGGTATTCAATTCATGCTAAATCAATATGCCACTCTGAGAGATAAATTAGTGATCTTTTTAAGCTATATTGTGCTAATTTAATATTCTTTTTTATTAGCTTTGTTTGCAATTGATTTTGAATTTTCGCATTCCAATTTTATTTGAAAGGGGGATTGAAGTATTCCCATTTCTTAGAATCAAAATCAAATCAAGCTAGCCCAAGGTGCTTTAAATCAAAAATCAATTTAGAACCTAGAACCATTTCATAAGTGAGTTTGGACATTGAACTTCTACGTTGAACTTCTACTCCGATTTGGTTCTTTTGGGCTTCATCAAAAAGAGAATATATAGGTATTTTACATTATTGTAAATTTTTGTATTTTAGTTTCATTGAGATTGTGCCAGAAAAATCTCTCTGTTTTGGTTTGTCTAAGGTGATCTAGAAACTCAAAGTCTGGGTTTTTGAATTGTATAAACCCACTTGAAAGACACAATTGTGAGGGTTTTAGGTAAACCTGGAAAAACCTATTTTCATAGTGAACGCTAATATCCACTGTGTGAGGATATTCGGAGTGGAGCAGTTGTGTGGCTGTTTTTCTAAACAGTTGGTGTACACATAAGCGAATCACTATAATTTTTAGGCGTATGGATTGAATGTTTATTTCTTTTTGTGGATGAACGTAATTTCCCTTTTTGCATTGTGGAGAATGTTGTAATTTCTTTTATGTAAGTGTGGGAATGTTGTAATTTTTTTTATGCAATGGGAATATTGTAATAGCATAGATTTCATTCTTTGCTATTTATTTCTTCATTCCTCTGTATCAGTTTGAGTTTTTGATACATAAACCGTTCTAGTAAGGTTGTCTTGCCATAAACCCTTAGTTTTTATGGTATAAGGTTGTCCTTAGAACAACATCTGTATCAACCTCTCAATACTCGTTCATTTGAAGTTGTATTTAATTTCGGCATTGTGGGATTGTCTATTGCTATCTGTATTTAGTTTATTTAAATTTCGCTGTTATTTTTTAATTTGGCATAGTCCCATTCACCCTCCCCCCCTGGACATATAGCTTGGCCTTTTCAAGTGGTATCAAATCCTAATAGCTCGCTTTTAATTATTCTTATTGGATTTATTTCCTGAGCTAATCGATCTGAGCTATTTGATTTGTCAAATTTTGATAGCCTTTCAGTCACTAGGCCTCCACCATTTGATGGCTCCAATTATGCCTATTGGAAAGTCAGAATGAGGATTTTCCTAAAATCCATGGATGAGAGCATGTGGCAAGCCACAGTGACTAAATGGACCCCTCCTACCACTGAACTAACTAGTATTAATGGATCCAAATCTATGAAAGTCACACCTTATTTTACTTGGACCACTCTTCAGAAAAATGAGAGTAGTGCCAATGCAAAGGCTTTAAATGCCATAACTTGCGCACTATCACCGGATGAATTCAAAAGAATTATATCCTGTGATACTGCAAAGCAAGCCTGGGATATTTTAGAAATGACACACAAAGGAATAACAATCATCAAGAAATCTAAAGTCTAAATCCTCACAACCAAATTTGAGGAAATAAGTTGTAACGCCCTGAAATTCGGGGGTGGAGCATAACTCAGCTCCCGAGTTTCAAAACATCACTTATGCAACATATTTAATGATGGATATGTTGTCTGTATTAGTGCATAAAACATGGAATAGATTAAGCCAAAGTGCAAATATAGTTTAGGGATAAGTGAAGAAAGCAAGCGGAAGACTTAAAGAAATATATGTGTACAAGTGCAAATCCCTGAAGTACATACACATACCAGGTCGTAATGTAAGTGTTGCAATCAAAATTATAAGTATCAAATTACATCATTTAAATCCCAAAAGAAGTCCCAGCATCCCGCGCATCAGAACGAGGCTCACTAGAACCCGTCTGAAAACTGCATAAAAGAGAAAACAACCTCATCATCATCCATCTCCCGCTTTGCCTTAGAGGTCGCATCCACATCTGCAACATCAGCAGCTAAGACAGAGTCTGGTGGGTGTTTAACACCGCCCCAGAACGTGGGAGTGAGTGATCAACTCAGTGGAACAATAAAGCACAGGTTAACATGTTATCAGTTCAGTCAAGCAGTAATGATAAAGCAGAACAATTAAACATGTCCTAAGTACTCTTGTTAATGCAAGGATGCATGCAGAATGATGCGTGCCCTCACGCGTACACCCTCAGCGTCTTCATCTTACGTAACGCATGACATCGCCTCAAAGTGTGCCACGTCTACAAAGCACATGCAAATGCGGTGCATGAACATGATTACCGAGTTGTTATTAGTCCTTTTCATACAGCATGATTGGGAAGCTAAGGTACCTTCCTTATATCACCATCCAAACAGTGATCCATTCTAGAGTCGTCAGTCCTAGACATCTCATACGATCATATGTTTTCAGGTCGTTGCAAAGGGCTCGTCACCAATCAATGCACGCCTATCACACCTTCGTTACTACACTAAGGCTCGTCACCTCAATGCCGTATCCAGGCATGCTCGAGGTCACTACAAAGGGCTCGTCACCAATCAGTGTAGGCCGACAACATGAATATATACCACCATAATCGGCTCACGAGTTTGGTTGCTCACTGGTCACTATGGGGAGGCTCGTCACCCCAGCGTAGGCCGACAGCTCGACCACGGTTTTCCATACCACCATGTCCGGCTCATGAGTCTTAGCGGATCAAGGTACCATGGTTACTAGGATTTCATTGGTAAGTTCGGTACCCTAGATTCAAACAGTAGCGTCCATACATGGTGAACATACATCAGACAATCGGGTTACTTGATAAACTCGACTAGCACGAGCGCACATTAAGTCGAATGACATAGAGTGCGCAAACACTCTGCGTGGCCAAACTACTGCCGCCAACTCTAATACGACTCGGGTTCGTCTAATTACGTCCTTTGTGGCGAAAGCAATCTCAGCCACAACCTTAAGGCAGATTACCGATTTCCTGGACTATTCATAGTCCCAAACACATTACACTACAACAGATATTTGTATTGAATGTAGAACAGTAATGGAGCAACAACTCAAATCATGTGGTACTCAAGCATTTGAAGAATATCAACCTAACATAAATGTAAGCATAAGTAATGCTTGAATTTAAACAACAAGGAATGTAACTTACATGAAGGAAATCATACACACTAGTGGGAGAGTTGAGAATCGCTTCTCAACGCCCATACTAGGTTGATATATCACACTTTAGATTATTCAGACATTTCTACAAACACTTAGAATACATAACGCAACATACATGACGTATGTTGAAATACACGCATTTGGACAATTCCTTTTGTCAAGGAGTTGTCGCACATACCATTAGCATAAGTACACGACAAATAATCATGGCAATCACATGTTCATATTTTATATGCATACAGTACTTTATACATACACATAGAATACACAAATCTCAATATAACACATGCATATCAGGAACACAGAATATACATAACATTTGGCATGTGAAATCTCATCCATAACAAGAATAAATCATTCACTGGCATTGAAAGCCTTGAAAACCATAACCTATACACTTAAAGTCCGCACCTTAAGCTAGAAAAGAACACCGAACTGATTTCAGATGAGTTGTCTTCGTCAACGGCGATAGAATACCCTAAAGCAAGAATAAAAATGAGATACAACAACACCAAGACTATTCTAAGCTCTAACACAAATTAGGGTTAGGTTAACTTACCCAAAGATGAACTCAGAATCGCCGGAATAACAATTCAAAGTGAAGGTTCAAGGATGAAGAAGAACAGGAAAGAATCTAAGATGATTCACCAACTTCTCTCTCACTTTCTCTCTCTTTTCCACTCTCTTTCTTAGGTAGGGTTAGAAAATTCGTATGGAAAAGAGAGCTAGGGTTTTAAGGACTATAAATAGGCCTAAAATTGATGAAAATAACCCTAGGGTCAAGGTATACTTAGGGTATAATCAAAACCTACCTCTCGCGATCCAACGAAGCACTTCCAGTGGGCCTATAACCACGAAAGGTCGGACTTAAACTCACTGACCATGGATCTAGGTTAAGCTGAGTTTCGTATTGACCGGAACTTCAGATCAGCAATGGCGGACTACACAAGCACAAGGACATGCGTGGGCCAATCATCGAAGGGTGAAATTGGGTTAGAATCCAATGGTCAGATTGCTTAAAATCGTCGGGTAAGCTACACGACTCAGATTTCATAAAAGCTTAATAAATTTCCAACCGTTCTCACACTCTTCATTCCAGACTCAATTAAATCGACCCAGAACATCACATGGACTTGATTTTCGAGGTGATGATCAAGCCCAACATGGTGACCGCAACAGCCTAAGATCATCGCTATCGGACTTTCGACGCGCGGTCCAGGTCCGATCCAAAACTTCTAAAAATTTCCAAGAACAACTGGATATAGCGATGGATCCCAGATTCCAGAGTAACATAGTGCTAACTATTCTACAGGTTTTGAGTCATGCAGATACAATTTAAAGTGATTGATGTAAATTTCACAAGCAATCGAGTATAACGCTAATTACCCCAAAAACAACTACATAAGGAAAGATTAGCACAAAATTTCCAGGGTCATTACATAAGTATGGAGGAAAGTGAAACTTTCATGGACTTTTATACTAGATTGAATGACATTGTCAACTCTATGTGGGGTCTCAGTAATAAAATCCTAAAAAGTAAAGTTTGTGTAAAGATACTACGCTCACTACCTGAACGATTTAATTCAAAGGTGACCGTAATCCAAGAACTTTGTGATACGAACAATATGAGGGTAGAAGAATTAGTTGGGTCATTACAGACCTATGAGTTAAACTTTAAACCTCCTAAAGGTAAATCCATCACCCTTAAATCTTTTAAATGTATTTCTCAAGAAAATAGTAATTCTGATTTAGAAAATTCTGAAGATGATATGACCCTTTTAGCTAAAAAGTTTTATAAGATTTTCAAAAGTAAAAAGAGGGTTGGTTTTTAAAAATCTAATGATGAAAAAAGATCTAAATATAAAACTTTGAAATCTTTAAAAGATAGCCAATGTTACAACTACCATGAATATGGGCATTTAGCGAATAAGTGTCTTAAAAAGGATAAACCTAAAAAGAAAGGTATGTTGGCTACTTGGGATGAATCTTTTGGCACTGAAGCCTCTTCTGAATTAGCAGATTCTGAAATCAAGTCAGGTAATAAAGTTAAAGCCCTTATGACTCTAGAAGTTCACGTTTTCAGATAATGATGATTCAACTAGTGAAGAAAATTTAAATAGTGATCATGAAAATGAAGAAGATCTTTAAGATGCTTACAATGCCCTATACAAGGAAAGTCGTAAAATTACGATAAAACTAAAACTTCAGAAAGAAAAGTTTTCAAAACTTACAGAAAATTTTGATACTTTTGTTTTAGAAAAATTCCATATTTTAGATTGTTTTGAAAAAACTAAATGCGATTTAGATTTCAAAACCTCCCTTATCGAAAATCTATTTTGAAATCTAAAATCAGAAAATGAAAAACTAAAACTTGAAGTCTCTTCACTTTTGAGTTTAAAGGATACATGGAGGTATACCCAAGGTGATCCTACGTTAGAAAAACTATTATCCAGATCCAGAAAATGTGGCGACCGATCCGGTTTGGGCTATGACAAAAATATTCCTCCCAAACATAAGAATACTCATCCTAAGTTTGTGAAAGGAGAGTCTTCAAACTCAAAAAGGGAAAAGTTCAAATCAAAATTATTCTAAAAATGCTAAAACTTTTCAATCATTAAAACCTAAAAGCAACCATATTAACTATAAAAATCAGAATCGTAATCCTTTAACTAAGAAAATTGTTGATTTACTTAAGGAGCTCTTAAAATCTAACTCAAAAGGTCGGTCTTATATCAACTACAAACATAAGAAGACCAATTATACTCTTAAACCCAAAACTGTAATGAAATGGGTTCCTAAGGTTACTTGCTTGGTTGCTCACATGGCTTTCAAAGCTTCAAGCCATTCAAAGTGGTACCT
Organism: Magnolia sinica; assembly: GCF_029962835.1. Lineage (NCBI taxonomy): Eukaryota > Viridiplantae > Streptophyta > Magnoliopsida > Magnoliales > Magnoliaceae > Magnolia > Magnolia sinica. The sequence goes on from NC_080588.1 coordinate 51,312,211, forward strand.
AGACAGTGGATGTTCCGGGCACGTGACTGGTGACAAAGGTTTATTCACTAATCTTAAAGACATGACTGATGGTTCAGTCACAATTGGTGATGGTAGCAACTGTAGAATTATTGGCCAAGGTACGGTTCAACTTTCTAACCTCCCTTTATTTGAGAATGTTTTATATGTAGAAGGTTTAAAACACAACTTATTAAGCATTTCTCAAATATGCGATAAAAATCATAGCATAAAATTTTCTAACCTAGGGTGTGAAATTTTAAATAAAAACGGTTCTGTAATATTAACTAGTCGCAGAACTTTTGAAAACTGCTGTATTATAAGTGATACTAGCTCATTTAATCTATCGTGTTATATGGTCCATACAGATGAGACCGAGTTATAGCATAAACGCCTTAGACATGTACACTACCGTAACTTGTATAGATTGAGCAAAAGAGAGTTAATAAGGGGCCTACCTAAAATATAAAAAATAGATAAAATATGTGGCGAATGCCAGATTGGCAAGCAAACTAAGAGTTCTCACAAAAAAGTGGACTCCAATGCCACATCTAAACTGCTCGAACTCCTCCATATGGATCTTATTGGACCAACTAGAATGGAGAGTTGAGGTGGTAAAAAGTATATTCTGGTAATCGTTGATGACTTTACCAGATATACTTGGGTATTCTTAAGAGACAAATCAGAAACTCTCGATGAAGTTAAAAGGGTACTTAGATGTATCTAAACTGAAAAAGTGTCTCAAGTCTGTAAGATTCGTAGCGATCATGGATTAGAATTTGATAATAGCAATTTTAAGAAGTTTTGCAGTGATCAGGGAATATCACATGAATTCTCTACGCCCAAAACACCACAACAAAATAGCATAGTAGAAAGAAAAAAATAGAGTGCTTCAAGAAATGACAAATGTAATGTTAAACAGTATGAAGCTCCCTAAAAATCTTTGGGTTGAAGACATAAATACTATATGTTATATAATTAAACGTGTTTATACTTGAAAATCAAATGGTAAAATGGCCTATGAAATGTGGTTTGATAAAAAGTCTATTGTCAAATACTTTCAAGTTTTTTTTGCAGCAAGTGCTACATTTTACATGACCGAGAAAATCTGGGTAAGTTTGACACCAAAAGTGATGAAGGGGTATTTTTAAGGTATGCTCTGAATAGTCGAGCATATCGGGTTCTTAATAAGAGAACTGATGTAATTCAAGAATCCATTAATGTGGTTATTGATATCACTTAAATACACCTGTCTCAAGTTCAGATAATGATGAAGTACTTCTAATTGATAAAGCAAATTCTTCATCAAGTCAAAATAACTCTGAACTGAGAACTGTTAAAGACCATCTAACTAATCAAATTCTTAGAAACCCTCTCACTGGTGTATGCACTCGTAGACAACTAGAAGATGAGTGTAACTACATGTGCTTTACATCCCAGATAGAACCAGCTAATGTAAAAGAAGCTCTTACTAATGAAAACTGGATAGTTGCGATGCAAGAAGAGCTTAATTAATTTGTTAGAAATGATGTTTGGTACTTAGTTCCTAGGCCAAAAGATAAAAATATTATCGAAAATTAGTGGATTTTTAAAAATAAGTCTGATGAACTTGGTAATACAATTAGAAACAAGGCTAGACTGGTTGTACAAGGGTACACTTAAATTGAAGGCATCGATTATGATGAAACCTTTGCCCCAGTAGCTCATCTTAAATCAATCAAAATATTTATATCCATTACTTACTTTAAAAAGTTCAAAATTTATCAAATGGATGTAAAGAGTATTTTTTTAAATGACAATTTGCATGAATAAGTGTATGTTGAACAACCAATGAGTTTTAAAGACCCTAAGAATGCTGATCATGTCTATCGCCTAACAAAGGCTCTCTAGGGTTTAAAACAAGCTCCCAGGGCATGGTATGAAAAATTGACTAAGTTTTTACTAAGTCATAACTTTATAATGAGAAGTGTTGATAAGACTTTGTTTGTAAAGAAACATAATGATCATATTTTAATAGTACAAATTTATGTTGATGATATTATTTATGGATCTACTTGTGCTAACATGACTATTGAGTTTGCAGATCTTATGAAGTCTAAGTTCAAAATGAGCATAGTTGGGAAATTGAATTATTTCCTGGGGTTGCAAGTTAGACAGCAACCTGATGGTGTTTTTATTTCTTAAACCAAATATGTTTTGAACTTAGTTAAAAAGTTCGTATTTGAGAATGGGAAAAATTTTGATACTCCTATGAGTACGACTCTAAAACTCTCAAAGGACTCTATAGGTAAGAAAGTTGATCCTAAATTGTACCGCAGAATGATAGGTAGTTTGTTGTATTTAACTGCGAGTCGACATAATATTGCATTTAGCGTAGGGATTTGCGCTCATTATTAATCTGACCCTAAAGAGTCACATTTAATTGTTGTTAAGCGAATTATACGATATGTCGTAAGTTTAGCTAATCTGAGTCTTTGATATCCATATGATACTAGTGTTCAATTAGCTGGTTACACTGATGCTGATTGGGCTGGTAACATTGATGATAGAAAATCAACCAGTGGTGGTTGTTTCTATGTTGAAAACTGTTTAGTTTCTTGGCAGAGTAAGAAACAAAGTTCTGTATCGCTCTCTACTGCTAAGGTTGAATACATTGCAACAGGTAATGCATGCACTTAGCTTGTATAGATAAAAAGAATGTTAAGCGATTACGAAATTGCACAGGACTCTATGATTTTATATTGTGATAATTCCAGTGCAATTAATATATCTAAAAATCCAATCCAGCATTCACGAACCTAGCTCATTGACATTAGATATCACTACATTCGTGAGTTAGTGGAAGAAAAGATAATTACTTTGGAATGTATTCTGACCGAGACTCAACTTGCTGACATATTCACAAAATCGCTCGACAAAAGCAGGTTTTCTAAATTAAAATTTGATCTTGGTATGTACAATTTGAATTGATTATTTAAACATTTCTGTATTATAATGTATATATTTGTTAGGTTGAATGTTTAAATTTTAAAATTTAATGAAAAATGCACATTTTTGGCTATGCACGACCAGTTGAGTACATAGTCGACCAGTCGTGGCACGACTGGTCGAGCATGTACTCGACCAATCGTATAACACGGGTTTGATGTTTATTTGGAAGAAAATCCTTTTTTCTTCATTTGGGTTTCTTCTCCAATGGGTCCTAGCTCGACCGGTCGAACCCATCTCCATAGTTCTTTAAGGTTAGTGCTTTATTTCCATTTTCCTTAGAGATTCAAGTTCATATCACTTCTTTTTCATCTTTGGAGTGATTTATTTCTTGTTTCCTTGAAGTTTTTGGGATTTTCTTCTCCAAAATCTGATTTTAAGAAAACCCACTCTACTTCTTTTGCAACCTTTTAATTTCTTGATTTCATAGTTGCAAATGGAAGGTAGAGGCAAAAAGAAAAGTTCTCATGGTCTTTCAACATCGAGATCGACACCTATCACAAGGCGCCACCTTCGGTCACCCGAAGATGATCCCTCCTATGTGCGGGATTTAAGGTTGGGCAATGCTATAGTTGAACGACCTGTTCATATTGAACATCTTGCTCCATTTGAAATCCTTTCTCTTCTCCAATCTGTAGGATGAGCTAACATTCTACATTGGGGTGGGCCGGCATACCAGTTTATCGCGCAAACTATGTATGCATGTATTTCTAATTTTTTAACTGAAAATTTAACTTTTATTATAACAACTAGAGAAGGTCCATTTAAAGTAGACCACCATTTGATTTCTGGCCTAATGGACATACCTGTCAATGATGAAGGTATTCCAATTAGTACTCTAGTAGCTAAACCATCTGAATAAGAAAAATGTATGCTTACTAGAGAATTGTGCAATATAGATGCGCAATGGAGTCAAAATGAAAATGTACTTACTTCAAAGTATTTGTTATCTAGATACAGGGTCCTTCACAGGATATTTATTTCAAATCTTTATCCACGCTCTGATAACAAAACTGAAATCACTTCTTTCATGGTTTGGATTCTTCATTCCATCATCTCTGGTACATCTGTATGTCTTCCTTCTTTAATTTGTCATTCCATCATACAATTCCGTTTCCACCCTGGACACAGTGATATCCCTTTTGCATATCTTATGATTGTGTTGGCCACCCATATATTAGTGGCTATGCCTGTTGGAGAGGCTCCTATTCAACACCTAATCTTCAACAACTCAAATATAAACAAGATGAATTTGAGGTTAACCGCAGGCCAAGTCAATGTAGGCGCTGGTGGAAATGATGCCGCAAATGAAGAAGATGGTGGTAATTTACCTCTAGATGATATTAACATGGACGATATCTTTGATGAGATCAAATCAGATTCTGAGGCTGACCTTAATTATCAGCCTTCTGATTTCGCTGAGAGGTTGAATACTCTTGAGGAACAAGTGGCTCAGATTCGAGTAACCCAGGATTCACAACTTGCTTATACGTATAAATATATGAGGTGCATTAATAAGGGTTTACATCAGATTGATCCATTTATTCTTGTTCCCTCTTCAGGGTCTGATTAGTATTTTCTAATCTTAGTTTGTAATAACTTTAATAATACTTGGATTTCTTTTGTCTTGTGCAATTATACTTGACTTTACTTGGTAGTACATGGTTGAACTTGGTTTGAATATGACTTGCTTATGGATTTAAAATGTTGACTATCTTAATCAATTATTCCTCAATACTCTTCTTATTCTTCCTTCTTTATCTAATTCCACTTTTATTTCTTGATTCCTTCCTTTGTCATATTGTGACAAAAAGGGGGAGAATTTTGTCAATGCTTGTGATATATATTGACATATATGGTATGTGGATTGTCGATGAATTATATATTGTGATATATGGTATGTGGATTGTGGATGGATTGATTGTGAATGATTTTATTTTGTGAAGGGGAGTTAAGTAAGGGGGAGTATTGTTGGAGGAATTGATGCAAATTGATGCTTTGTTTTTAACTGGTGCATGTTCTTTATTTTTAACTAGTGCATGATTCGTTAACCAAGTTGTAACTGGTGTATATTGATAACTAGTATATGATTCTTTATGCATATAATGCTTATGTTTATGAAGTGTGTTTTGTCACAAATTTGACAAAGGGAGAGATTGTAAGTGTTACGGTTTCTAGCTCCTGTATTGTCAAATTTTGTAGTGTCAAAACCTCTTGGAATCTGTGTCTTGTATAGCTCATCTACACAATGAAGACTGTGCATCTCTCAAGGACAATGGTCTTTAATTAAAGAACTTCAAAGGCAAGTGTACTTGAATTCAAGCTTTAAAGCTTCAAGAGTTCAAGATTTTCAAAGCTTCGTACAAGTCAAGACAACGTTTTTAGATTTTGATACTTAAGTTCAAGCTTTAATGTTAGTCAATTTTAGGCTTCAAGAGACTCAAGTTCAAGCTTCATCCTATGACAAGATCTCAAGCCTCGTGAACTTCAAAGAACGACTATCAACTGAAGAAAAAGAAGTTTCAATGTTTATACATCATGTATAAGGTATGAATGACCCTAGATTGACCATAGGGTAGGTCATTTTGAATACATAATTCAATTGGTTCATTTGATAAGTGAATTGACTGTTTCTCGACTAGTCTTGGACTCTGCTCGACTAGTCCTAGCACTGGCTTGACCAGTCCAAGAAATTCCTCGACTAGTCCTAAGTTTGTTGCAAATTTTTAAATTTTTTTTGTTAAACCTCGACCAGTCCTGGAGACTGCTCGACCGGTCGTGTGAACAATGCTCGACTCGTTCTTAACCAGTCCTGCAGCCTCGACTCAAAATCTAGCAACTAAATCTGGTTCCACATGACTAGTCGTGGACAGGTCACGACCAGTCATGGAGGTCCCTCGACCGGTCGTGAAGGGCCTACGACCAGTCGTGGAAAGCTTTATCTTATCACTCCCAAAATTTTAAAAATCTGTTGGTCCTACGATCAGTCGTGGTGTCCTCAGGATCAGTTGTGAATGCGATTTCTTCACCTATAAATGGAGCACGAATTTCAGAGTTTAGTATTCAATTCAAGCTAAATCAATATGCCAGTCTGAGAGATAAGTTAGTGATCTTTTTAAGCTATATTGTGCTCATTTAATATTCTTTTTTATTAGCTTTCTTGGCATTTGATTTTGGAATTTCTACATTCCAATTTTATTTGCAAGAGGGATTGAAGTATTCCCATTTCTTGGAATCAAAATTAAATCAAGTTAGCCCAAGGTGCTTTAAATCTAAAATCAATTTAGAACCTAGAACCATTTCATAAGTGAGTTTGGACATTGAACTTCTACATTGAACTTCTACTCCGATTTAGTTCTTCCGGGCTTCATCAAAAAGAGAATATCTAGGTATTTTACATTATTGTAAATTTCTGTATTTTAGTTTTATTGAGATTGTGCCAGAAATCTCTCTGTTTTGGTTTATCTGAGGTGATCCAGAAAACTCAGAGTGTGGGATTTTTGAATTGTGTAAGCCCAATTGAAAGACACAATTGTGAGGGTTTTAGGTGAACCTGGAAAAACCTATTTTCATAGTGAACGCTAATATCCATTGTGTGAGGATATTAGGAGTGGAGTAGTTGTGTGGCTGTTTTTCTAAACAGTTGGTGTACACATAAGCGAACCACTATAATTTCTGGTCTTGTCGATTGAATGTTTATTTCTTTTTGTAGATGATTGTAATTTTCCTTTTTGCATTGTGGAGAATGTTGTAATTTCTTTTATGCAAGTGTGGGAATGTTGTAATAGCATAGATTTCATTCCTTGCTATTTATTTCTTTATTCCTCTGTATCTGTTTGAGTTTTTGATACACAAACCGTTCTAGTAAGGTTGTCCTATCATAAACCCTTAGTTTTTATGATGTAAGGTTGTCCTTAGAACAACATCTGTATTAACCTCTCAATACTCGTTCATTTAAGGTTCTATTTAATTTCAGTATTGTGGGATTGTCTATTGCTATCTGTATTTAATTTATTTAAATTTCACTTTTATTTTTTTATTTGGCATAGTCCTATTCACCCCCCCTTATAGGACATATAGTTCGGCCTATTCCGATTATCGAGGCCGATTCCGATTATTGAGGCAATTGTTGAGGCCGATTCCGATTCTCGAGGCCGATTCCAATTGTCGAGGCCGATTCCGATTGCTGAGGCCGCTTGTCGAGACCCATATGATGTATATACGACCCGTAGTTGAGGCCCATTGTAATGTGTATTCAGCTCGTGTTTAAGGCCTAATGTGATGAACATGAGGTCTATGTGATAAGGCCCATTGTGATACATTTGAGGGCCAGGCGATAGAGCCCATTGTGATATATATTAGGCCCACGTGAGAGGCCCATCGTGATGTGTATTAAGTTCTTGAGTGAGGCCCATGGTGTTGTATATTAGGCCCTTATGTGAGGCCATGGGTCCACTATATGTTAGGCTCTATGTGAGCCACTCCTTGGGGGCAATGTTAGTTAAATGTCCACATTATTGAGGCCGATTGTCGATGATGATTATCAGTGCCAGTTATTAATACCGATTATGAGTATTTGACAGCATAACATCATGATACATGCCTATACGCATCATCTGCATGTTTATTATGAGATGTAATGGACCATTGCATATGTCATTGTGCAGGTTGTTATGAGACTCCCTGATAGGCGGAGATTGTCTCATATGAGGGCACGGTATGTGCAGGATTGATGTATGACTGGATTATATGACTCATGCATCTTGCATTGTGTGTTGTGATTATTATATGCCCTAACGACATCAGGGTCGTAGCCTTCACAAGCATGTCGTGAATAGCCAGATGGGACACCGAAAATCTGTTATTAGCATCGGGCTACCATAGATGGCCCTGGGTGAAAATCCCTAAACCCTCTTGGTACCAGAGGACGCCCCAACGTCGAGACCGAGTGGATATACATGAGCGCCCGAGTGCCAAATACCAGGAGGCCGCGTCTCCCACTGTGTCATGATCGTTTGGGAGGGGGTGTGGCCCTACCCACCCAAGGGAGTAGCCATAGTTAGGCTGAGTTTGACCAGCTCGTAAATAGGTTCGCTATCGATGTGCCGGGTAGAAATTGGCTGATTACTGGTCAAGCGGATAGTGAAGTCTCTTCCACTTACCCAGTTGTGCGCTTGATGGGGCGACAAGCTGGTGTAGAGTGTACTAAACCCCGGTGATGATCCCAGAGAGGAACTGTACTAATATGTGGACTTATTGAGCAAAAGTTGGATACTCATTCATTCATTCATTCACTATCCACTTGGGTTGGTGGTGCGAAACTATTTATTACATATACCTTCACAATGGCTAGGATTTCAGTTGGAGCATACAACTAACCTGAGATCAGGAGTTTACCACATTGAGTTTGACTATCCAAATTTAGGTAAGAGACTGGTTTGGATAGAAGTCTCTTATGATGGACCCTATAGCCTGCGATACTGCGTACTATCATCTCAACTTCACACTCCAGCATGGTCATTCCATTCACACCTCGTATCGCATTGCATCTGCAGCATATGGTATTTAGGGTTACTATGTTTGTGCATTTATACAGCTTAGATACGACTGACAGTATTCGTGGACTCATCAGGATTTGCATAATACATTACATCATCGGCATCTGATATTTGGCTTGCTATATCCGCATTGCATAGCTGATTTACATTGCTTCATTAGTATCATATTATTTTTATCGCATAGTTGGATAAGGCTGATGGTATTTATAGGCCTATGTGTATGTTTTCGCATTACTCTGATATTGTAGATTTATGAACTTGCTAGTATTTCTGACATTATATGATTTATGAGCTTGTCAGTATTTCCGCTTACTCTGATTTCTCTTATATTACTTACTTAGCACTTACCTTGTGCACACACTTACACTACCCTCTAAGCTTTCTATAAGCGTATGCATGATAGATGCGTGGAGGTGGCGTTAGTTTGCAATAGTGTTGAGCATGGAGCATGCAGCGGTCTTTTGGAGCCTTAATTTGACATATGTATTTCCCTTTCAACATTGTATTCAAATGTTTATATTAGTGAATATGTGATGATGATGTTGCCTTTGTGATTTAGGTAAACTTGGTTATGCTTCTTACGAGATAAATGTATGTTGGAAAATCTTCCTTGTAGGATCCCAGGATCGGAATCTGGTGTAAGTGTGCTGGGAGCCGAGAATGGGGTACTACGGAAGTTGTTGGCACCAGATTCGGCGATCAGGATTCCTGTGAATCCGATCTCTGAGTTTGGGGCGTGACAGTAAAGTTACTATTTATAGACGGTCGTGTTGTCTACTAGTGCACAAGGTTTTCGACTAAAAATAGTAAGTGTCCTATTTGGCGTCACCAAACCGTTCTCTTAATTATTCTAAGCTCTTTTTACGTTGGGTGCAACTCCTAAAGCCTAACGGATGAAGAGTTGTAATCAAACTAAAACTTACTATTTATAGTAAAAACGGAATTAAAATAGGGAAACGACCATCGATCCAGGAGTATTTTGCAAATCCGGCTCGCATAACCCGGCATAGTGGGGTTAGTTGGCTAAAATAGCTCGTTTTACCCCAAAATTATATATTTTACGTTTGATAACTCATTCCAAATTGCGAGATACGCACGATTTAAGGTCTGATGGTCTGGATCACTTCTGTCGTTGACCGGGCCTTTTCAGATCCATCTTGGTAATGTAACTGTCTGCAACCCTCTTTACATCAGTCTCCTCCACTTCAAAAGAACTCTTCCTCGAGTTCTCGTTGTTGAGGGTCGAATATTGCATATCAGACCCCAGTTATTGCCAGGATTTACAAACATAGTACTGTTTATCGGCCTGATTTAATCATGTTTGTGATGCAGGGCGTATTCATGAGCCTGGACTAGGAAAGGGTACTAAAAGCATGGATTTAACGGTCTGAAGTCACCAAGGCAAGCGATGGACCCTAGGAGACCAAGATTGACAGATTTGCACGCCAGGGATCCAAGAAAATCGAGAAATTGAAGCTTAAGTGGCCTGAAAAGTGTCCAAAATGCAAGATCATAGGGTTCCCACCATCTGATCAGTTTGAAACTCCATATGTGGCCTGAGGACCATAAATGAACCGTACACATCAAATTTCAGCCATTGGATCCCTCTGAAAGTGACCCAACGGATAGATCAGCTCATAAATCAGTAATTTGGGGCCCACCTGCTATCTGAATAGGTTTTAAAATTGGTGTCAACGCATTAAATGAGAGGAGAATACAAATGTTGGAGCGAATTTCTCACATGCATCAAGCTGGGACCCACCATGCATACGTGGGAGTGCACATGGGCTGTGCACTCGCAGTGCACCGAGCAAAGCAAACAGTCAAACTTGCGTTTGACCGCAAGTCCCGCCCGCAACGCAACAGAGCCCGCCTCTGTTTACAATAGATGGATGAACTGTCCATCCGCCATCTAAGTATGGGCCACCAGCAAGATGATCAGGACTGTCCATTTGTTTCGGAGGGTCAAACTGACCGTACATATAAGGTTTTGCCTGATCTATGCTCGCATACACAGGAGAATACTGCCCAAATGTGGGACGGACGGCTGAATGAAAGCATCCATGGACCACACCGATTTTGATCCAAAAACAGTGATTCCCGCCTGGTTTTTCGAGCAGAATGCAGTGGACGGTGTGGATTTCTCAAAACAAAAGTGATGTGGGCCCCACCATTAGTACAGCGTAAGAGCGTTATGCACCCTGTTTCGCAGCCGGATGCTGTCCAGTTTTTGTGGCAGGTTGTGTGCTCTTGGGGGCAATCGGATAGAAGATCTGATCCGTCCATCATGTAGCTCATTCAACAACATCCCAAGGGATGTTGATTTTACGGACGGAATGCAAGGAAAATGGGAGTGGGAGGCTCCGAATTTGACTGCGTAAGGTTTATTCACGCAGCCGACTCGTCTGCGGACTGCTGTGCGTAAAGAGAGCTTCCGCAGCTACCTCGTCTGTGGACTCCAGCCCTCCACCGCCCCTGGATGTATAAAGGAGAGGGACGGCCAGTTGAGAAAGAAAGAAGAAAGAAAAAAGGGAAGAAAGAATTTTGGCAGGGACGTGGGTAGACGTTTGCAAGAGAAAGAGATATCCGGTTTTGTTCCTTTTTCTTTTCCTTTTATTTATTTCTTTCCTTTGATGTTTTTTGGGTTCTAGCATGATCATGCTAGGCTAAACCTCTTAGCTAGGGCTAAGATGTGAAGCTTGTAGTGAGATGGAAGACTCTATTTTTATGCCTTGATTTAACTATTAAATTTATGAATTGAATTTTTGTTGATTATCGAAGGAATATTTTTTTAGTCTTTAATGGTCTGTTGTGACTGAAATTACAATGGGTCTGCAACGGCTTTGAATATTTTCTTCCTCCTTTTGATGTTTATGATGTCAGGAAGCCCTGTTGTTCACCATCGTCTCCTGGGCATGGTCGGATGATGATACCCTTCCTAACTTTCATGCATTGTTGACTGGTTGGTAATTAGTTTAATTCTGTTGTTTGCTTTGCCTCCTGGGCATGGATTGATGATGGAATCCATTCTAATTCATATACTTTTCATCTCTTTAAAAACTATATTAAAAGAAGTTCGGTTTAGTTTACATGATGATGGCATAAGATCTCCCTGATCTCTATAAGTGGATCCTCTGAATCCCCAGTTTCCCTTCTTCTGAATTCCTTAAGTTTAGATTAATCTCTCACCATTATTCATCAATTTACATTGGATTTAGATTACATCTTTTTGCTAGTTCTATATCTAGTTAGTTTCAGATCATGTACAAGTTTCAGTCCCTATGGATTCGACCTCGGTCTTACCGAGTTTATTACTACATCACAACCCTATACTTGGGGAGTGAACACTCGTCTCACTCTAGTTCATGATACTTGGTCAGGTCTGCGACATTGAAACTGTGTAAGATCGCCATGTCATCTAGAAGATTAACATTATAAGTATTGTCATTGATCTTTCGGATGATTAGTACTGGTCCAATCTTTTTATTCTTCAATTTATTGTACGTTTCAGTTGAAAATCTTTCTTTACGCAGATGGACCATTACTTGGTCGCCTACCTCAAACACTTTTTGTCACCGATGCTTGTCTACTTGCTCCTTGTACTTTTCATTTGAGGCATGTAGCTTGGTCTGTAGCTCCGCATGAATGCCCATGATCCTGTCTGCCATATGTTTTACTGTAATGCTCATGTTAGGGAGCTTGAGCAGAGTGACCAAGTCAAGTGTGTGGCGAGGTACTCATCCGTAAAAAACCTAGAATGGGGATTTTCCAATCGAGCAGTTCACCATGTTGTTGAATGCAAACTCCACTTGAGACAAGGCCAAATCCCATTACTTCGATTTTTCTCCTGAAATACATCAAATGTTGTTTGCCAACATGTAATTCACAATCTCGGTTTGCAGTCAGTCTGTGGGTTGTAGGTGCTGCTAAATTGAAGTCATGTATTGAATCAAGTCCAAAAAGTCCGCCAAAAGTGGCTTATGAACTTCATGTCACTGTCAAAAGTAATAGTCTTGGGAATCCCGTGTAGCCGTACAACTTCCCTGAAAAATAGATTCGCCACATGTGTTGCATCGAGAGTCTGCTTACATAGAATAAAATGCGTTGTCTTGCAGAAACAATTTACTACCAAGAACACTGAATCCATGCCGCATTACGTTCGTGGGAGACTAAACACGAAGTCCATCGATAAATCCTCCCAAGGGTCGTTAGGCACGAGTAACGGGGTGTAGAAGCCTGTATTATGAGATTGTCCCTTGGAAGTCTGACAAATATAACAATGTTGGACTGCCTTTCCCACATCATGTACCAATTGAAGCTAATAATACCGTTCTTCCACAAGAGCTTGCATCTTCTCTCACCCAAGGTGTCCATTAAGGCCACCTTCATGTAACTCTTGGATTATCTGTTCCCTTAACGAACTTTTGAGGATACACAATCACTTCCCCTTGAAAAGGAACCTGTCTTACATATATAAGTCACCGGGGTGACCTTCTTTGCATCTAATCCATGCGTCCTTGAAGTCGTCGTCGTCGACATATATGTTCTTGAAGCGCTCGAACTCGACAATCTCATTGCTCATAGTGACTAATAAAGTTGCACAGTGACTTAACGCATCGACTACTTTGTTCTATTGCCCAGACTTATATTTTAGCACGAACATGAATTCTTGTAAAAACGAGATCCATCTAGCATGCACAAGGTTAATGTTAGCTTAACTATTAATGAATTGAGAGCTTGATGGTCCGTGTAAAGTATAAATTCTCTTTGAATCAAATAATGTCATCAGTGTCGCAGTACCTGGACCACTACGTACAACTCGATCTCATATGTAGACCACTTCTTACGTGTATCGCTAAGTTTCTCACTATAAAAGGCTACTGGCCTGCCTTCTTGAGACAAAACTCCCCCAATCATAACATATAAGGCATCACATACGAATTCAAATAGTTTGTTGAAGTTGGGAACTACAAGAACTGGGGTCATGGATAACCTGCGCTTAATTTCGGCAAAGCTCCTGTCAGCTTCGTCAGTCCACTGAAACTGCCCTTTCTTCATGCAATCTGTGATTGGTGACATAATGGTACTAAAATTTTTCATGAGATGATAGAATGTTGTCACTCCATGAAAACTTCGCACTTCATGAATACTTGTAAGAACCGGCCATTCTCTGATTGTTTTTACCTTTTCCTCATCCACCCGAATACCCTGGATGTTACGATAAAACCTAGAAGCAACATGCTTTCAGTCATGAAGCTGCACTCTTTTAAATTGAGAAACAGTTTATTTTTAGTGAGTACTTGAAGGGCCTTCTTGAGGTGTTCCATATAAGTGGTTTCATCTTGACTGTATATCAAAATATCATCGAAATAAACCACAACGAACCGCCCAATGAAAGGTTTTAGAACTTAGTTCATCAATCTCATGAATGTGCTAGGCGCGTTCAAAAGACCAAAGGGCATGATCATCCATTTATACAATCCTTCCTTGGTCTTAAAGGCCACTATCCACTCATCACCCGGCCGTATTTACTGATGGTAGCCGCTCCTTAGGTCCAATTCAGAGAATATTTTTGCGACCTCCAACATGTCCAGCATATCGTCCAACTGTGGTATAAGAAACCTGTATTTTATGGTGATTTTGTAAATGGCCCGGCTGTCAACACACATGCGCCAACTCCCATCTTTCTTTGGAATTAATAGAGCTGGTACAGCACATGGGCTCATGCTTTCTCGAATAAGACCCTTACAGATCAGTTCCTCTACTTGCCCTAGCAGAATCTCGCACTCATTCGATAGTGAGGGTGATAGGGTAAACTGGACCCAGGGACAAAGTCTATATGGTGTTGGATATCTCGTATGGGGGGCAACCTATAAGGGAAGGTCATCGGTCTAAATTCTTTTAATTCATGTAACAAGGGCCTTGGTCTTTCAAGGATGATGGTAGGCTAGAGTTCTTTCCTTTTTACAATTAATGGGTAAGCCTGTCCTGTTTCTTTGGGATCTTCCACGAAGTCCCTTATGGTTAAGAGAAAATGACCCTCCACTTTAGAAGTTTTAGGTGGTCCCTTTGGATCCATAAGGGCTAATATGATCTTCCGGCCATCCTTGACTAAGATATATATATTATCTCGCCTTTTATGGGTGGCACGATCAGATTGCCAGGGTCGACCGAGTAGTATGCAACATGCTTCCATGCCAAGCACATCGCATACTACTTCATCCTTATAATGTTTGACAATTAAAAAGGAGATGGTGCACCATTCAGTTACCTTTGTTTCGCTGACCTTCTTGATCCAGCCAATTGTATATGGGGAGGGATGACTCTCCAATTTCAATTAGAATTCTTCCGCCATGACCTTGGAGATAATGTTCTCTATCACGCCCTGAACTCGGAAACCGGGTACACAAAATTCCCGATTGCCGAATCTGGTGCCGCCAGCCTCGGTAGTACCCCATTCTTGGCTCCCGGTGTCTATACACCAGGTTCCGATCCTAGGATCCTACAAGAAGGATTTTAAATATGATTTTGATTCAGTATAAGCATAACCATAAGCATAACCCATGAACAATAACCACTAGAACACCATCACAAAATCCACTGTGATCAAAAACTTAAGTACAACGCGTCTGAAGGGAAATACAAGATAATGCAAATAAAAGAAACTCCAAAAGCTCGACTGCACACTCTAGCTGCTGCTATGCTACGGTTGCATCCTGACATCACCTGCACGCATCGATCGTGCATAAGCTTATAGAAAGCTTAGAGGGCGGTGTAAGTGTGTGTGCAATATGAGCGTGTTCAGAATGTGAGATCAGAGTAATGCGGAATTATGAATGCAATCAGCCATACCAAGGCTTTGAGGTGCATAATATAAATGCTATCGGTCATATCAAGGCCATGCAATGCATAATGCAAGTCAAGCATGCCAATCCACATCCACATATCAATGCAACTCCTCACTAGAGCATCAAATCGGTACGGTTCTCAGTCTGGATAATCACCGGGGTCTACTACACTCTACGCCATCTTGTCGTCCCTATCCGAATGTACAACTGGGAGAGTGGAAGAGACCTCACTATCCGCCTGCCAATATCGGGCCCGGTTAATCGATAGCGGACCGATTCCTCAAGCTGGTCAAACTCAACCTAGAAATTGTCCCCTCACTCAGGCGGGTAAGGTCACACCCCTTTCCAACTGACCACGACACAGTGGGAGACGCGGCCTACTGGTATACGACCCTCGCGTGCTCGTGTATCCACTCGATCTCGATGTTGGAGTCATCCTCTGGTACCATTGAGTTTAGAGATTTTCACCCAGGGACATCTATGACGCCCCAATGCTAAAAACAGTATATCCGGTATCCAATCCAGTCATCCACGATGTGTCTGTGGAGGCTATGACCCTAATGTCGCTAAGACATACAATAATCATAATCACATAAATGCAAGTACATGAATCACTCTACCAAACATGCAACAAATCCTGCGCATACCGCGCGCTCATGAAGGGCAACTCCTCATATCAGGGAGCCCATAAACAATTTGCCCGAGGGCATATACTATGATCAGTCACTCCTCATATCAAGTATACATATGATGCGTATGATTATGGATCTATACTAAGCATGTTATATAATGATGGGCTCTGTGCATAGCGAAGATGGGCCTAGATGGCCTACACACTACAAGTATGGGCCTATCAATGGGCCCTAAGGAGAGTGATAATGCAGACATTTAACCAACATCATTCTACAATGTGGATGTCAAACCATCATTGTTCCCAAGGCATGGCCGCCAAAACATCATTACATAAACCATGGAAGAATCACATATTACAATGGGCCTTAGGTACATCCTGTTGGGCCTGGACCCAAGGGCTCCAAATACATCAAATGGGCTGCATCACATGGGCCTCATATATATCCATGTGGGCCTCAAAAATGTACCTCATACACATCAAGGTGAGCCTCAATGAGCGGGCCACAAATACGTCAAAATGGGCCTAATCACATGGGCCTCACATAAATCAAAGTGGGCCTCATATATGTCAAATGGGCCACACCTAATTATAAGTGGTGGTAATGATTTTCCACCATTAAAATGTCCAAGGCCCACCATAACATATATTTCCCATCCAACCTGATCATAAGGTCACACAGACCTGAATTAAGAGGAAAAAAAATATTTCCTATGATCCAAAACTTTGCACTCCCAAAGGATTTCAATAGTAGATGTTCAATCCCCAATGTGCAGAGTGGTCCACTTGATACATAGATCTGTCTTATTTATTATTATTATTATTTTTTTGACCTCAAGCCTTGAAATTATCCGTAAAAATGGTTGGACAGTTTGAATGCAACACATGCATCATGGTGGACCCCACCGTCCAAACAGTGGACGGTGTGGTGAGAACACATACATCGCTGGGGTCCCACCGTCCACCACTGGACAGTGTGGTGAAAACAGTGGGTTCCACCATCCAAAATTGTGGATGGTGTGATTAAAATACATACATCCTTAGGTCCCACGTGGGGCCCACCATAACGGTTTATTCTCCATCCAATCCGTTGATAAAGACACGCGGACCCAGATGAATAAAAAGAAATAAATTCCATAATGTTCCAAAACTTCTGTGACCCAGAAAAGGGTTTCAATGGCAGACGTTCATCCACACTGTTTCCTGCCGTGTGGGCTACCAGACTTCTGCATATGGCTGATTTTTGGGGCACCCATTGTCCCAAAGGGGACCCAACATATGCACGGCATGGATTTTCGAAACACATCATGGTGGGGCCCATGTATGGGACCCACGTCCCTGGCTGTCTCGCCTACGCAGCAGGACGCCGCTGGCGTCCTCTGACGGTAAGTAACAATAGCAGTAGCTGCTACTGCTATTATTTATTTGTTTTGAAAAACCATGTATTTGTGGTTTTTCCTAAGTGGGGCCCACATCAAAAAATTCCTTCCGTCCACTCATTCCTACGGCTCAAGACAAGCCAAAAGAGTCTAATATCCGAGGTATTTTGGTGCATAAGATCATCAGGTGGGTTTTTAATGGTAAATACTACTATTTTCTAAGATATGGTCCACCAGATACTCGGATTAACTTCATTTTTCAGCTCAACGCCTAAAATGATCTGGGAAACAAGATAGACGGTGTGGATTATATACATACATTAAGGTGGGGCCTGCAAGAGCGGCCTTCCTTAACATGTATTAATAATATAATATTATATATAATATATGTGTGTGAGAGAGAGTGAGGGGGGTATTACTGTTGTCAGCGCCCAGCGTCCAGAGACGCTGGACGGATGGATGACGGTGGGCCTCACATGTATGGACGGTTTTGATGCAGCACATGCATCATGCGGTGGGGTCCACATTCACCAACTTGGTGACGTCAGTACACACACGCCATGTTAGCCGCCCTTACTAGGGATCGACACTAAGACCTCAAGTGCTGAAACGAGGTATCTCCACTTAGTCTGCCAGTTAAACTATGAATCTGGGTGTGTACTGCTCGGTGGAGTCCCACCGCCCACGATGGACGGTGCAAATAAAACATAATTAGTGGGGCCCACTTTAGCAAAACGGATAGAGAGAGAAAGAGAGAGAGACCGTGATAAAGAGGAGGGACCCCGCCACTATGGGCCCTCTATTTTTTTTACATTGAATGTTTCAAACGGGTCCCACCACATGTGATCCCAAAAAGAAATTTAATGGTGGATCACCCACCTATCTTCCTTCTTCTTGCTCCCCTAGCTTCCTTAGCTCCTTGCCTTCAAGTTTGATGGTGGTAGATGATGAATGAACAGTTGAGATGTGAGATGAGAGGGTAGGGAAAGTGGGCCACACTTGTTGTTTGGGAGGGAGGGAGCTTGGACGTGGGATGTTGCTTGGGAGATTTTTTGAGAAATGAGGGAGAGAGAGAAGTGATGGGGTGATGAGGATGGGTTGTAAGAATGGGATGGGTGGAGTGATGTGTTGTAAAAAAGGGATGGGTGGAGAGAGAGAGAGAGAGAGTTGACTTTGGGAATGGGAGAGATGGGTTGCTTGTACTTAGGTATCGCTTATACTTGACTTGTACTTGACATGAGTGATTGATTGATTGATGGGACATGTTGTAGAGATTCCCTCGAAATTCACAACGGTGTTTTCTTTGAATTGAATGCAGGCCCACATTTTCTGACCTGAGTATCGGTTCGGTGTGCAAGTTGTGGAGTTAGAAGTCGCTAAGGTACAAGTTTCGAATCGAGCCGACGTTGGTATGTGGGACCCGGCTTAGGATCGCGTGCAATCGTCGGATATGGGTCGAGGATTGCCGAAATTCAACCGGAAGGACCGCGGAAGCCAACAGAACGGTACAGACTAGGATACGGGCCTTACAACTCTCCCCTCCAAATAAAAATTCCGTCCTCGAAATTTACACAATCATTGTAACTAGATATAAATCATAATAGAAGAGGGAACAAGGCATCGTCATATAAAATTGGAGACAATATACAAGATATAATATATGATCAATCATCAAAGAGATGGGGATAACGCTCTCGAATCTTAGCCTCGCGCTCCCAAGATGCCTCACCAATAGAATGCTGACCCCACTGAACCTTCACCAAGGGTATGACCTTGGTCCGAAGGACCTACTCCTTCTGATCAAGGATACAAACTGGCTGCTCAATGTAGGAAGCGTCCTCATGAACCTCCAACGGCTGCCAATCAATAACAGGAACTACGTCTAACCCACACTTCCTCAACATAGAGACATGGAAGACGTTGTGGACGCCAGACAACTGAGATGGTAAGATAAACCGATAGGCCATAGCGCCAATGCGCTCAATGATCTCGAAAGGTCCTATGAATCTTGGGGCAAGCTTGCCCTTCGCCCCAAATCAAAATACGCCCTTCATGGGCGAGATCTTGAGATACACGTGGTCCCCTACATCAAATTCCTAGGGACGATGCCGGCTCTGAGCTGTGTGCATCCTCTGCCTGATGATATCGATAACCTCTGATGTCTACTGCACAAGCTCGGGACCTAGGAGACGCCGCTCTCTAACCTCAGTCCAAAAACTCAGAGATCTACACGGTCTGCCATACAATGCCTCAAAAGGAGTTATGCCAATGGTTGCCTGAGAGCTGTTGTTGTATGCGAACTCAGCCAATCGCAGATGTTAATCCTAGCTACCACTGAAGTGAATCATGCAGGCTGGAAGCATATCCTCAAGGATCTGGTTGACCCTCTCGTTCTGGCCATCGGTCTGCGAATGGTACGCGGTGCTGAGTTGCAAATCAGTTCCCATAGCTCTCTGAAAGCTCCTCCAAAACTGAGACGTGAACCTCAGATCTCGGTCAGAAATGATTGAGACTATAACGCTGTGCAGTCTCACAATCTCCTCGATGAATAGTTTCGCAAGCCGGTCCAAAGGCCAAGTCGCACAAATCATAAGAAAATGTGCCGACTTCGTTAGACGATCAACGAAGACCCAGATGGCGTCATGACCGCGTTGAGTCCTCGGTAAGCTCATGATAAAATCAGTAAATACGTGCTCCCACTTCCACATTGGGATGCTCAACGGCTGCAATAGACCAGGGGGTCTCTGATGATCTGCCTTAACATGCTGGCATGTGTCACACTCGGCCACAAAACTGGTGATCTGGCGCTTCATTCCCGCCCAAAAATACTGTCGCCTCATATCACAATACATCTTCGTCGAGCTAGGGTAGATAAAAAACTGCGATCGATGTGCCTCGGTTATAAGATCTCTGTACAACTCAGGAATATCTGGGACACATAATCAGCCTCTGAAGCGAAGTCCACTATCAGCACTAATCTGCCAATCTGTCTGACTCTTAGATGTTGCCTTTGCTCGATAATCCTGTAACGACTCATCTGTCGCTAAGCCTCAATCACCCTTGCGACAAGAGAGGGTTGAATCAACAGGCTCGATAGTTGAATGATAGAAGACTGCAGACCAAAATTAAAGTCATACTCTACTATATCATCAAGCATCCTCCACTCCTGAATCACCATATGTGCCACCAAGCCTCGTAGCCGATGGCTGAGGGCATCTGCCACCACGTTCGCCTTGCTCGGGTAGTATTGGAGGTCAAAATCATAGTCCTTCAGAAGCTCCATCCAGCGTCTCTGTCTCATGTTCAGCTCGGACTGAGAGAATAGATACTTTAAGCTCTTGGGGTCAGAGAAGAGCCGAACCTAACCCCATAGAGATAGTGTCTCCACACCTTCAGTGCGAAGACAACTTCTGCCAGCTCCAAATTATGCATGGGGTAGTTCAACTCATGGACCTTGAGCTGACGAGATGTGAAGGCTACAGGCCTATCGTGCTGCATCAAGACAACACTTAAACCAATACGTGAGGCATCGGTAAATACAATAAATCCATCACTCCCAGAGGGAAGAGTGAGGATAGGAGCGGATGTCAGACGGTCCTTTAGCTCCATAAATGCTCGCTCACAGGCGTCACTCCAAATAAACTCTGCACCCTTCCCAGTCAACCTGGTCAACGAGGCTGCAATACGGGAAAAGCCCTTAATGAAACGCCAATAGTATCCCGCTAAACCAAGAAAACTGCGGATCTCAGACGTAGTCGTGGGATGACCCCACTGTCGCACAGCCTCAACCTTCGAGGGGTCTATTGCAACACCCTCCCTCGTCACCCCTTGACCGAGGAACTTCACCTCTTCCTGCCAAAACTCACACTTCTCTAGCTTCGCATATAGCTGATGGGCACGGAGGGTCTGCAATGCGATCTCCAGATGCTACATATGGTCCTCACGAGTCCTTGAATATATCAAAATGTCGTCGATGAATACCACAACAAATTGATTGAGATATGGACGGAAGACCTCATTAATCAACTGCATGAAGACCACCTGAAACCCAAAGTGACCGTAACGCGACCTGAAAGCCGTCTTCGGTATGTCCTCCTCTCAGACACGAATCTGATGATAATTGGAACGCAGGTTAATCTTCAAAAGGAACTGTGCACCCTGCAGCTGATCAAACAAATCATCTATCCTTTGGAGTTGGTACTTGTTCTTAATCATGACCCGGTTGAGCTCGCGGTAGTCCATGGAGAGCCTCAACGAGCCATCCTTCTTTCTGACGAAGAGTACCGGTGCTCCTCAAAGGGAACTGCTCGGACAAATAAATCCCAACTCATGCAACTTGTCCAACTGCTGCTGCAGCTCTCGCAACTCCATCGGTGCTATATGGTATGGGGCCTTCGAGATAGGCGAGGTACTAGGCACAAGATCTATTTGAAACTCAATATGACGGCGCGACGGCAATCCTGGAATCTCTTAGAACATGTCAAAAAAATCACAGACAATCGGCAACTAGTCAATACATGCTGCAACAGGCTCCTCAACAGCGCAGGGCATCAAACATGACAACAGCTCTCCTCTAGGCTCAACGACGAACTGAAACTGCGGCAAGCCTGGTATGCAAAACATGACTGTCCTCACGGAACAGTCCAAGATGACATGGTACTCAGCAAGCCAATTCATGCCCAAGATAACGTCAAAATCTATGATTGAGAGCACAAATAAGTCAGCGGACAAAAAGATATCCCCGACAGAACAGGGCAAGACGAACAGAAACGGCCCAATACTGTAATCTTCCCCAAGGGCGTCGATACGGTCAATCCCTCACTCACAGACTCTGTTGGCAATCTAGTCGATCGGTAAAAGTCCTTAGATATGAATGAGTGAGAAGCACCAGAATTAAATAGTACTCGGGCAATGCATGTAGGGACTGAAAGTATACCCTCAACGACTCCTCCGGATGATTGCGGGTCTTACTGAGCCTCGAAAAATTTAGCCTAGGCTGGATGGGGAGGTGCCTGTCCTCTCGAAGGGTGCTGCTGCTGCTGATGTCGTTAAGGCGCTCGAAACTACTGCCTCTGCTGGTGCGGTCTTGGAGGCTGGTGTTGATGCTATTGCTGAGGGGACCTCGGTGGTGGAATCTGCTATCGCTACTGCTGCGGAGGCTAGTGCAGTGCTCTCAGCTGCTGTGAAGACTGCTGTGGTGCTCTCGGCTGCTGCTGCTGAGGTCGGGGACACTCCCACTAACGGTGTCCTATCCCACCACATCCATAGAAGGTATCAGAAAGCTGCCTCTGAGGTGGTGCTGCTGGAGGTGCTGACAGTGCTACTGGTGCTCTGGTGGATGGGTGGCTCCTGTATCTCTATGGGCGTTGATGCTGCTGGGAGCTACTGGAGGGGACCTGCCTCTTCCGTCCCCTTCTCTGATCTCAATCAACTTGCATGCCGACCCACTCAATCTCATAAATCTAAGCTCTCTGCACTATCACCTAAAAAGTCAGGAGCTCATGCCCAATAATACGACCTCGAAGACCATAACGTAAGCCGTTCTCGAAACAGCGGGCCTTCCGCCCCTCATCATCAACCAAATACAGCGTAAACCTCGATAGCGCCACGAAACGGGCCGCGTATTGCACCATGATTATGTCCCCCTGCACCAGAGTCTCGAACTCCAGTGCTCTCTGGCGTCAAATGTGGTCAGGGAAGTACCGCTCCTCGAATTGTTCGATAAAGTCCTCCCATGTCCAGACATGATCAGGTCCTACAACACGGGTAACAAAGGTCTACAAGTACTCGGCCTCACCGTGGAGAAGAAACACTGCCAATCAGACTCGCTGATGGGTCATACATGCCATAATATCAAAGATCTTCTCCACATCGAAGCGCCATCTCTTGGCTGTAGTCAGATCTAGCTCGCCCTGGAAACGCGGAGGATCGAGCTGTCGGAACTCACGAAGAAGGGCGCTCACGGGCTCCTGCTCCGCTTGGGCTGGGGAAATAACTGGGCACCTACCCTGTCCCTGAAGTGCAGCTGTCACGGCCTGCAACATCTGCTGTAACTGCGAGGCGCTCACAGGCACGGTCGAATCAGCGCCGGCATCAGGTGAGGAAACGTCATCCTCAGGCAGGAGAGCAGGGATCTCTGGCGGTGGAACGAGAGGCGCAGGTTGTAAAGCGGGAGCATCGGGTGGTGGAGTGGGAGTCAATCGAGTCACTTACCTATGCAGCATATCCTATAGGAAAAATAAGAACGCCGATCAACCTTGAGAATCGCACGTTAGGAAATTCAATCGGAAGGTTATGCACTCGGAACCTAAACTTATAGCGAACATGTGATGTTGTTCTTGGTTATTCCCAAGTTATGCTCTGATACCAACTTTTGTCACGCCCTGAACTCGAAAACTGAGCTCACAAAATTTTCGATTGCTGAATCCGGCGCCGACAGCTTCCGTAGTACCCCATTCTTGGCTCCCAGTGTCTATACATCAGGTTTCGATCCTAGGATCCTACAAGGAGGATTTCAAATATGATTTTGATTCAGTATAAGCATAACCATAAGTATAACCCACGAACAATAACCACTAGAACACCATCACAAAATCCACTATGATAAAAAAACTTAAGTACAACGCGTCTGAAGGGAAATATAAGATAATGCGAATAACGGAAACTCCAAAAGCTCGACTGCACACTCCTACTGCTGCTATACTATGGCTACGTCCTGACATCACCTGCACACATTGATCATGCATAAGCTTATAGAAAGCTTAGAAGGCGGTGTAAGTGTGTGTACAATATGAGCGTACTCAGAATGTAAGATCAAAGTAATGCGGAATTATGAATGCAATCAGCCGTACCAAGGCTATGCGGTACATAATATAAATGCTATCGGCCATATCAAGGCCATGCAAGGCGTAATGTAAGTCAAGCATGCCAATCCACATCCACATACTAATGCAACTCCTCACTAGAGCATCAAATTGGTACGGTTCTCAGTCTGGATAATCACCGAGGTCTACTACACTCTACGTCAGCTTGCCGCCCCTATTCGAATACACAACTGGGAGAGTGGAAAAGACCTCACTATCCGCCTGCCAATATCGGGCCCGACTCGTCGAGAGCGGACCGATTCCTCAAGCTGGTTAAACTCAACCTAGAAATTGCTCCCTCACTTAGGCGGGTAAGGTCACACCCCTTTCCAACTGACCACGACACAGTGGGAGACACGGCCTACTGGTATACGGCCCTCACGTGCTCGTGTATCCACTCGGTCTCGACGTTGGAGTCATCCTCTGGTACCATCGGGTTTAGGAATTTTCACCCATGGACATCTATCATGCCCCGATGCTAGAAACAGTATTTCTGGTATCCAATCCAGCCATCCACGATGTTTCTATGGAGGCTATGACCCTGATGTCGCTAGGGCATACAATAATCATAATCATACAAATGTAAGTACATGAATCACTCTACCAAACATGCAACAAATCCTGCGCATACCGCACGCTCATGAAGGGTAACTCCGCATATCAGGGAGCCCATAAACAATTTGCTCGAGGGCATATACTATGATTAGTCACTCCTCATATCAAGCATACATATGATGCGTATGATCATAGATCTATACTAAGCATGTTATATAATGATGGGCTCTGTGCATAACGAAGATGGGCCTAGATGGCCTACACACTACAAGTATGGGCCTATCAATGGGCCCTAAGGAGAGTGATAATGCGAACATTTAACCAACATCATTCTATAATGTGGACATCAAACCATCATTGTTCCCAAGGCATGACCGCCAAAACATCATTACATAAACCATGGAAGAATCACATATTACAATGGGCCTTGGGTACATCCCGTTGGGCCTCGACCCAAGGGCTCCAAATACATCAAATGGGCCGCATCACATGGGCCTCATATATATCCATGTGGGCCTAAAAAACGTACCTCATACACATCAAGGTGGGCCTCAATGAGCGGGCCACAAATACGTCAAAATGGGCCTAATCACATGGGCCTCACATAAATCAAAGTGGGCCTCATGTATGTCAAATGGGCCACACCTAAATATAAGTGGTGGTAATGATTTTCCACCATTAAAATGTCCAAGGCCCACCATAACATATATTTCCCATCCAACCTGATCATAAGGTCACATAGACCTGAATTAAGAGGAAAATAAATTAATATTTCCTATGATCCAAAACTTTGCACTCCCAAAGGATTTCAATGGTAGATGTTCAATCCCCAATGTGCAGAGTGGTCCACTTGATACATAGATCTGTCTTTTTTTTTTTTTTTGACCTTAAGCCTTGAAATTATCCATAAAAATGGTTTGACGGTTTGA
Source organism: Magnolia sinica (assembly GCF_029962835.1). NCBI lineage: Eukaryota > Viridiplantae > Streptophyta > Magnoliopsida > Magnoliales > Magnoliaceae > Magnolia > Magnolia sinica. The sequence goes on from NC_080588.1 coordinate 51,337,959, forward strand.
ATGCAGCACATGCATCATGGTGGACCCCACCGTCCAAACAGTGGACGGTGTGGTGAGAACACATACATCGCTGGGGTCCCACCGTCCACCACTGGACGGTGTGGTGAAAATAGTGGGTTCCACCGTCCAAAACGGTGGATGGTGTGATTAAAATACATACATCCTTCGGTCCTACGTGGGGCTCACCATAACGGTTTATTCTCCATCCAATCCGTTGATAAAGACACGCGGACCCAGATGAATAAAAAGAAATAAATTCCATAATGTTCCAAAACTTCTGTGACCCAGAAAAGGGTTTCAATGGCAGACGTTCATCCACACTGTTTCCTGCCGTGTAGGCCACCTGACTTCTACATATGGCTAATTTTTGGGGGACCCATTGTCCCAAAGGGGAACCAACATATGCATGGCATGGATTTTCGAAACACATCACGGTGGGGCCCATGTATGGGACCCACGTCCCTGGCCGTCTCACCTACGCGGCATGATGTCGCTGGCGTCCTCTGACGGTAAGCAGCAGCAGCTACCATCCACGATGAATGGTGCAGATAGAACATAATTAGTGGGGCCGACTTCAGTAAAACGAATAGAGAGAGAAAGAGAGAGAGACCGTGATAAAGAGGAGGGACCTCGCCACTATGGGCCCTCCATTTTTTTTACATTGAATGCTTCAAACAGGTCCCACCACTTGTGGTCCCAAAAAGAAATTTAACGGTGGATCACCCACCTATCTTCCTTCTTCTTACTCCACTAGCTTCCTTAGCTCCTTGCCTACAAGTTTGATGGTAGGAGATGATGAATGAACGGTTGAGATGTGAGATGAGATGGTAGGAAAAGTGGGCCACACTTGTTGTTTGGGAGGGAGGGAGCTTGGACGTGGGATGTTGCTTGGGAGATTTTTTGAGAAATGAGAGAGAGAGAGAGAGAGAGAGAGAGAGAGAGAGAGAGAGAGAAGTGATGGAGTGATAAAGATGGGTGATGGGTTGAGTGATGGGTTGTAAGAAAGGGATGGGTGGAGTGATGTGTTGTAAGAAAGGGATGGGTGGAGAGAGAGAGAGAGAGTTGACTTTCGAAATGAGAGAGATGGGTTGCTTGTACTTGGGTATGGCTTGTACTTGACTTGTACTTGACATGAGTAATCGATTGATTGATGGGACATGTTGTAGAGATTCATTCAAAATTCCCAACGCGCGGCGTTTCTTCGAATTGAACGCAAGTCCACATTTCTGACCTAGGTATCGGTTCGGTACGCAAGTCGCGGTGTTAGAACCACGGCGACGGCGTGGTTGCTAAGGTACAAGTTTCGAATTGAGCCAACGTTGGTATGTGGGACCCAGGTTAGGATCGCGTGCAATCGTCCGATATAGGTCGAGGATTGCCGAAATTCGACCGGAAGGACCGCGGAAGCCAATGGAATGGTATGGACTAGGATATGGGCCTTACATTCTTGCTGCTCTCACTATCAATGATCACGTCGCAAACCTTTCGATTCACCGTACACCTAGTTTGGAAAAGTTATGCCGTTGTAGATACACTTCTTTTCTTGGCACATATAATAGCCACCTCACGACGAGCGACTCGCCACGATCTTGCTGAACCCAACATGACTTATCTGCCTCGTCCTCAGTGGTGTGCTCCTGTTCTTCAACATCTGGATCTTCATATGTGTCATTAGCACTACCATAATTGATGGCAAGGTTTACCACCTTTCATTGGGGACAAGTATTTGATAGGTGGTCCAATTAGCCATAACGATAGCATTTGTCGAGCCTTGGCCGAGCGTATGGGCTCAGGATTCTACTTGGACTAGTAGTAGTCGATACGCCCCTTTCGGGTCTAGCTTTCCCGTTTCCCTGATCTCGACTCTCGGACGTAGGAGGTTGAGTGCTTGATCCTACAGGTTCCTTCCCCTTGGGTTGTGGAGCTCCTTGGGGCGGACCTGCCGAAGCAACCCTTGCGATAGGATAAGTCCATGTGTTAAGATGTTCAAGTTGTGCTTCCGCCCCAATAGCCAACTTGATCGCATCATTCATCGTCTAAACGAATTGCATCTGGACCCGATCCTGAATCGCCATACGCAATCCACGGTTGAATCGGGCGACTTGTTGTGATTCAGTCTCAACCAAATTGTTATGCGCCGCTAAGCGGTAAAATTCTTCTGCGTATTCTCTCACCGACCGACTATCCTGTCGATAATTTTGGTATTGTTAGAATAATACATGATCGTAATCACTAGAGAGGAATGGGGCATGTAGTAGTTGTTTCATCTGCTACCATTTACGGATTGATGCTTTCATCTGTCTGGTTCATGCGAGTTGCAGTATTCCCACCAAGCCTTTTAACTTGTAGGCCACAAGCTTGACCTTCTATGCTTCAAAGATGTTCATATAGTTGAAGAATCACTCAACTTCAGAAAGCCAATCGAGGAAATCCTCAATGTATAGTTGGCCATTGAAGCTAGGAATATCAACCCGTATCTTGAATTCTCGATCTGTTTGATCTACTCGGTCGCTGCCTTGTCTAGTGTGTTGGAAGATTATGTCGTCGATCTTCTCCTCGCTGGATCCCTCTTCCTTAGGAATGACCTTTGAATGCACTGCCGGTACTATCCTGCGATTAGGACGATTACGAGTTTCAGCAATTGGTGATGGAGGATTACCACCAGGAATAGAGAGTTGCCCTAGGGTTTTCGCCAAGAGATCCGCCATGCGGTAGATGGAAACTTGCAGCCCTTACATGGCTTGCCGATTTTCTCACTGCGCTACTTCGAAAGCTGCTGCCGTTAAAGGTAAATTCCTTGGAGCACCACCCATGAGATTGTTACCTAACCCGTCATTAGAGTCCATCGATCCAAGAAAAAACCTCGTTGTGATACCAAACTGATGTAAGGAAGGACGTGAGGTTAAGCACCGTCTTCCTCAAGAGGATAACTATTCCGAATCCACGGAACTTCTCTAGACTCCTCACAGAGACTTCTCGAATCCACGAGGAAAGAAAGCAAGAAAATAGAAATAAATTCTAATAAATTTGAAATTGATTGATCCATGAATAAAAATGAGTTCACAACCCTTTAAATAGGGGTACCAAGCAATGAGAAAGAAATCAGAATCAAACTACAACTAAAACTCCTAGAATTCGCGACTTACTATAAATAGTAAACTTACTATTTATAGATGGTTGTGATGTCTACTAGTGCGCAAGGTTTTCGGCCAAAAATAGTAAGTGTCCTATTTGGCTTCACCAAACCATTCTCTTAATTATTCTAAGCTCTTTTCACATTGGGCGCAACTCCTAAAGCCTAACGGATGAAGAGTTATAATCAAACTAAAGCTTACTATTTATAGTAAAAATGGAATTAAAATAGGGAAACGACCATCGATTCAGGGGTATTTTGCAAATCCGGCTTACGCAACCCGGCATAGCAGGGTTGGTTCGCTAAAGTAGCTCGTTCGACCCCAAAATCATATATTTTACGTCTGATCTCATTCCGGATTGCGAAATATGCCCGATTTAAGGTCCACTAGTCTGGATCACTTTTGTCGTCGACCGGGCCTTTTCTAAACCATGTTGGACATGTAACTGTTCGCGACCCTCTCAACATCATATAAGGATGGCACAAGGACTAGCTGACCACGAGTGCACATTAGGCAGTCCGTGGACTACAAGATAGACAAGCCCATGTGTAGAGAAACAAGTACCCTTGAATTGAACCAGTCAAAACCAATCACAATCATCTATGAACATGAAAACCATCTTACGTAGGAAGCAAGCCCGATCCAGGAGGTGCAATTAGGCGGCCATCTGGACCGTTCAAATCTTAGCCCCACTGGATGGTCAGGTCTTAGTCATGACCCAAGCAATTTACCTTTAACCGTTCACTTGATTAACACAAAGGATAATTAAAGTTGACTGCCGAGAGAAGCTCCATCCCTATCGGGTCCCACGATTTGGACACTCCACATTGTCGTGCATACATACCACGTGTATAGTTGGTGAGGTGCAGCTCGTCGGATTTCAACTTTTCCAAGTTCAATACACGAGCAAATCTAAGTTCTATACACAAGCAAATCTCTATGTTTACTTTTCTAATGAGTAGATAGGGGAATTGGAGTAGTTGGTCGAATTTAAATTAGAAAAGTCCTTGGTGTGGATATGACATTTTGGGTCATAAAGATAGATGGTTGGACTGGTAGATAAGATATATATTTTGGTCAAAAGAGATGGGCCCCACCTGTGTGGATTGTAGCTCAAGCAAGAGAACCGCTTGTTCTTGCAAAACCCAGTAAAATAACTCTTTTAGGCTAGCATTCACATTATCCATGGCTAGCGTCAAGCTCAGTTATTGTGATTTGAAAGGGTTATACACCTGTGTTAGTTTGTTACTATCTACAAAACGGTGTTGACTCTCCATACGTACACATGGTATTAGATAGTGGTGACTTTTCAAACATACACATGGCATAGTAGCGGTTCAGACTGTCCAATTCGTTGACCTAACTGTGGGTGGTGGATAACCGAAAAATTGTATAGAGAAGATGGTATCAACCATCTGATTTTTCCCTTCAAGTTTGGATCACTCAATATTTTACCCTTAGCCATCCATTAAAGAGTTATTAATTGGATGGTTAGGATTGCTTGATTGGTGTGATTTTAGACTCCATCAACAATGACAGCCACAATTGTGATGGTTTGAATAGCTATACTCAGCCTCACATGTGAGGAGGACAAGTCTTTTTTTAAAATTTAAAAAACTAAAATAAGAGTCTAATTAGGGCGCAAATGGGTTAGGTTAGGTTAAGTCAAGGGGAGTTTTAGATCCAACCCATTTAATAATCAGGTCAGTGTTTTGGTCCATATCCAACTGATTAGAATTGGATTTCAGTCTAGGAAAGGTCCAAGTAGACCAAAAAAGGAAAAATAAAAAGGAGACGGAAAAAGAAAGACAACTAATGATGTAGCTTGATTTGGTAAGAGTGAACAATAATGAATAAGTTCAAAATAGTATAGCTTCTTAATTACAACTCTCGTTGAGGCGATTCCAAAGTAAAAATGAAGTTTGCTGAGTTTTGTTTTAGAAAAAAAAAATAAAAAATCTAAAGTTGAATATGGCTAATTTTAAGATGTTTCGAAACAGTTCAAAAAATCATTAATTTTAGGCAGCTGATACTTCAGGAAATTAAATAATTTTTATAGAGCTCGAAATGAAACAAAAGTAGGCTTCATGATGCATTACTAGAAAAAATATAAAAAAAATTTATTAACTAGAAGTGCCCAAAACATAGCAGGCAACGGACTTGTCAGAATTGAAAATTTTTGCAAGCATATGTTGCTGGAATCACTGACAATCAAAGTATAATCACTCAACTCTTCTTATCTTGAAGATTTATACGAAACAATGTGTTTTTTATAATTCAAATATTGGAATTTTTTTTATCATTACAAATGGGTTATTATATAAACCAATTACAATCAGCTCTCATAAATGCATAAATAACAATCATGGGTTCTTAGTACATTTTACATCTTTTAAAGATAAAATATAAGTTTGTAAGCGGTGCAAAAATACCTTTTGAAGAATTAAATTTTAAATTCTTTCATTTTTCTACTTATGTAACATGGTCCTAAAGCCATATATCATGAATGCATTTGGGCTAGAAAAAATGGACTGAATACCGAGTCTTGTGTGTAGTTGATGGGCTAAGCTTTTCCCTTGAATTAGGCATGGATCATTCTCTCATTCTTTAAAAAAACTTGTCATCAAGTTTGAAATGTGATACCTTTTAAAATTGACTTCTTCTTTGGCAATTGATGGTGTAGTCTAATAATTTTACATGGTTTTTATCCTTGAATGTCCAAATCAATGTAGACCATTGCCATGGCCTTTCCAACAACAGATGGCATATACTTATAGGTACCACATCACACCATACTGTTGCACAGCACACCAACAACGCTAGTGAACCGAGACCTAATCTCCGGTCTCACCCACAAACGATAAACAAGAAGAAATATAATCTAGAAATAGAATCAAAGCATTCCACACAAACCACAAGACAGAATATATGTGGAAAAACCCCAACAAGGGTTAAAAAAAAAAAACCATGGGTGCAAACTTCCACTATGAAGAAAACGAGATTGCAAGCAATATATTAACCTCTTCCCCTTGGATGTATAGAAAAAAAACTCTTTGCATACACCATAAAATACTTTTTCCATACCCTACAATAACCCTAGGACTCCTATTTATAGTTTAGGCAACTTCCCTTCTGCACTCTTGCGAAATTGTCTCAAATTTACGCAGTCCGCATCAAATCCGCACACAAATCTGCGTAGCCTCGACTAGTCGAGAGAGGTCCTCGACTGGTCGAGCGGGCCTCTCGACCGGTCGAGCATGGGCCTCGACTGGTTGAGCACCACGGACCAAAAATAACTTTCACTTGCTGGACTTTGAGTCGAGTGAACCATCGACTGGTCAAGTGGGCCACTCGACTGGTTGAGCAGCCCACTCGACTAGTCGAGCGGCATGGTCCAGATGAGGCTCCACACCTCAACAATCTCCTACTTGGAGACACATTGCCATAATCCTTCATTTTTATATTCGGAGTGCACCACCTCCCCGTCTTCAAGTTTGAAGACTAATCAAAGCTAAACAGAGCTTCAGCTTCTCCCGTGTGACCGCCTTGGTCAGCATATCCATAGGATTCTCAGTTGTACAGATCTTCTCTAGAGCAATCAATCCATCTTTCACTAACGAACGTATGAAGTGATATCTGATGTCAATATGCTTGGTCCTTGAATGAAATACTGAATTCTTCACCAAGTGTATTACATCTGACTGTCACTATACAGCTTGCAATCTGCTTTCTTCTTTCCCAACTCTTCCATAAAACCTTATATCCACAACATCTCCTTACATGCTTCTGTAGCTACAACATATTCTGCTTCCGTTGTACTGATAGATACAATCTTCCATAATTGAGAAACTCAACTGACTACTGCACTACCCAAAGTAAAGACATACCCTATAGTGCTTCTTCTGTTGTTGATATCTCCTGCCAAATCTAAATCTACGTAGCCTTATAGCATGATTTCCAATCCTCCATAACACAACCCTATATTCGCAGTACCTACCAGGTATCTAAGGATCCATTTCACAGCTTTCCAATGTTCCTTCCCAGGGTTGTTCATGAACTTGTTAACAACTCCCACTACTTGAGCAATGTTTGGCCTCGTGTTCACATAACATACATGAGACTCCCAATAGCATATGCGTATGGGACTTTAACCATGTAGTCTGTTCTTCCTACGTATTTGCACCTTGCTTCTCAGAAAGCTTGAAGTGGTTAGCTAATGGAGTGCTAACCAACTTAGCACCTCCCTTACTAAATCGATCAAATACCTTGGCTATGTACTCTGTCTGTAACAAAATTAGTTTTTGATTTTCCCTGTCACGCTTTATCCTCATGCCTAAGATTTGTTTTTCAGCTCCTAAATCCTTTATGACAAATTCTTTAGACAGTTGTCTTTTGAGATTTGAGAAGTCCTTCATGCTTGATCTAGCCACAAGCATATCATCAATGTAAAGAAGAAGGATGATGTACGACGTATCAAACTTCTTCAAGTAGCAACAATGGTCTGCATGATATCTCTTAAAACTGTTTCTTAACATGAAATTGTTGAACTTCTTGTACTACTGCCTCAGGGCCTGCTTTAGGCCATATAGACTCTTCTTCAGTCTACACACTTTGTTCTCCTTTCCTGGTGCCACGTATCCTGTCGGCTGATGCATATATATCTCTTCTTCAAGGTCCCCATGAAGAAAGACTGTTTTAACATCTAGCTACTCTAGATGCAAGTCCTCTGTAGCCACTATACTCAAGACCATACGAATCATAAACATTTTCACCATGGGTGAAAATATTTCAGTGAAGTCGATACATATCTTTTGTTGGAACCTTTCCACAACCAATCTAGCCTTGTACTATTTCAAATCATTATGTTCCTCCTTCATTATATAAATTCACTTGTTATGAAGAGCTTTCTTAGCCTTAGGTAGAGTGACTAGCTACCATGTATGATTAGACTCAAGAGAGTCCATCTCATTATCCATGGCCTACTCCCACTTAACCTGTGTATCTGACTGTAATGCCTCTTTAAAACACTCTAGTTCACCATTATTTGTCAGTAGTAGATAATGTAAGGAGGGTGAGTATTGGACCGTAGATCTCCTCTCCCGATTAGACCTACTCACAATCGGTGTCTATAGCTCTTCCTCATTATGCTCCTGTGCATGTTCATCCTGTGGCGCTGTAACACCCGTGTCCGGTAACTCTTCCAACTCTACGAATTCTTTCTCATCGGCCTTATTTTGTTGCACACTATCCTTATACATCACTTTTTCATTGAAGATTATCTCTTTGCTTCTGATGATTTTCATGTTCTCTGTATCCCAAAAATGGTAGTCAAAATCATATTGCCCATAGCCTATAAACATACACTTCTTGGACTTTACATTTGGCTTGTTTTTGTGCTCTACATCAATGTGAACGTATGAAGTACAACCGAACACTTTAAGATGTGCAAGGTTCACTTCTTTCCCAGTCCACATTTCTTTTGGTAGCCCACCATCCAATTGTGCTGAGGAACTTCTATTGATGAGATATGCAATAGTATTCACAACATCTGCCCAAAACGTCTTGGGCAACACTGCATATAACCTCATGCTCCTGGCGCTCTCAAGGATGGTCCTGTTAATGCACCCAGTCACACCGTTTTGATGCGATGTCCCTGGAATCATATCCTGATGTTTGATTCCATTTGTTGCACAATACTCCTTAAACCCTTTATCACAGTATTCTCCCTCATTATCTGATCTAAGGCATTTTATTGTTTTACCTGTTTCATTTTATACCGTTACTTTCACTTCTTAAATACATCAAATGCATCAGATTTGTGCTTTAAGAAATAGAGTCATAGTTTTCTACTAGCATCATCAATAAAATAAACAAAATAACTTGAACCACCAAGAGATGACACTTGTGCCGGTCCCCACACAGCAGTGTGTACAAGCTCTAACAGTTGAGTCTTTGGAGCGCATCCTATTTTCTTGAAGCTTACCCTCTTCTACTTGTCATATACGCAGTCCTCGTAAAATTCCAAGTCGATAAACTTTAGCCCTAGTAGCCTCCCTTTTGACAATAACACTCTTTCATCCCTTTCACACTCATATGTCCCAACTTCTGATGCCATAACTGCCCATTCACTCCAATTGATGCAACTGCGAGTGAACTATACGATCCTGAAGTCATGTACAAAGTACATTCCTTCTTGCTTCGAGATATCACCAAAGCACCTTTTGTAATCTTCCAGGAATTACTAGTGAATGTCGTCACATATCCGGTATCGGCCAACTGCCCCACTCAGATCAAGTTCTGTTTCAAACTCGAAACATGTCCGACATCCTTCAATTTCAAAACCGTTCCATCTTTCTAACTTATATGAACATCTCCCTTTCCAATAATACTACATGGCTTATCATCACCTAGGTAGACTCTCCCGAAGTCACCTGACACATAATCATGTAGAACTTCCTTACACGAAGTGACATGAAATGAAGCACCCGAGTCTATGACCCATGACTCATTCCGTGCATCAAGAGATAAGATCAAAGCCTCTGTGTCACTCTCCTCAGATAGATTCACTGAATCCTTCCCTCCTTGAGAGCTTCTTTCTTGTTTCTTAAGCACTTTGCAATCACGTTTTATGTGCCCCTTCTTCTCACAATGCTAACACCCATATTTGTCTTTTGGTCCTTTAGACTTCTTCCTCAACTTAGAACGTCCGTGTTTATTACCTTCTTTGCTCATTAATCTTCCTCTTCCTTCAACGTTTAGAACATTCCTTGAATCCCCTGAAACTCCAGATGTCTTTCTTCTAGATTCTTCACTGAGAATTAAACCAGCCACATCATTGAATTTCAGCTTTGTTAACCCTGAAGAATTGCTCATAGCAATCACCAAACTATCCCAACTGTCTGGCAAACTAGACAAGATCAATAACTCCTTGACCTCATCTTCAAAAGTGATACTAACGGATTCTAATTGTCTCGTGACTGTATTAAACTCGTTTAGATGTTCTGCCACGTTCCCACCATCTGACATCTTCATGTTGAATAGCTGCTTCATAAGATGAACCTTGTTGGACGCTGAGGGTTTTTCATACATCGTAGTTAGGGCTTCCATTAATTCTTATGTGGTCTTTACCTTAGATATATTGAAGGTGACGCTCTTAGACAAAGAGAGTCGGATCGTTCCTAAAGCCTTCCGATCTAATAAAGATCATTCATCATCTGTCATCTTCTCTGGTTTCTTCTCTTTTCCTCCTATAGGAATATAGAGGTCCTTCTGATACAGATAATCCTCCATCTGCATCTTTCAAAAAGCAAAGTTTGAACCATCAAACTTCTCAATTCTCTTCTTCCTTTCTCCCGTCATCGCTCCCACTTGAACTAAACTAATAGCTCTAATAATAGTTGTTGCGCAGCACGCCAACAACACTAGTGAACCGAGATCCAATCTTCGGTCTCACCCACAAATGATAAATAAGAAGAAATATAATCTAGGAATAGAATCAAAGCATTCCACAAAAACCACAGGACAGAATATATGTGGAAAAACCCCAACAAGGGTAAAAAAACCATAGGTACAAACTTCCACTATGAAGAAAATGAGATTACAAGCAATATACTAACCTCTTCCCCTTGGATGTATATAAAAAACCATTTGCATATACCTTAGAATATTTTTTCCAAACCTTAGAATAACCCTAGGACCCTTATTTATAGTTTAGGCAACTTCCTTTCGGCACTCTTGCGAAACCACCTCAAATTTACGCAGTCCGCATCAAATCCACGCACAAATCTACGTAACCTTGGCTAGTTGAGAGAAGTCCTCGACTGGTCAAGCGGGCCTCTCGACCGATCGAGTAGTAGAGCACAATGGACCAAAAATAACTTTTGATCGCTGGACTTTGAGTCAAGCGAACCCTCAACTGGTTGAGCGGCATGGTCCAGATGAGGCTCCACACCTCAACACATACTTCATCTTTATGTGTTTTTCTAATAATAAAAGAAACAAGATATCAGTTAGAAATGCTTATCCTTTTACCCTTTTTGAACCATGATATCTTGTAAGGCTTATGGTGCTCCTCTACTTTCAAGCGAAACTTGCTCACCATCTCTTTAGATACTAAATTTTAACACTCCAACTATTTATGATGACATTACATACCTTCCACATCTGCACCATGTATGGAAGATATTAGTTCACAGCCAATCGTCTTTGGGTGCTTGAGAAATGGGCAAACATTTGCAAATAACAAGACCTTCACATTCTTTTGGTATGTTCATTTCATTAAGCACTTCATTTTTGTCAAAACTGACTTGTCATCATCAAATTCCATGTGGCCTTCGCTCAATTTACCTTCATTTTGTCTAATCATTTCATCAAACACTTCACAAGCATCTTCATCACCATTAAATTCCATGTGTTCTTCATTCACTTCACCTTCATTCGGTTTAATTATTTCATAAAATATTTTAGAGGCTTCTTCATTACAAATCGAAATACTTGTAGAGGCTTGTGTAAGAAAGTCTTTGCGAAACCTCATCCATCATGCATTATAGATTGTTGTTGGCATGCTTAATTCTTCAATTTATTCATGAAGGTGGACATCTTGAATTGAAGATGCCCATTTCTACTTATTTTGTCTTCCTCTTGCCATAAAAAATCAAGCTCGATTAAATAATTGAACTTGCTTTGAAACCACTTTAATGCAACCTAATTTGGTTATAATGGAAAACAATGGATAACTTAAATATATTGACTTCAAAATAGTGTATCCTTTTAAATATACCTTTAAGTAAGGTGATTTAAATGCCAAAATGAAGTTGAATTATTATATATATATATATATATAGATATATATAATTCATTAACTAGAAGTTCCAAAAATATGGCAAACAATAAACCTATTAGAACTGAAATTTCGGCAAGCACAAGTTACCGATGAATGGGTTGAAATCACTCACACTTAAAGAGGAATCACTCAACTCTTCTTTTGTTGCAGATTTGCTCAATCTAGCTAGAACATAGTCTGTTGATGCGATCGAGAGACCACTCGATGCCATTAAGCAATTGTCGATCCCATAAAAAGCCCATTCGATCCCATCGAGAAAATCCTAATTTATTCCAATTGCTCATTGGACTTTTTTTGGGGTGCTACTCGATGCCATCGAGGAAGGCTTCGATCCCATCAAAGGGCCTTTGATGGCTATCGATCCCATCGATAGAAGCATGCGATTTTACCGAATTGTGGAATTATTTCCTATTCCAGTTGTAATACTATATATGGGTGTAATTGTGGGATTAGGGCAAACCTAAGATATTCTTAAGAGGGCGAAACATTTTGAGGGCTTGGGGAAGGTGAAAACGATGGTTTTTTAGTCCTATAAGTGATTCCATCTCTTGTACTTTTGCTTTCATAGTTATTCGTTGTCGCTTTGTACTGTGATTTTTACCTCAAGGGTTTTCCACATAAAATCATGTGTGTTTTGTGATTGCTTGGTTTACATTTGCTTAATCTCGTGTGATCCGAATTCGAGGTTTGCTTTCATGGATTCCCAACAAGGGGTATCAGAGCATTTGTTGGAATTCGAGTTTGGATTTGCATCATGACAATTAAGGGAGTAAATGTGAAGTATATAACGAAGAAATTCTATGGAAAAAATAACTTTGAACTATGGAAGGTGAAGATGAGAGACCTTCTAGTTTAGTAAGGGTTGCAACATGCACTCATTGATGTTAAGAAGCGTCTAATGTCTATGAGCGATGAAGAATGGGAAGAGTTGGATGAAAGAGTGAAAACCTCGGTCCAACTATGTTTGACGGATGATGTCCTTTACAATATCTTTGATCAAAAGGCCACCCCAAGATTTTGGAAAGAAGTTAGATAACTTGTACATGATGAAATCGTTGTTGAATCATCTGTAATTAAAGAAGTAATTCTATAATCTGAAATGGTGGAGGGGTCGGATCTTAATTAACACATCAGCGTATTCAATAAGAACCTTTGTAAATTGACGAGCACGGAAGTGAAGATGGGCGAAGAAGATCAAACCCTATTTCTGTTGAACTCACTTTTAAAGTCTTATGATAGTTTGTAGACACTATGTGCCATGGTAGAGAGACCATTGATGTTGAGACTTTCATCTCAGCCCTTTAGTCGAGGGTTTTTAGAAAAGATAATAGCGTAGGTTCCTCCATGGATGTGTTGGTAGTTAGGGCAAGGAATTCAAAGCAGGAGATGAGTAATTTATCGTGTTCACGGTCCAAGTCTAAGAGTAAGGGAAAGATGAAGTGTTGGAACTATACAAGACATGGGCATATGAAGAAGGATTGTCGAAATACTAAAGTCCAAAAATGAGATAAGGTGGATGAAGCACCAAAAGAGGCCAACGCATCAGAGTTGAGTAAGGGTGTGGGCACCAATGATGTTCTGACTGCATCCAAATCCAACTACCTCAGCAATGAGTGAATTTTAGATATAGGGGCGTCATACTACATGACCTCGCAATAGAATTAGTTCACAATGTACAACGAGCGTGATGGTGCTTAGGAGTTTATGGTCAATGATGTTGCCTAAAAGGTTGTTAGAATTAGATCATCACGCATTAAGATGTCTGATGAGATGTAACGCATCCTGATGGATGTGAGACACGTTCTTGACTTACGAAAGAATCCGATCTATCTGTGAGCTCTCAATGCAATTGGGTGTAAAGTCACCGATTTTAATCATATCATAAAGGTTTCAAAAAGGGCACTCGTAGTGATGAAGGCACGACAGAATGAAAACCTTAACAGGTTGATCGAAAATACCGTATTGGGTGGACTTGCAACGTCTGTAGCAGAGTCCACATCGGCACGTTTATGGCATGCACGTCTAGGCCACATGAGCAAGCGCGACATGAAGGTACTTTCTGATCATTCCTTAATTCCTGCATTTTAAAGCATTGATTTGAATATATGTAAGCATTGTATTTTTGGTAAATAGTCAAGGTCATCTTTTAAGTTGGAAAAATATGTTAGTAAGGGCATTCTATATTATATGCATTCTGATGTATGAGAGCCTTTGCCCATTATTTCTAGAAGATAGTCATCATTCTTTGTATCATTCATATATGACTATTTTATAAATATGTGAGTAGACTTTATGAAGTACAAGTCATACATTTTTTCTACCTTCAAAGTATGGAAGGCATGGTGGAAAAACAAGCAGGGCAAAAGTTGAAAGTATTAAGGATATATAATGGAGGTGTATTTGCTTCTAATGAATTTAACCGATTTAGTAAAGATGAAGCGATCGCGTGGCATAACACAGTCAGGCATACACCAGAGCAAAATGGTATTACAAAACAGATGCATTAGACTATCTTGGAGAGAGCTCGAACATGTTGAGTTATGCTGGGTTAGGCTGTGAGCTATGGATTGAGGCTGTTAACACATCCGATTACTTAGTGAATCAATCCCCATTTACAGTGATTGGTTGTAAAATTCTAAAAGAAGTGTAGAGTGGTCATGATGTTGATTATTTAGGACTGTGGAGTTTTGGTTGCGTTGCTTACTCTCATGTATCATTAGTTGAGGGAGATAAGCTAAACTAAAGGGCTAAGAAGTGTATCTTTGTAGGCCATGGTAATGGTGTGAAGGGATATGAGATGTATGACCCAGTCACATTGAAGATTACGATCAGCCGTGACGTCAGGTTTGATGAGGATTCTTTATTTCGTAAGGAAGAACACAATGAATAAAAAATAACAGTGATGAATGTTGAAATTAACAAGTATGAAACACAAGTTGAAGCTAAACAACAACAAGAGGTACAAAAGAACGTGAAGTAGCCACCTGTGAAGAAAAATTCACCTAGAAATCGTAAATTATCAGTGAGATATCAGGATGACTCGAACATTATATTTGCCCTTATTGGAGATAAGGGGGATCCATTCACTTTTCAGGAAGCAGTGGATGATCTAGATGCTGAGAAGTGGATAACGGTGATGCAAGACGAGATAGACTCTCTCTATATAAGAATGAGATGTGGGAGCTAATATAACTTCTTGTTGGCCATAAAGCAATTGAGTCAAAGTGGATTTATAAGAAGAAACATGACAGATATAAGGCAAAGTTGATAGCGAAGGGGTATGCTAAAAAAGAATGTATCAACTTCAATGTGATATTTACACTGGTTGTCAAGAAGGTATCTATTAGGTTTTTATTGTCGTTGGTTGCCCAATGCAACCTTGAGCTGGATTAGATTGATGAAAAGATTGTTTTCCTACATGGATAATTAAAAGCGCAAATCTACTGATGCAACCATATGAGTTAGAAGAAAAGGGGTCAGAGAATAAGGTTTATGGGTTCAGAATGTCATTGTACTGTCTTAAGCAGACGCGTAGGCAGTGATACAAGAAGTTTAATACTTTCACGGTGAGTCAGTGGTTTATTATGAGTGAATATGATAATTGTGTCTACTTTAGGACACTAAGTGATGGAGGATTCGTTCTATTGGTATTATACGTTGATGACATGTTTATCACAAATCAAAGCACGTTTGATATCAATATATTAAAGACTCAGTTGTCAGGGACATTTGAAATGAAAGATTTAAGGGCTATAAACAAGATTCTCGACAAAGACATACAAAAAGATAGACTAAGGAGCATATTATAGTTATTTCAGGCAAAAAACCTTAATAAAGTATTGGTGAAGTCTGGGATGGACAATGCTAAGCTAGTTAGCATATCGCATGTTGCTCACTTTGAGATTTTTTTAAAGAAATATCCTATTACATATAAAGAAAAGTAGTTTATGTCTCGTGTGCCCTATTCAAGCGTAGTTGGAATTTGATGTATACCATGGTCTTCACAAGATTGGATATTTCACATGCAATCAGTGTTATGAGTAGATACATGTTAAACCCCAACAAGCAATATTGGGAGGCAATAAAATGGCTATTTTGTTATCTACGACTATAATAGACTACATCTTGACATTTCAGAAATCAAAGGGAAAGCTTATACACTATGCTGATTCAAATTACACAAGGAATGTGGACAACAGAAGGTCACTTTTAGTTACTTGTTTGTAATAGCAAGTAAAACATTCAGTTGAATGTCGAAGCTTTAGTTTATAGTTGCTCTTTCCAAATTAGAAGTTGAGTATATAGCAATAACAAAAGCATTTAAGGAAAGTATTTGGTTATCTGGAATGATGAACGAACTCGAGCTTTAGTAGCTAGACGTGCCAATTAATTGTGATAGCGAAAGCGCGATCAATTTGGTGAAGAATTCGATTTATCATTTTGGAACTAAACATATTGATATTCGTCACCATTTTATTCGATAAGTTCTTAAGGAAGGTGGTGTCACTCTAGAAAAGATCCAAATGAGCATGAATCCAATGGATATGTTGAAAAAGGTGGTTCCCATAGAGAATTTTCAATTTTTTGGACTTCTGTGGATTTAGCGAAAGGTTGATGAAGACAGAGTGTGCACAAGAAGCAACGAAAATGGTGACGCTATGATGGAGGCGATTAGAGATGTAGTTTAAAGTTGTGGTTCATGATGATTGAAGCCATGTTGGAGAGTGTTGTCAGATATCTTCAATCTGGCTGGAATAGGGTTTGTCGATGCGATCGATAGACCACTCAATCTCATCGAGCAATTATTGATATCATCGACTACCTATTCAATCTTATCAAGAAAATCCCTATTTATTTTAATTTCTCACTGGACTGTTTTTGGGGTGCAACTTGATGCCATCGAGGAAGGCTTCGATCCCATTGAAGGGCATTCGATGTTTTTTTATCTCATCAACAGAAGTGTACAGTTTTGCAGAATTGCAAGAATTGTTTCATATTCCGAGTGCGACACTATATATGGGTGTAATTGTGGGATTAAGGAAATCCTAAGCTATTCTAAGGAGGGTTAAATATTTTGGAGGGCTTGGAGAATGTAAAAATGAGGGTTTTTGAGTATTTTAAGTGATTCCATCTCTTGTACTTTTCTTTCATAGTGATTCATTGTTGCTTTGTGCCGTGATTTTTTCTTACAAGAATTTTTCCATGTAAAATCATGTGTGCTTTGTGATTGTTTGGTTTACGTTTGCTTAATCTCGTGTGATCCAAATTTGGGATTTGCTTTCGTAGATTTTCAACATATGTGTGTGTGTGCGCGCACGTGTATAACTCAAAATTTGGATCCTCTTTCTCATTACAAATGGGTTATTATAATTAAAGACCAATTACAACCACCTCTCATATATGCATTCATAATAACCATGGGTTTCCAATGCATGTTACATCTTTCTAAGACAAAAATACAAGTTTCTAAGCTAGGTAAAAGCAACTTTTCAAGCCACTTAAATTTCAATTTCTTTCCTTTTCTATGAATAGAACATGTTCTTAAAGCCATTCACTAGGAATGCACTTGGGCTAGAAATAATGGGCTGAATACCATGGCTTGGACCTGGTTGATGGGCTTAGCTTTCCTGTTGAATTAGGCCCGCATTAGCTGATAGTTTGGTCCGCCTATATCAAGAACTAGCCCATTAGTCTCATGGGTTGGGCGTATTGGTCAGGTTTTTGTTGGGTATTTAAATTAACGTGAGTTTTGACACAATGATTGCAACAAATATTTTAGTTTTACGAAGCTTTAAACCAACAAGCTCCAAGAGTTTTATGTTATTTTAGATAAACTCAAAAAAAAATAATAATAAATAAATAAATAAATAAATTCAAGTACATTCAATAAACTAACCCTACAACACTTATAAAAGAAGTTCATGAACAAAACATCTATTTTCAATTTCCAACTTAAAAGGATTTAGTCAATGACCATTAGATCTCTTCATACTTAACTTTTCTATTCATGTATTATTAACCGTTACTTTCTTGAGTTTGGATAGTGTTTATTTTAGGTTGGCCCAAGTCGGACCCATTGAAAATCCTATAGTTTAGTTTGATTAGATACTCATTAATTTCAATAGGTTCCAACCCCTATAATAGTTTTGATTTTTTAAAAAAAATGGACCTAGATCCACTCCATGGGTTCAAATTTTAGAATCAGACTCACTTATTCTCAAGTTGAGTCCGATGACCTGTTGAGTCGACCTAACCCTTTTGCACCCCTGAGTCCAGACTTGTGAGAAATGAGATTAATGATAGTTTCGAGCTGGTTTATGGTAAAATAAGTTAGGGTGCATTAAACTAATTTGTATCATCATAAGGGTTTGCCTACCACTACCAAAGCATGATATGAGAAAATGTGGATGAGATCCTCCCTATCCATCAGATGCTCACACGCCATATTTACCTTGAAGGAAAAATCATACTAATTTATGACTTTGGTAGGCCACATCATAGGAACAATTGGATGAAGACACCAACCATTAGTTGTGTGTAGGGCTCACTATGGTGTTTGTATGTGATCCAAACCATTCATGAATAAGCCTTACAAGGATTAACAAAGACAGAAAAAAAAAATCACACTACTTCCGAGCTTTGAGTGATCCAAACCACATGAATATGGAGGTCTAGGTGATATAATCAACATTTGAATGTGAAATATCCAAAAAAAAAAAATCACACTACTTCTGAGCTTTGAGTGATCCAAACCACATGAATATGGAGGTCTAGGTGATATAATCAACATTTGAATGTGAAATATCAAAAAAAAATGTTAAAGTTAGATGTATGCACACATTTGAATTCGACTTTTGAAATATTGGATTCAACCATGAAATTAGAGATTGCATTATCTAAATATGCAGCACGTGACACAACGTGTGCCTAGTTGTCTAGTGAAGATAATTGGAATAAAGTGAAATAAGTTCACAAATTTCTTAAAGTTTTTTACGACTGTACAATGATTTTTTCTGAAATAAGTATCCCTCCACGAATCTCTTTATTCCATCTCTTTGGAAGATTAAGGAAGCCCTAAAAAAAAGTGCTAGCGATGGTTCATATTTTCTATAACTGATGACAAGTGGTATATGCAAATGAAGTTCAATAAGTACTAGAATGAATGTCATTTGCTAATGGCGCCTTAGCAGTTGTTCTTGATCCTCAATGTAAGATGGGCATGATTAAGTTCATTTTCATAAAAATTTATTCTGTTGAAAGGGCAGGAAGCGAAACCTCCAAAGTTCGTGATGTAGTTCAATAATTGTACACTTCACATGTTTTTACTTTACTCATAAATACAATAGGTGATAAAGAAGTTAGAGCTTTAGGTATTTCTACAAGCGAAGAAAATGTGCTTGATGAATACATGTCTTTCTTAGTACAAGAAATAGAAGGTCAAACACATGAATCAGAGCTAGACTTGTATCTCATAGAGCCAATCGTAAAGCACCTGGGCTCATATGTCGATGTTTTAGGATGTGGAAGATGAGAATCAGTGAATCAAAATATCATACATTATCGGTGATGGCACGGGATATATTGTCAATTCTAATTTCAAGGCATCATAATCAACTTTTAACATAGGGAGTAGAGTCGTGAGCAAGAATCCAAACTCACTTGCATAAAAAAAAGTTGAAACATTGATTTGTATACATGAGTGGTTGTGTCCGATTTAGGGACACTACAAGAAAACCCATTTTTACCAACGACAATTTTCGTCACTAAATCCATATTTTTCATAGGTAAAAGGTTTTACCAATGAATTTTATCATCAGTAAATTCGTCGGTAAAAGACAGAAGGTAAAGGCTTTTATCGATGAAAAAATTTTCGGCGGCAAAGGTAAGACTTTTACTGACGAATTTTTTTGTTGGTAAAAAATAAGTAAAAAACTTGTACCGACAAATTTTTTTCATCGGTAAAGAATAAGTAAAAAACTTTTACCAAAGAATTTTTTTGTAGGTAAAAATATTTACAAAACTTTTACCAACGATTTGTTTTGTAGGTAAAAAAATTTCACGATACTTTTACCTACGAACATTTTCGTAGGTAAAAATATTTACAGAACGTTTATCGACGATTTTTTTCGTAAGTAAAAATATTTCACGATACTTCTACCTAAGAAATGTTTCGTAGGTAAAAATATTTACAAAACTTTTACCAATGAATTGTTTCGTCGGTAAAAAATAAGTAAAAACCTTATACCGATGATTTTTTTCATAGGTAAAATATTTCACGATACTTTTACCTACGAAAATTTGTGTAGGTAAAAATATTTACAAAACGTTTCCCTACAAAAATTTTCGTAGGTAAAAACGTGGATGAGCCTTTTCTCTACGAAAATTTTCGTAGGTAAAAAACGTGGATGAGACTTTTACTTACGAAATATTTCATAGGTAAAAGTCTCTTTTTTTAAAAAAAAAATCCAGCACAAAATTCCTGATATACACCTGTTACAATATATTTCATCATATTCTTCCTGATATATACCCGTTATATAATATATTTCATCATATTCACATTCACATCCATCTAAACCCAAACTACGTAAATCCATCCAAACATAAACAACATCCATCCAAACACAAACAATCTTATCCACATCACATTCATCCACGCATAAATACATATAAGTTTAACATCATAAATAAAATACAAAAATTTATTTGTAGCCTATTTCCTAGTAGGGCTCACAAAATTCAGTGTGGTGAACACATCGCCAACTGTGCACACACACCTAGGTCCTTACTCATGTCTTCATGGTAGATTCAAAATAGTTTCAATACAAGGTCACGAGTTCAAGTACCCATTGTGACCGTAAGTGACTCTGGTGTGTGAGTGTGTGTTAAAAGAAAAAGAAAGAAAGAAAATACAGATTTATCTTTTGGGTTGAGCCTAACGGTACTTGATGATTTTTCATCAGGTAAAAATTATTATTAGTTATTTTTAGAAAGGTGAGATTAGGCCACTATAATTATATTAACATGATAAAATGTTGTACGTGAGCAGACACCACAAAATAAACAATCCTATGGGAAAAAAAATGACAAGAGAGAGAGAGAACATATGAGAGGTGAGCCTTAACTCCTTTGATGGATTCAAGCTGCATGTGCCCTACCCAACTTCCTATAAGGAGAAGTTATATGGGTCTTGGAATAATGTTGGTGACAAATCTACCTTGTCTATTAATATTATCATATTGTGTTAAGACATGACTCTAAAAATGAGATAAATGCAAATCTCAAATAATCTATGTTATAAGAGATGGTGGAGATGGAAATAGATGCATTGTGATGCTTAAGTTCGAGTATGCTTGCCAACAAAGCAAGATTTTCTTGTTTGTTGCCATGTGATTGGGCTACATTATTACATCAATCGGGTTTAGGTTTGGGATCGGGTTTAGGTTTAGGTTTTCAAGTTTAGGTTTAAGTTTAGGTTTAGGTTAGGGAGTTGAGATTAGGATTAGATGCATGTTTAGGTTTAGGGATTTGAGAATACATTTAGGTTTTAGGTTTAGGTTTAGGTTATAGGTTATAGGTTTAGGTTTAGGTTTTAGGTTTAGGTTAAGGTTATGTTATAGGTTATAAGTTTAGGTTATAGGTTATAGGTTAAGGTTTAGGTTATAGGTTTTGGTTTAGGCTAAGGGTATAAGTTTAGGTTTAGGTTAAGGTTTAGGTTTAGGTTATAGGTTATAGGTTTAGGCTAATGTTTAGGTTTAAGTTACAGGTTATAGGTTATATGTTATAGCTTTAGGGAATTGAGAATAGGTTTAAAGTTTAGGTTTAGGAAATCGGGTTCAGGTTCGGGATCGGATTTAGGTTTGGGTTTTCAAGTTTAAGTTTAAGTTTAGGTTAGGGAGTTGAGATTAGGATTAGGTGTAGGTTTAGGTTTGGGTTATAGGTTTAGGTTTAGGGAATTGAGTTTACGTAGGTTTAGGTTATACGTTATACGTTATAGGTTAAGGTTTAGGTTATAGGTTAAGGTTAAGGTTTAGGTTTAGGTTATAGGTTTAGGTTTAGGTTAAGGTTTAGGTTTAAGTTATAGGTTTCGGGATTTGAGAATAGGTTTAGGTTATAGGTTATAAGTATAGGTTTAGGTTAATGTTGTAGGTTGTAAGTTTATGTTAATGTTGTAAGTTATAGGTTTAGGTTTAGGTTTAGGTTTAGGGATTTGAGAATATATTTACGTTTTAGGTTTAGGTTTAGGTTTTACATTTAGGTTAAGGTTATAGGTTTAGGTTTAGGTTATAAGTTTAGGTTTAGGTTAGGTTATAGGTTAAGGTTTAGGGAATTGAGTTTAGGTTATAGGTTATAAGTTTAGGTTATATGTTATAGGTTATAGGTTATAGGTTAAGGTTTGGGTTATAGGTTAAGGTTTAGGTTTAGGTTATAGGTTTAAGTTTAGGTTAAGGTTTAGGTTTTAGTTATAGTTTTTGGGATTTGAGAATAGGTTTAGGTTATAAGTATAGGTTTAGGTTAATGTTGTAGGTTATAGGTTTAGGTTATAAGTATAGGTTTAGGTTAATGTTGTAGGTTATAGGTTTAGGTTATAAGTTTATGTTAATGTTATAGGTTAGAGGTTTAGGTTATATGTTTTGGTTTAGGTTTAGGTTTAGGGATTTGAGAATACATTTAGGTTTTAAGTTTAGGTTTTACATTTAGATTAAGGTTACAGGTTTATGTTATAGGTTTAGATTTAGGTTATAAGTGTATGTTATGGGTTTAGGTTTAGGTTAGGTTATAGGTTAAGGTTTAAGGAATTGAGAATAGGTTAAGGTTTAGGTTTAGGAAATCAGGTTCGGGTTTAGGTTTGGGTTTTCAAGTTTAGGTTTAGGTTAAGGAGTTGAGATTATGATTAGGTGTAGGTTTAGGTTTAAGGATTTGAGAATACATTTAGGTTTTAGGTTTAGGTTAAGGTTAAGGTTATAGGTTTATGTTATAGGTTTAGGTTATTGATTACAGCTTTAGGGAATTGAGAATAGGTTAAGGTTTAGGTTTAGGAAATCGGGGTTCGAGTTTGAGATCAGGTTTAAGTTTGGGTTTTCAAGTTTAGGTTTAGGTTAAGGAGTTGAGATTAGGATTAGGTGTAGGTTTAGGTTTAAGGATTTGAGAATACATCTAGGTTTTAAGTTTAGATTTATGTTTTAGGTTTATGTTAAGGTTATAGGTTTACGTTATAGGTTTAGGTTAGGTTTAGGTTTATGTTATAGGTTATAGGTTATAGGTTATAGCTGTAGGGAATTGAGAATAGGTTAAGGTTAAGGTTAAGGTTTAGGA